>NC_062561.1:120644740-120957625 GCF_022837055.1 Prionailurus viverrinus
CTCTCTCTTGTGTCAGGTTTTGTTGTTGTTGTTGTTATTGTTGTAATTCCTTGTTTATTTGTCTGTCATCTATCTTGTCTCCCCAGAACACATGCTTTAAGAGGACAGGATCCTCACTTCTCTTATTCACCTTTATAGCCCCAGTGACTGGCACATAAACATGTTTAATCAATACTACTCAATAGTTGAGTGAATTGGAAGTCAAAAAATCTATGTTCTGTCCCGTCTCTCGCATTATTGTGTCAATTTCTAGAACTCTCTAGGCCTCAGTTTCACCTTTTGTAAACTAAAAAATGTGAACCAGATTTCTAAGTTGAGTTTCACATTGGACTTTAAGTTTACATTGGTTGTGCTTCATTAAATTCTGTTTCACATTATGAGCATAGAAGACTATTTCCACAAAGGTATACCATAGTTCAATTTGTAAACAGCTTCCATGACTGAGTCTTTGACATAGTTCTTAGGACAACTGTGTAACCCATCACTCATTCAACAATCACTCTGAGAATCAGGCACAATATTAGACTTTGGGACTATAACAATAACCAAGACCTTCTCTGCCTCAAGTTTCTTACACTCTCAATAAATCAGCAATTAACAATAGCGATTTCAATACAGTGATGAGTACCAAGATGGGGGAGTATCTATGATGGCCCACAGGCAGAATACCTAATGCAAATGAGACATCAGGGAGACTTCCATATTGTGACAGTTCAAATAAGACTGGAAGGGTAGTGTTGCCCAGGTGAGGATGAGGAGGGGAGGGGTGTATCAGGAAGAGGCATTAGCATGTGTGAAGACCTCTAGGGAAGAGAGAATATGACCTGTTTCAAGAAGCTTTATAGTTAGAAAGGCGGGAGCAGAGAGTTTAAGAAGTAGATGACTAAGAAATGTAGCTAAACATCGCTGTGCACAAGGCTCTTGCAAAGCAAAGGGAAGATCATCTTAGGTTGTTTGGCTCTCTGGTTCCTAAAAGAGGCCTTCATTAATGCCTTCTCAGGCACAAAGTCCAGAGTAGGATTAATTGTATGGTCTGTGTGTCTGTTAAATAACTTATTCTCTATGATAGTAGCTTCTTAAATCTATTTCTATAGAAGTTAGATTAGTACCACCTTGCTATTTCATATGACTTTCATAATACCCTACTCATAACTTCATATTTAACTGAGATAATTCTAGGGGACTATTTGCAAAAAGGAAATTCCTCTTTTTTCCCTATAGAATATAGAAAATAACTCTAGCTAATGCCATGGATTTTCAAACTGTGCTACTTCCCAATAACATGGACTTATTCATTCCTTTGTGACATTTGGTTTTTATCCTGCTTGACCTGTTGTGTCAAGTTCCTCAGGTTCTCAGCCCATGTCGTCATGGTACTAGGGATCTGGTACCAGGCAATACGTATACTGTTGGGAAAATGACATTTCAGAGATTTCTTTTTTTCCCTCAAAGCCTTGATCGTGCCTTGAACAGAAAAAAAAAATGTTTTCTTGTTCTCATTTGTAAAAGTCTGATAACTTGAAACTTTTGCTTAATATATATAAATACAGTCCTGCTAGAAACTGAGTATTTGGGGACCATGCCTCCCCACCCCCAATACACATGTTGAAGTCCCTCAGAATATGACTATATTTGGAGATAGTCTTTAAAGGGGTAATTAAGGTTAAATGAGGTCACATGAGTGGACCCTTATCGAATTTAACTGAAGTCCTTAGAAGAAGAGATTAGGACCCAGACAGGCACAGAGGAAAGACAGTGAGAAAACAGAGGTGGAAGACAGCCTGCAAGACAAGAAAAGGAGCCTCAGAAGAAATGATCCTGGTGACCTCTTGATCTCAAATTTTATCCCCTACAACCATAATGAAATATACTTTTGTTGTTTAATCCTCCCAGTCTCTGGTACTTTCATGACAGTCCTCACAAACTAATACAAGCTCTATCCCATTTCTTAAGTGAATAAATTGAAGATTACAGGTAATTCATTCATTTATCAACTGCCTGGTATATCTTTTATTAATTTAGAGCAAAATGTTTATGTGTATTTTTCAGGAATGTATTATCAATGTTTCTGTCAAGAATGTTATCAGCTTCCCCTAGGAGTCTGCAAGACTCCTTGAAGGGGAAGAGAATCAAGAATATAAGAAAGATTAGAATAAAGAGAATTTCCTACTTATTAGGAAAATGGTACTTACTATAGTAACATTAGTCATTCATCTTTAGGGCATGGTCAAGATGGAGAATCCTGTGATCTGTGGTTATACCATAAGCTTTGGAATGAATGCATAGTTTATGATTTATAAGATTTGTAAGTACTCTCTCTTGAATGGACAGGTTACCAGGGGTTTAACTGGCTCTGGAGAGCCAGGTTCCGGTTTGAGGTCTGTCATTAGGTCTGTGGAACCTTTACCACGGCTTTTCTGTGTGGATTTTACAGTCTTCATCTGTGAGCTGAAGGGATTGGCCTTGATGACCTTATAGGTCTATTTTATTTGTAACATTCAATGTAGTTAAGTGTCCCCAGTGGGCTAATATGGTTGAGAAACATTTCACACCTATAAAGATTTTTGGTGGGTTTAAAAGCCATCCATATGGTTACAAGTTATAGAAGTCAATATTTAGAAAAACTTCTCTCTGCTTCCAAACTTTCAAGGTATTAGTATAGGTATCTTAAAGTGTCATTTCTTCAGTACTCCTTTAGTCATTTCATCCATATTGTCCTCTCCATGGGGTCAGTGTTATATGGTACTATAAAATGAATCTATCTACTGATTGATAGTATGAAAAATGCTACATACTCTCAGAACTCAAATAGGTTGTCATGGTAACTGATGACATTTCTATCCTGCAGAGTGCACTAGGAGTGCATGGCCTGTGTGTCCCTGCAAACTATTTCATGTTATTTTTGCAATGGGAAATCTTGAGCCAGTAGTAGTGGGAAGATAGGAGGCTGTCCAGCTCAAATCTTCACTTTCTAGGCTTAACTTAGGCAAAGAAAATGTCTTCTTAATCATTGAATCCCTAGGCCTTACATTAGAGTACACACTTAATACATGATTTTTGTGTAAGTCAATGAATAAATGTCAGAATCTTGCTGGTACATGAACTTCTGTATAAAAGACGATCACTTTAAACCTGGAAAGTTTTATTTATCACAGGAGATAGATCATTGTGTGTTTTACTGCCAGCATCTACTAACACTCCAGTTTTCTTCTGGGATATGACTCCAACGCTTTGTCGTGGGTTTTGGGTTGAAGTCACTTTTACAGCAACCACAAAAGTGGGGATGTGGCTCACGTCTAGCCAGTCAGAGCATTGTATTCCTGTGGCCACATTAACTGGTTTTAGACACGTGAACCCGTTACATTAACACACACTGCTGAGAAGCAGACAGATATGTCCCATTTGAGCTAGTCTTAAATCTGAGTGTTGATTGATCTGAGCTATTGGCCACCATAACACCATAAATGGATCCTGAGGATGAAGTTCTCGAAGAACAGAAAAAAGCCACAGACTGGGGAGGAACTTGAACCACACCCGAAGTTCCTTTGGACTTAGCAACTTTGTGAGCCAATAAATTCCCTTGTTGTTTAAGACATTTGGGTTGCATTTTCTGTCACTTGGAACAGAAAACATGTCCATTGAAGTATGCTCCCAGCAAGCTTTGAGGAATAGTGGAAACAATCCAGGTCCATGGACAGACTCTTTACTATTTGATTTTGGGCTAGTACTTCTCTGAAAATGGGGCCAATTATCCTAGACTGTCCTATTTCTCATGGTTATTAAGAAGAATAAAGTTGAAAATGTATTTTGAAGTATTTTTTGAAATGTAACTACTGTTAGCTCTAAAAATTTTGACAGTAGGTACTACAAATGATGCTGAAAAGCAATGTTGTGCTGGAAGCTGCTAAGTCCATGATATTCAAATAAATATCTGTTATTTCATGCCTCATAACTGAAGGAAACCTTGTGATATGAAACAATTGGGTGCTGAGTGAAAAGAAATTGAAGCTGCTTTTGGACTATTTCTGAATATATAGATGTTCTCATAATGTAGAATAGGTGGTAGGATTTTAATAATAATGCTAATCATTACCACTTACTTTCTGACCACATACTCTGTGCCATGTTTTACACACTTGATTTTCTTTTTTTTTAAAAAAATTTTTTTTCAACGTTTATTCATTTTTGGGACAGAGAGAGACAGAGCATGAACGGGGGAGGTGCAGAGAGAGAGGGAGACACAGAATCGGAAACAGGCTCCAGGCTCTGAGCCATCAGCCCAGAGCCTGACGCGGGGCTCGAACTCACGGACTGCGAGATCGTGACCTGGCTGAAGTCGGATGCTTAACTGACTGCGCCACCCAGGCACCCCTACACACTTGATTTTCTAATGCCCTCAACAACTGTATGAGGGAGGTGCTATTATTTCTCCTGTTATATAGATGAGGAGGTTAAGATTTAGGGACACCAGTAACTTCCTCAATGTTGTAGGGTCACTAGGAAGCAATAGCAGAACACAAACCCAGGCTGTGTATCTCCAAAGTAGTTAGCTTTTTCCTTAACACAAAAGTTTAGAAGAGAAATACAGGTATAGGCAAGCATTATTCCTTATTGAGGTGCCCTGTTCTGGTAAATTGAGTTTTGCTTGCATTGGAAGATGAAAAGGCAGAAAACAGTAGCCCAAGAGTCAGTCATGTCTATTCTGGACTCTGCCCAAATCTGGATAAGTTACAACATTATTCTGAGACTCAGTCTCCCAAGGAGAATGCTGTGAAGATTGGATGAGGTATACCTATGATAGAAATGGGAGACATTTTTATTAAAGGTATTCCTTGTTCAAGTCAGCACGTCTCCACTGAGGAACTGAATTGGCTTTGTTTTATAAATGACAAAGTACTTTTACTTTTTAAAAAATTATTTTTATTATTTAGAAAATATTTTTTAATGTTTATTTTTGAGAAAGAGAGAGAGAGAGAGCACGAGCAGGGGAGGGGCAGAGAGAAAGGGAGGCACAGAATCTGAAGCAGGCTCCAGGCTCTGAGCTGTCAGCACAGAGCCTGATGCGGGGCTTGAACTCAGGAGCTATGAGATCATGACCTGAGCCGAATTCAGGCACTTAACCGACTGAGCCACCCAGACACCCTAATTTTTATTATTTTTTTTAAGTTTATTTATTTTTGAGAGAGAGTGAGATAGCATGTGAGTGGGGGAGGGGTAGAGAGAGGGGGAGACATAGAATCCAAAGCAGGATCCAGGTTCTGAGCTGTCAGCACAGACCCTGATGCAGGGCTCCAACCCATAAACTGCAAGACGATGACCTGAGCCAAAATCAGACGCCTAACCAACTGAGCCACCCAGATGCCCCAGTTTTTTCTTAGTTGAGATGAAATTTATGTAACATAAAATTAAGCATTTTAAAGCAAACAGTTCAGTGACAATTAGTACATTTATAAATTTGTGCAACCACCATCTCTGTCTAGTTCCAAAACATTTCCATCACTCCAAAGTAAAACTCTGTACCAATTAAACAGCCTCCGCCATTTTCCCTTCTCGCTAGCCCCTGTTAATCACAAATCTGCATTCTGTCTCTATGGATGTATTTATTTGGGGTATTTCATATCAGTGAGATCATACCGTATGTGATCTGTGGTGTGTAGTTTGTCTCATTTAACGTAGTATTTTGACGGTTCATCCACACTGCATGTATCAGTACTTCATTGCTTTTTATGATTGAGTAATATTCTGTCATATGTATATACCACAATTTGTCTATCCATTCATCCCTTGATTGATATTTGGGCTCCTCCTACCTTTTGACTATTGTGAATAGGGAAGCTATGAATATGTGTGTACATGTTCTTGGTTGAGTATCTGAGTATCTGTTTTCAGTTTTAGGGGGTATGTACCTAGGAGTAGAATTGCAGGGTCATATGGTAGTTCTGTTTTTAGCTTTCCGAGGAACCATCAAACTGTTTTTCAGAATGCCTGAACCATTTTACATTCTCACTAGCATTGTACAAGAGTTCCAATTTCTCTCTGTCTTTGCCAATACTTGTTATTTTCTTTTTAAAAAATATTACTATTGACATACTAGTAGGTGTAAAGTGGTACCTCATTGTGATTTTGATTTTGCATTTTTCTAATCACTAATAAAGTTAAGCATCTTTTCATGTGTTTTTTGGCCATTTGTATATTTCTTTTTGGAGAAATGTCTACATAAGTCATTTCCTCATTTTTAAATTGGGTTTCTTGGGGTTTTTTGTTTTGTTTCGTTTTTGAGTTGTAAGACTCCTTTGTATATCCTGGATACTAAATCATATCAGATAAAGGATTCACAATATTTTCTCCAATTCTGTGGATTATCTTTTTATTTTTTGATAGTGTCCTTTGATACACAATTTTTTAATTTCAATAAAATACAATTTATTTTTCTTTTGTTTGTGGTTTTGGCATAGTGCCTGAAAATCTGTTGTCAAATAAAAAATCCTAAAGATTTACCCCTGTTTTCCTGTAAGAGTTTTTAATTTTAGCTCTTATATATTAGGTCATGATCCATTTGCATTAATTTTTGTGTATTGTGTGAGATAGAGGTCAAACTTTTTTGCATGTGGATATCCAGTTGATTCAGTATCATTTGTTGAAAGAATATTCTTTCCCCTTGAATGGTCTTGGCACTCTTATCAAAAGTCATTTGGCCTTAGATATATGAATTAAATTATTTTTATTTTTGTTGTTACTTCTCACAAGGTTGAAGAAAAACACAAGAGAGTGATTATTGTTTTTCTTTAGCCAGTGGGGAAATAGAAGTTCAGAAGTTACATATATTAATAACAAAAATATCTTCTATTTGCTACAGGCTTCCTGTGTGCTAAACCATGCTGGCAAAGATGTACATGTATTATTTCTGAACTACACAACAATCCCACAGAATCATGAGTCTTTTGTAGAGAAGAGGTACCATGAGGTAGAATCATACACACTGGCTTGTGCAATCCATTAATGTCATGATCATCTTTGGAACACAGATCCTTCAACTACAAAGCTCATGCCCATTCCATTGTACCACACTGTCTTTAGCTATACAAGTAGTCATGTCTCTGCTTCTTGTCTTGTTCCCTACTCTTTAGTAGAATTGTAGGGATCTTCCTAAAAAACAACCAAATCAAATAACTTATATGGCTCTTGTAATATTGCTTAGATTTGTCCATTTGACATGTATTTTTTGCTCAGTTTCCAGTATACTTTGGAGAAAGAAAAAAAAGAAAGAAAGAAAGAACATTGCACTGTCGCATTTTGCCTTCCTACTATGCCTAGATCTCAGACTACCTTTCAAACTAAACTCAGAAAGGTTAATAGGGCAATCTGTTGCATGCACCTTTTTCTGAACTCAGTCGCTGGGGTTTAAAATGCCCTTTTAGCTTACTTTACCTGATATTTTTCTTATGACCAAAACAACTAAAATAAGTAAGAAATTCTGCCACAAAGTGATTTGCTGATTTTTTTGTCTTTCAGCCAATAGAATATCCCTTTAGCATAAAGATATACCCTTGCCAATTCATATATTGCTCTCTTGTTTATGTCTAATTTGAATGGGAAGGTTTCCCCCACAGCTGTCAAGCATTGTGTTTCTTCCTCTTTCTCTGCTGCTGTCAAGATAATGTCCTAAAGGCAGAGGTAAAATGCCTTTTATTTCTAGTTGTTATTTGTGGAGATGAAGAAGAAATAACCCACCTCATTTCTATAGACCAGCACTGTCCAAAAGAACATTTTGCAGAAATGGAAATACATCTATGCTTTCTAATATTGTAGCTATCGATTACATGCAGCTATTGAGCACTTGAAATGTAGCTAGTGTGACTGGGGTAATAACTAAAGTTTTAATTTTATTTAGTTTTAAATAATTTAAATTTAAAGTAGATAGCCACATGTGGCTAGTTGCTACCATTTTGGACAAGGAAGCCTTTAGAAATTATGATCTCTGAACTCGGTAAAGGTAGGAATGGAGTTATAGAACAAACATAGATAAAAGTAACCCTGGTAGCTGATAAGCAAGAAACATTAGATGAGAAGTAACTGAGGGGGAATTAGCAAGGCAGAAGACAAATGACTTTTGGCAATTTTCCCATCTGCTTTAGTTTATGCATTTATGTATTTCATACTACTGTATTTGAGCACCTATTATGTATGAAGCTCTGTTCTAGATGCTGGTGATATGGCAAAGAACAATATAATTTCCTGCCTTGGTCCTTATATTTTAGTGCAGGGTTTCTTAGCCTTGGCACTATTTTGGGCCAGATAATTTTTTGTGAGGGGCTATCCTGTGCGTTACAGGATGACTGGCGACATCCTTGCCTCTTCTTAGTAGATGCCAGTAAACACCCCCAACTCAATTGTGATAATCAAAATATCTGCATACATTGCCAAATGTCTCCTGGGGGCAGGGGAGCAAAATACCCTCTATACACATGCCCTGAAAACCACCAATCTAGTGGATGGGTAGATAATTGTACTTACTTGTTTAAAAGAAATGGACAAATTTAGTCCAAGATGTCATTTATTAAATGAATCATCATATCTTATTCCAGCATCCATAACATCTCTGCTATGGACCAAATGTTTGTGTCTCCCCAAAATTCAGATGTTGAAGCCCTGGTCCCACTTTGATGGTGTTTGGAGGTGAGGTCTTAGGGAGATGATTAGGTCATGAGGTGGGGTCACCAGAGAGCTTGGTCTCTTTCTCTTCCTGTGTTGTTACAAAGAAGAGGTCAAATGAGGACACAGTGAGATGGCAGCCACCTATAAGCCAAGAGAAAAGGCCTCAGGTTGAAACCTACCTTGTGGGGACTTTGATCTTGGACTTCCCAGCCTCCAGAATTATGAGAAGTAAATTTCTATTGCTGAAGCCACCTGATCTACAGTATTCTTTTATGGCAGGCCAGCTTTTAGGTACAACCTTCCAGGCTCTGACCTAGGCCCTGGAGATGCAGTAATAAATACAACATAGTCCTTGCCTCCAGAGTTCACATACATATACAGGGAAGACATACATATACATGTAAACAGACAACTAAAACATAGTCTGCTTAATGTTATCTTAGTATATGACCATCCTGGGGCAGACAAGTAGGAAAATAGTTGGGGAATGGACCAGGCCCATTATAGTTATAAATGTATAGCGGAGTTATAAATAGGACTAAGAGAGGTGAAACAGGTGACACATGCATTCCAGTCAGAGGGTACTATATATGCACAGGCCTGGTGATGGCAGAAAACATTGTATTTTTGGCAATTGTGGTACCTGATCTGGCTGGAGTGAGCAATGAGGGGTGGAAATGACCAGAGCTGAGGCTTGACTACAGCTGGTAGAGGCAGAAGCCACGTCATGATCTGCTGTGCTGTTCTTAGGAGCACAGACTCCCTGTAGGCATCAAGCATCCTCGGAAGGGTTTTAAACAGGACTATATCTTGGCCAAATGTGTTCTTTAATATCTGGCTGCAAAGTGAAGGATGGGCTGTGGAGGACATGACTGGTTAAGAGACTGCTGCAGTCATTTAGTAAATGATATTATAGCTTGGGGTACCTGGGTGGCTCAGTCATTAAAGCCTCTGACTCTTGACTTTTTTCAACTCAGGTCATGATCTCCCTGTTGGTGAGTTCAAAGTCAGCATCATAATCTGCACTGCCATTGCGGAGCCTGCTTGGGATTCCTTCTCTCTCTCTTTCTCTCTACCCCTTCCCTGCTTGCACATTCTCGCTCTTGCTCTCTCTCTTGTTCTCTCTCTCGAGATGAATAACTAAACTTTAAAAAAAAAAAAGATACCATAGCTTGAGCTAAGGCGATGGTAATGTGGGCAGAGAGAAAAGAGGTAGAATATGGAGATATTTAGGAGGTGGCATTGACAAGCCTTGATGACTGATTGGATCTGGGTGGTAAGGGGAAAGGAGGAATTGAAGATGGCTCTAAAGTGACTTCCTAAAATGTATGTTTGTGTTCCTCTTCCAGATACCATGGTTAGAACAGCTTTAGTTTCCTTGAGACTGAGAGCTGGAACCATACTTGGGTGTGCTCAGGGAAGAAACTGCCCTTAATTCCTGTCTTGGGAAGGGGGTACTTCAAGAGCCCGATGAATCGTGCAGAGTCATACATACATGAGCAGTGCCTCTGCTTGAAGGCTGGTTACAATCCAAAGAGAAAATGCCTTTCTTATAGCATCCTGGAATATATAATATTATATTGCAAGATTATATTGATATTAATAATTAAAATTTAATCAATAATATATTAACATAATATATTAATATATCCTGGAAGGCAATATTCTTAGGGACCCTAAGAGTGGACTGAGGCAAAAGTAGCTGTCAGGTGCTCACTGATAACCGTCAAGGTAACTTCATCCATGGCAGTGGTTTGGATTGCCCTGTGAATGTGAAATGCATGCTTGATGAAATCATCTCAAAACCAATGGAATGAATTCATGCACAGGAAATGAGATTTGTGTAATCTGCTCTGGCCTCTGTTTTGTTCAGCATCTCAAGCTTCTCTCTGCTCCTTCTCTCCCTTAGTGGTTTTAAGCTCTACTTTGTTATTCCGGTTTCTCAGAACTTTTCCCAGCTGTCGTGTGGCAGGCAGGCCACAAGGGCAAGTGTAGGCATGTCTTGGTTACTTGTTTTTAATTGGAAAATCTTGTTCAGAATACACAGGAAGATTTTTTTTTGTCCTTAACTCCAAATGATTTAATGTGGGTGTTTCCCGACTTAGATTTTCAAAATCAGACAAATCATTTGATCTTAAAGTGAAATCAAATGATTCTCTCAAGCCCCACATCTCCCTGCAAGAAGATGATTTGACGTGTATTAAAAGGGTGTTCCTCTGAGCCCCGACTTGTATTTATAGTTGATGTGCATGTGAATCTGTTGGCCTGGGAATCAGTCAAGCATCTATTTGTGTGGGTTGAATTATAAGAGGGGTTGCTGTGTGTAAAAGAGTAGGAAGAAGTTTTTGTATGTGATTAGGGTCTAGAAGAAGGTGGAATGACATGAGTAGTCCACCTGACTCCTTGGACTAGGTTTGGATGTCAATGGAGTTATAGGGTGAGTCAGAGCTGAAAGGATTTGTTTTCAAAGTGAGAGAGTGTTACAGAGAGACAGAGAGACGGCCTCTGCCTCTGTCATTGCATGAACGTTACAGTTACTCTCACAACTCTAGAACTGGCAACTTTGGGAACATCCAGAGCTAACATACCTAGCAGAGACTTTGGTTGTAAGAATGATAGAGATGAGAAACATGAATAGATTCATTCTGGGGCATGCCTGAGTCAACCCTGGTGATCCCAAGAAGTAACTGAGAGAGACTCTGTTAGAGGATGCCTGAAGCTTCCCAAAATAAGTGGACAAAACTTGAATAGGGTTTGGATAATCTTACATCATTTGTCCTTAAAGGCATGTGGGACCCAGGATGTTGTATTAGCCATAAAAGCCCTGGACTGGAAGACATTTGTCTACATGTGTGGTGGAACTTCAGTCAAAAATCTGGAGTGGGTCCCCCTGGTAGAATTTTAATCAGTGTCCTTCATCTACTTATCACATTCTCTGACTCTTAAATGTCATCTGAAATCTCTGCTTTCTGAGTGACAAAACGGCATGTGAGACTAGAAACAAATTGTCTGGCTAAACTGCGGGATGCTTAGTACATAAAACCTGAAAGTGCCATTAACTTTGCTGAGCTGATGATCATCAAAGCTGTGGTCTAGTGTTAGTGTAAGAGAAACCAGGACCAGGCTCTCTGAGCTATTGATTTCCATCTAACTGTTTCTGTCTGATTGTGTGTTGATTTGGGAATCTGAGTGGTATGTCATGTACTAATCTTCCCACTTACTCGGGCAGCTTGAAAGTTAGAACATCTACATTTTAAAATTTTCCAACAGATCCACAAATGGAGGTATTTATGTTCCCCTTATTTCCGTAAAAAATACAACAGGCTGTACTGAAAAATTTCAGCAAATGCTATTTATTCTTCTTGCTTGGCCTAGGTCCATTTCAGTTCTGTCTCCAAATAGTACAGCCCCATGTGTTTGATTTGGATATCTGGTTGGGGAAGTGAGTGTCCGTCACTATTCAATAACATCACAAGTAAAATTCATTCCGTAGACAAAGATGATGTGTCCTGTGCTCCTTGTCCACAACATGAATGATAAAGGAGCTTATATAATGAGGTGAGAAAAGAAAACAAGCTAATACCCAACAATAGGGAATTTATTAAGTAGGCTATGGTATTCTATAGAAGAGTATGTTACCACTTAAAATGGAGACATATTTAAGAAGAGAAGAATATCTAATGATAAGGAAAGATACTCATAATATAATGCTAAGTCAAAAAAGTAGGTTACAAAAAATAAATATATGCTTCCAAAGGGGTTGTTCCCAGCCCTTGATTTGTGGCAGCATGAGGGCTGTGCTTGCCCCATTTATAGGTACAGTAGATCCTTTTTTCTTTCTTAGACCTTGTGAGAGGATGCCAAGTTAAGTGGCAGTATCTTCCAAAGCTCTGTACTCCAAGTACAACTTCTTTATGCCTTGCAGCCCATTCTTACTCCAAACTATATGAAATAGATAAAATCATGGTCAGCCCTCCACTGCTGTTGCTTGTCTGTTACTCAGCATCTTGAAAACAATTCTACATACCAATATCGTGCTTGTCTTCCCGATGCCAGCCCTTGTGTAACAGCCAATTACAAGGCATTTGTCATTGTTTTTACACCATAACTTGGTAATTTGATTTAGACAGGGGCATTTTCTGTTGATAAATCTAGGTGGATTACCAAGTCAAAATACATTTATTAAAGCACCAGTTAGATCTTGCTCCCTCATTCATCATAAGACCTTTAATTTGTGTGTCGTTTCGGTGGGGTGTTCCAGGAACCATGTTCGCCTGAGTGAATGACTTAAATCAAATTGGCATTTTGCAAGGATTACCTTATCTCAAAATTTCAAAGCAAGGTCTTCTTTTTTATGTATGCTATGAATAATGAGCAATACTGTTTTCAACCCTTACTACTCCATTGTTGGGATACAGCATGGAAAATAGCAAGTCGAGAAGGTGGATGCCAAAAGGTGATTATTTTCCAAAGTGAGATAATCTCCCAGACACTTTGTAAAGTCAGGAGAAATGCACCAGTCACATGAACACAGTGGAATGCTGAATGAGCAGCAGTTAAGTTCTGGAAGAAGAGATGGGGCCAGTGAGCAGAGCAGATGCTGTTTCCTAAATGCTTGTTTTAGATGTTCTTAAGCTGAACACAATGTCTTCTCCTGCCCCTGTCTCAACTTTTGTTTTCTGACATCAGTTGACAAGAATAATATCTCTTTTTTCCTGAAGTGTCTTTTCAAGATTAGGTATTCTGCTGCATACTACTTGGACTGACATCTTGCATGAGAACATCTGTAGCAGGTAGCAGTAAAATACTTCTCCAAAGGAGAAAACAGAAGACAGATTTTGGGCAGGAAGAAAGGTATAATCTAAGGAAGCAGAGATAAGAAAAATGGAATAGAGTGATTTGGAATAAAAACCCTTCAGCACATTTTCATTAAGCATTTACTTGGGTTAAGGCATTATGAGTGTTATTATCAGGAACTTTTGGTTGAAAGTCAAAAATCCAAATTGTGCAAACTTGAGCCAAAGGTAAAATTTATTGGAAAGATACTGGTGTAGCTCACCAAACGCAGAGAACAGAAGAAAGCTGGGTTCCCTATGGCTTCTTTGTCTTTCTGCAAGTTGCTGTCATCCTCTTTAGCTGCAAGGGGTTCCTCTCTGAACAAAAGGGAACATGGCCTCAGGCAGTGAACTAACACCATTTTATTTGAGTGACCCAAGATGTAGACGCAATATTTAACAGCTTAACTTAAACAGTCTTGCGAAGGACTCTGGTCCAACTTGGGTCACATACCTCCCTTTAACCAATCATGTGCCATAGTAGAAATGATAGGGTATGATTGGCCAGATCTGAGATATACACCTGTTTCTGGCTGATGGCAGGGTACCATAATTAGCATTTGACCAGATAGCCATGTTTTTTTAGTTGAAGAGAAGATATTCCCCAAGGAAAGAAGGAAAAGGTTGGAGTGGGGGTGGCAATGATAGTGCACAAACTTTCTCTCAGCAACAATGGAAGCTAAAATGAAGAACACATTTTAGATGAATAAGGCAGACAGATATATATACAGCCCTCAAGGAATGTACATCCATACAGAGATCTAAGACATATTCACAAATAAGTTTAACATCCAGGGATCAAAGCAAAAAATGAAAGAATAAAAAAAAAGTAAGAGAGAAAGAAGGAGAAATGGAAAAAAGAAGGAAATGGGCTTAGGAGAGACTTTATAGGCCTCACTTTTATAGAACAACAAATGTGTGAGGTTGTAAGAGGACTAGAATAAAGCAATAGCAAAAAAAAAATACAGTATGAAATATACAAGTTCCACTAGTCTACATAGTATCTCAGGGAACATGGGTCTTGCGCAAGCTTCTTGTGTGTGTGTGTGTGTGTGTGTGTGTGTGTGTGTGTGTGTGTGTAAAGCAAAGCAGTGAAACCAAAGACCTCATTTTTAATTCCAATTTTGCAAATATGCTTATCTTCCAGTTACTAATTAATTTTATTTTATATTCCACAGACATAGCTCACTGTTTCCTTAAAATAAAAAGATAAGAAATTTGAAATGGGAATTGCTCAAAACCCAAGATGGCAGAGAAGACTCAGGAAAGAATGATAAAGGAGTGGGGCCAGGTTGAGGCAGCATTCAGGAGGAAATGAGTTCTCAGTGTTTGTCAGTTTGTCTGTGGCAGATTTAATTTACTTCTAGGACAGGCTGATATAAACTTGTTATTTGGCCTCAGGCAAGTTGTATCACTTCTTTGAACCTAAAATATCTCATTTCTAAAATGAGAGAGATTGAATTAAATTAGGGATGGCAATTTGTTTCATGATATGGGCCTGTTCTGATCAATTAGTAGTAAGAAGGGTTGTGTCTGGATTCACTGAAAAGGACTTCAAGCAATGAGACAGGTAACATGTTAAGCCATCATCTATCATTAATGCTTTAGTGGAAGTTGGTTTGCTAGGCTTTTTTCCCTGTGACAGATGAAGCATTTTCCTTCTAGGAGGAGTATAAGGAAACTGGTCCAACCCCCCATACTTCCATCCAGAGCATCTCCCATCTATACTGACAGCATCTCTGGAATGAGTTTTCTGTAATTGCTTTCCTGGTTTTCATTTCATAGTGGTTTGTACCCTCTTTTTGATGCATAGACCTCCCTGAGAATCTAATAGCTGTGGATGTGCTACCTAAGAACATAAATATTCCATGTTTTGCATACAATTTCAAGGATTTCATAGTCTTTCTGAAGACCAAACATGTAGCCCCAAGGAAACTTTCCAGGATATTAAATGCCTGATATTACTTTATCATCATGTCAAAACATTTTTAATTGTGAATTGTGAAATTAGAAAAAAAGTCTCATTGTATCTTTAAATGAAGTATCCTATGTCAACACTGAATAGCAGCCAGCCCACTTGTATGCACGTGTAACATGTTTAGTCTACTTAGTAGAAAAATCAGGCAATTTTTTCTTCCTTAAATGACTGATTGTTTCACTGAAGTATGATAGCAGCTAAGTCACTCACTTTAGAGGGGTGAAGAGACTTGCTTGTACAAGGGCGTGGTTAGATGCATGATTTCTTAAACTCGGCATCAGTTTTAAGTTTTCAATGTTCTAGTATATAGTTAAATAATTGACCAGTGCATCATTTACTAATGAAAGGGAGTTTAGTTCTTAACTCAGTTGGTATTAGTAGATAATTGATTCTTCCACCTCAGGGGTTATACAGATCACAAGGTGTATTAAAATGCAGGTTGACAGGTGCAGATCACAAAACTTTCAACCCCCAAGTTTGTGAGAAGAGGCAAAAAACGTGCATTTGTAAAACATTCTGGTGATTGTGATGCGGAGGGTTCCAGGGTTACACTTTGAGAAATATTATAGTAGAGGGTTTGATAGCGTGAGGCAAAGATCATATCTTGTTTTTATTCTGACACAATACCTTGTACACAACAGATACCTAATACATGCTCATGAACTTGAATTATTCCTGCTTGAGTGAATCATGGGAAAATTGCTTGGGCTCAGAATGTTTCTCAGAGCACTGTATACCGTAATATATGAAGGAATGGAAAATGTTAACACCAAACCATATGTCTTAGGAATCACAGCTAAATTTTCCTATACGATGTTTTTTCAATATGTTGATCATTCTAAGCTGCTCATTTTCTAATCCTGTGAAAGGAGCCATTTACATTCTATAATTCAACAAAAATGAAATAGATGATGTGGTAACTTCCTTCTTTCTCTCTTATTCTAATTCACCTTGCAAATAGATGCTTTTTGAAAATATGTACGTTTAGATTATTGTAATGCAGTTTCATCAGTGTTTGAAATTGCTCTGGTTTTCATTTAAAAATAAAACCAATCTCATGTGGTTTTTTTCCTTTTTAAATCTAAGTAGTATGCTTTTCAAATGAATTACTACAATGAAGGTAAATGGAATAACCATGTGTCCTGCTCCTTTTATGTGCTAAGAAATTCAAGTGCTTTAAAGACATTGTGCTAAGCCTCACTGCAACCCCTTAAGAAGCAATTGTTATACCCAGTTTACAGATGAAAACATGGATTCAGGGAAGTAAACTGCTCAGTCACCTAACTAGTAGCCAGTAGAACTGGAAATTTTTTTTTTAATGTTTATTCATCTTTGAAAAAGAGGGAGAGTAAGAGCAGGGAGGGACAGGGGCAGAGAGAGAGGGAGACACAGAATTGGAAGCAGGCTCCAGGCTCTGAGCTGTCAGCACAGGGCCTGATACGGGGCTTGAACTGACGAGCTGTGAGATCATGACTTGAGCCAAAGTTGGATGCTAAACCAACTGAGCGTCTCAGGCACCCTTGGAAGTGTGTGTGTGTGTGTGTGTGTGTGTGTGTGTGTGTGTGTGTGTGTGTGTGTTTACCTGTTTATTTTGAGAGAGAATCCTAAGCAGGCTCCACGCTGTCAGTGCAGAGCCTGACATGGGGATCCAACTCAAACTATGAGATCATGACCTGAGCTGAAGTCAAGAGTCAGACACTTAACCGGCTGAGACACCCAGGCACCCCAGAACTGGAAATGGTTTTTACCTAACATTTCAATTACCTTTTTCTAGCATAGGTATCTTATCAGGACTTACTGAAATGATTCCTTTGAAAAAAACTTAATTCGTCAGTGACTGTAATTTGTCAGTGGTCCATGTGGACCAGAGAGAATATTTTATGTTGGATCACATTCATACCATAGTGGCAAAGACTAAAACAAAGTTTTATATAAATATATATGAAGTCCTTGGATGTTTTGGAGAAAAGCTAGATAACTAAGACTCTATAGTTTATCCAAATAGATTTCTTTCCTCTGCTAATCTAATTTTATTCTATCTTGTAAGTCAAGCCCAATTTTTTTTGAATTATGTCAGTTTTCTTTCTCTGTCACTTTTTGTGTTCTCATTGTTTTGCCCAGTATTATGTATCTATGTGTGTATATATCTATGTCAAGATATTCTTGCCATAATTGTTCCCATTTTACTCATGGAAAAACAAATTTGTAGAGAGAAAATGATTTATTCAAGGCCAAACAATATTAAGTGGCAGAACCAGGGGCTATTCCCAAGTCTCTATGACTTCAAAAGCCTGTTATTGTCAGCTTCTTATCTGCTACAGCAGGTGTCAGAAACTCAGGTGCCTATAGAGTCCAGACTAGTCATGAATATGAACATAGCAGGTCAGGAGTGAAAAAAAGAAATTACTTGGCTCTCTTGGCCACTCTTCTGTTTTCCCATTTTGTATAGAGAAATATTGGATACAGAGAAATATTTCTCTGCTATCTGGAAATAATAGAGCAATGATAGTCAAGTGCAGTGATAAAGTACAGCCTATGTTCATTCCTGGTACCCAAACAGCCGATGTTCATTCCTGAACAGACTGTGGTGAACTGGGCCTTTGAGAGGAGCAGGCATTACTCCTCTCCAGCCAACTGCTGCCTGAGAACATGATGATCCAGAGGGACCAGATTTTCTGAGTTTTCAAGAAAAGTTGGCACTCTGGGTTTTTATGTAATATCTCCTAAGTTTTAAAGATTGGCTATAGGTTTAATTATTTATTTTATTTTAAAATGTCACCTAAATAGGGGTGCCTGGGTGGCTCAGCGGTTAAACATCTGATTTTTGGTTTTGGCTTAGGTCATGATCTCACAGTTTGTGAGTTCAAACCCCATGTCAGGCTCTGAACTGAGTGCACAGAGCCTGCTTGGGATTCTCTCTCTCCCCTGCTTGTGTTCTCTCTCAAAATAAATAAAATTAAAATTTTTTTTCACCTAATTCACACATGTATGGAACCCTAACGAAGTTGCTAGACCACTTGTTTTCTACTCCTGTGATTATTTCTTATCTGTCATTTAAGAATGAGTAGAAAACACCATATGAAGTAGCATCCAGCTTTTCTGAGTTCCCAAGTTGACTGTGATAAGTTCCTCCTGTTTCTGCTGTGTTTTATTCCTTTGTTCTTTCTCATGTGCCTGGTATAGTTAACATGTCTACAATAATGATGATGGTTGAAGTCCTGAAAACTTTGTCTTTCTCACTCTAGCTACTGCATCGTGCCCTATTGCTTATGAAAAACCATGTGGTGGTATGCATTATTTCCTTGTCAATGTAGCCTCTGTCATTGGGCTTTTCAGATAATGCATTCTGCCGAGTAAGAGCCTGTCAGTGGACACAGCTGCCTCTGTGTGTCGTGTTATCATCTGCTGATTATGCTGGCCCTGAAAGAATGTGGGAAGTGGGTCTCGCCATCCACCGATATCACCAGCAGACAGAGCCCGCAGCTCTACTAATCTGTGAAATTGCTTCCCACTTTCCAGCACACTAAAAGCTAATTGCTTTCTTCAATGAAACAAAACTATCCACTGAGCCAGTTTGTTGAGCCGAGAGGTTACTCACCTGTGGTGGTCCGCTTATCTCTGGGAAATAAGAAATGTTAAAGAAGTGTTTACTATTTGGATGTAATTAACCTTAAAGATCTAGCTTATCATCTGGGGATCTTTACCTTTATGGACAATCTTTGTGCCTTATTTTAATACTTGAAATCCACTCCCCAGCTGAGAAGTGATTTCCCTTTACTTGATATTAAAGCAGTCATATATTTATGGTTGATGCAAGAATAAATAGCTAAGTTGATTATATTTTGCAAACAATATAATAATATTCCTAAATGTAATATTCAGTATTTGGACATTAAATGAGGGAGGGATGTATAGCTCATGGAATACTATTGCTGATGTAAATTATGGTAATCTTTCTCAAAGGCCAGAGAGATTAGGTCACATTGGCCCCATACTTCATCTCATTTACTTACACCCCTGTTTTTCAATCAGTGTCAATTTAATGCTATTCATTATACCATTTTTGGGTATGGTACAAGTAGTTAATTGCAACTGGACAAACCTGATGACGGTTTGAAAGAATCACCCAAAACTAACTCCTTCTTTTCTAGTTGAAGTGATTAGAGTATTGGCCTCAGTACCTAAAATATGTGTCATTAACACAATTAGATCATCGTGGTAGTTACTGTTCTGCAGGTCACATAAAACACTCTGTTCTGCATTGTTATGTAACGCACGCTGTGGGATGCAACTGAGCAAAAGAGCCTTTAGTCTGAATATGAATACATATTTCCTATGATGAAGGCTATTAGCAGGTAGGACCATCCCTGAGCAAATAAGAGGAAAAGTCTTTCTGTTATTTCAAAGCAGAACAGGGAAGCAGGCAAGGAAGGCAGCTGAGAGAAGTGTGCTATGGGGGCAGGTGGAGAGATGGCCAGAGGTGAGTGTAAAGCAATCTGTGGGCCCATAGTTTTTATGGTTTCTTAAAGAGATTTTCACAGTATTGTTTTTCTTTCTTACCTACTTTTTTTTTTCCAGCTTCATAAAAAAATGCTCATTCATTAAAGAAAAATAAAACCCTATGGAATTGTATAAAAGGAAAGACTGATAGCCCCTCACCCTCTCCATTCTCTTGAACAGCTATGACCTTGGCTAATGTGTTTCACCTCTTTGTGACTTGCTTCATTTCCTTATCCATAAAGCAAAGATAACAGTAGTATCAACCTTGTAGGTTTGTTGTGAGGTTTAAATGAATTAACATATAGAAAGAGTTGCCAGCACTGTCATTCCACATCAATGGATCTGTCTGTTGATCTGGGTTATCTACTATGATATTCCTCCACTAGCTTTTCCCCACACCAATTTATCAGGGGTATCATTTCATATTCTCATGCACAGAATAATCTTGTTCTTTTAAAGTCAACTTTATATTCCAAAATGTGAATGTACTGTAATTATCAGGCCCCTTTGTATAGACATTTACATTATTAACCATTATTGGACTATTAAAAACAAAACTCTGCAGTAAATATCCTTGTACATGTACTGTTCCATATTACCAGAAAGAGGATTGCTAAGGCATCTATGGATGTAGTTTGATAAATATTGGTGATTGTCTTTCAAAACAGTTGAGTTGATTTACACTTCTGTTAATAGTATCAGAGAGTTCCCTTCTTCCCACACTTTTGCCAGCAGTGATAGAGGGAATTTTGTTGTGGGATGGTTATTGTTTTTGTGTAATTGTATGCTCACGAGTGCTCTGTGCTGTGTGCGTACATGTGTATAGTTTTAATTCCATTCCCTGGCACATTGCTTTCAGCCGTCCACATACCCAAAGGCCATAGACCAGCTGTGTTTCTAGGTGACTATTTATAGAACTGCTCTGTCTGGCTCCCCACGGAAACCATTTTGGTTTTAACTAGGTGATGTTGTGCAGATGTGATTCCAGAGTGGAAGCTGTCCAAGCCTTGACTCTAATCTTCCTCTCTGTTGGGCTAAAGCTAAAGTTCTGTGCGGCTTTAAGGAGTGTTTACATATTGAGTCAGGCAGCCCTGGTGTAGTGGAAATAGAGTTGACTGCCAACCACCTATTACGATTATCTGGTTCCCTGAATATCTCTTGCACTGTTCTGCCATAGTGTTGAAAATTCTCCCCTTAGGATTTGATTTTTAGGAAGCATATGAAAAACTTTGCACTTTTATTTTATTCCTGTGTCCTCATATTAAAAAGTCTATTGTTTGTAGCTTAGGGAATTGGCATCATGGGAAGAAAGCTGATCTTGGGATCAGAAAACCTAGATTCTAGTCCAAGGATAACAGATAAAGTGACTAGAGGTCTGGATCCAAATTCCACTCTGCCAAATACTTCCTAGGCAATATGGGGCAGAATATTTAACTTTTTAAAGATTTAGTTTCTTTCTGCATAAGATGGTTATAATAATATTTCCTATTGGTATCAGTCAACATTCCTATTTGTAGATAATACAAATTTATTCTAGATGTTTTAAGCCAAAGGGCATTTACTGTAAGAATTTCACCATGACCTCTCAGATAAACAGAAGGGTACAGGTTCAGTTCTAGGAAACAAGCAAAATTTCAGCCTCTTGGGAGGCTAGGCCACAGGCAAAATCTTGCTAGGGTACTCCATCTGTAACAGGAGAATGTGGACCACTTGACATTTAAGGTATCTAACAATGCCAAAACACTAAGAATGAGATTCAGGAGAAGGCAGAGAGAGTCTGGCGGGAAATGGTAGAGCATGGCCTAGAGTTTATTGCCCGATAAGATTGGCACCAGCCACATAGGGGTGTTGAGCACTTGACATGAGGCTAGTCTGAATTGGGATGAGCTGTATGAGTAGAATAAACAGTGTATTTCAGAGTCCTCAGAAAGAAAGAATATGAAGTATTAAAATAATTTTTAAAATATTTAATTACATGTTGAAATGATATTATATATATACAAATATATGTTAGGTTAAATAAAATATATTATTAAAGTTAATTCCACCTATTTCTCTTTACTTTTTTTAATGTGGAGGTTAGAAAATATGAAACTACATTTGTGGTTCACATTATATTTCTATTGACCCTTGCTGGGCTAGAGCAGGTATATGGTTGAGCCCTCTGGAAACAGTTTAATGTTCTTTGATCCCCACATTAGTTAATTTATTTTCATTTTCAATTGACAGAGATCTAACTTAATGTGCTCTTTAAAACAAAAGGGGGTAATTAGAATATTATGGCTCACACATAACTAAACAGTATGGGAATAACCTGTCTTCAGACTTGACTGGATCAAATTGATGTCATTACCAATGTGAGGATCCATGTGGATTCTGCGTGTCCGTCTCTGTTCTGTTTTCTGCTGTGTTGGCTTCACTCCTCAGCACGTTCTCACTTCACATTAAAGACAGTAGTAACGTCTATAGCTTTTTACCTCCTAGTCTAGAAGAACGAGAGATGGTCTCATTTCCTCAGTTCCAACAAATCTAGCTTGGGTCATATGCCCCCACTGCACCAAACACTGTGGCGTGGCATATTATGCATTGATTAGACAGGCCTCTCTCCGGGAGGCTCCCTAGAGCACAAGTGGAGACAATCATTTGAAACCCGTGGACCAAGAATGAAGGTCACCAAGAAAATAGGTTATCTGGGGCGCCTGGGTGGCTCAGTCAGTTGAGCATCCGACTTCAGCTCAGGTCACCATCTCGCGGTCCGCGAGTTCGAGCCCCGCGTCGGGCTCTGGGCTGATGGCTCAGAGCCTAGAGCCTGCTTCCAATTCTGTGTCTCCCTCTCTCTCTGACCCTCCCCCGTTCATGCTGTGTCTCTCTCTGTCTCAAAAATAAATAAAACGTTAAAAAAAAAAAAAGAAAATAGGTTATCTGTTACCAGACCAAATGTGAATGGCTCTTGGGCAGGGAAAATCAATAATCAAAGGCTGTCAGAGTAGGAGAGAATTATCTAGTCTTTATCTCATACTCACTGGAGTCATCAGTCCCTAAGTTGTCTTCTTCCACTTCTTGCTCACACACTGTATCCATTTGGTCCCCATATCATATTAATTTGCCTCTAAAGAGCTACATATAAATACCCCAACTTCCCCTGCCTCTTCAGTAGTTTCCTATATGTTCTTTTTAGTTCTGATTTCATTTTGCTGAAATCCAAAATCTATGCTCCCCAGTACATCCAAAGTAATTATGTATTTATTTAATTAAAAAAATATTTTTAAAAAACCCCACAGATACAGAAAATGGTGCAAAACAGAATTTGTGACAATGAATTATTCTAAGACAAACATTTTTTTTGAAACCACATCCAGGTCAAGAAATAGAACATTGTTAGACAACCTAGAAGCACCTTCCATGTGCCCCATTCCAAATACAACTCCTTAGCGCTCTTGTAAGTAAGCACCACCCTGAATTTTATACTAAATATTTCCTGGATGTTCTTATGATTATCCCTCCATCACTTCCTTTGACTAACAACTAATGTGTTGAAAATTCAGGCTGTTTGAACTGTTGGATTTCTCAGTTTTGGTTGTGGCTGAACGCAGACACATCATATTATTCAATGTACTTCTCTGTCCTCTGCAAATATATTCACTCTGTTGGGAAATCATCACCACATTCTCATCTTAGACCATTTTGTCTCCCCTCAAAAGAAACCCTGTACCCATTGGGAATTACTTCAAATGCCAGCCCAGCTCAGCCTGAAGCCATAGGCAACCACTAATCTACTTTCTGTCTCTATAGATTTACCTATTCTGAACATTTCTTATAAATGTAATCATATACTGTGTTCTGTCGTACTTGATTTCTTTTACTCAGCATATTGTTTTTAAGGTTCATTCATGTTGGAATAATTCATTAATTTTTAATTATAAATGTTCCTTTGTATGAATTTACGAAATTTTGTTTATGCATTCATCAGTTAATGGATATTTGAGTTGTTTTCATTCTTTGGCTATAGTGAGTAATGTTGCAGTGAACAGCTATGTGCACATTTTTGTGGGGACATATGTTTTAATTACTCTTGCTTATATACACCTAGGAGTGGAATTACTATATCACATAGTAACTCTCTGTTTAACTTTTTGAGAAAGTGCCAAAGTGTTTCCCAAATGGCAGCACCATTTTACATTTCCATCTCTAATTCTACACATTCTTGCTAACATTTATTATCATATGACCTTTTGATTACTAGGCGTGAAGTAATACCTCATTATAGTTTTCATTTATATTCTTTTTTATGCATTTACTGACTATGTGTAGATCATCTTTGGAAGAATGTCTATTCAAATTCTTCATCCATTTTTTAATTGTGTTACTTACCTTTTTATTACTGAGTTGTGAGAGTTTTTATATATTCTAGATGTAGCACAAAGTTAATTGTTTTGATGTAGCCCATTTTGTCCTTTTGCTGGTTGTGCTTTTAGTGTCCTATCTAAGAAACTGTTGCCCAATCCTAGGATAAAAAGGTTTCCTGCTATGTTTAAGAATTTTATATTTTTAGCTCTTACATTTAGGTCTATCACTCATTTTGAGTTATTTTTGTATATAGTATGAGATAGGAGTCCAACTACGTTATTTTGCTTGTGGATATGTAGTTGTCTCAACACTATTTTTTTGTTATTGTTTCATATCAGTTGTCTTGATACCCTTATAAATCAACAAATATAAAGATAAGATTTTATTTATGTACTTCCAGTTTTAATCTATTAATTTATTAAAATTTTTTTTGACATTTTTTTTTTGAGAGACAGAGCAGAGAAGGGACAGAAGGAGAGGGGGAGAGAATCTCAAGCAGGCTCCGCACTGGCAGCATGGGGCCCAGATGTGAGGGTCAGGTTCATGAACTGCAAGACATGACCTGAGCGGAAACCAAGAGTTGTATGCTTAATCAGTTGAGCCACCCAGGCGTTTCAATCCATTAATTTAAATGTCTATCCTATGTACTACCTACACCATCTTGTAGCAAGTTTGAAATAAGGATGTATGAATCTTCCAACTTTGTTCTTTTCAAAATTGCTTTGCTTATTCTGAGCCCCATCCACTTCCACATGAAGTTTTAGATTGCTTGCCAATTTCTGGAAAAAAAAAATCCCATCTGGGATTTTGATAGGGATTGCATTGAACCTGTAGATTGATTTGCAGAGTATTGTTATCTTAATAATATTAAGGCTTCCATCTATAAACATTTTAACATATCATTAAAGAAGACTATTTAGATATTCTTTAGTTTCTTTCAACAAATTGTGTAGTTTTTAGTATCTCAGCCTTACACTTCTTTTGTTAAATTTATATCTAAATGTTTTATTCTTATTGGTGCTACTGCAAATGAAATTATTTTCTTACTTTCATTTTTGGATGTTCATTGCTACTGTATGAGAATGCAATAGATTTTTGTGTATTGATCTTATATCCTGATACATGGCTGACCTTGTTTATTGGGCCCACCATTGTTTTGTTTTGTTTTGTTTTGTTTCTGGATTCTTTAAAATTTTTTATACAAACTCATTGCCCTATTGCCCTGTCTAGAACCTCCAATACATGTTGAATAAGATGTGAAAGTTTAAATCCTTGTCTTTTTCCTGATCTTAGGGAGAAAGCATTTACTTTTAACCATTAAGTAGGATGCTAGCTATCATATTTTTTTGTTTTTTGTAGATGCCCTTTATCATGAGGAAGCTACTTTTCTAATTTGTAGAACATTTCTACCATAAGAAGGTATTGAATTTTATCAAATGGTTTTCTGTATCTATTGAGATGATCAGATGGTTTTTATCCTTAATTCTATGAAATGATTTATTATATTGATGTTTGCATGTTAAACAAAATTTGCATTTCTGGGGTAAATCTTTATTGGTTGTAGTACATAATTCTTCTTTACATGTTGCTGGATTCCGTTTGCTAATAATTTCTTGAGGCTTTTTGCATCTGTATTTTAGAGATATTTTCTGTGGTTTTCTTTCCTGTGATATCTTTACCCTGTATCACAGTAATATTGGCCACATAGGTTGTATTAGGAAGTGTCTTCTATTTTTGGAAGAGTTTTTGGAGAATTGGTATTAGTTCTTCTTTTAATGTTTGGCACAATTTCTCACAAAGCTATCTTGGCCTGGGCTCTTCTCTGTGGGAAAATTTTAAGCTAGTAATCCCATCTCTTCACCTGATGTGAACATATTCAGATTTTCTATTGGTTCTTGAGTCAGTTTCAGTAATTAGTGTCTTTTTAGGAATTTTAAAATTTCATCTAAATTATGTGGTTGTTGGCACATAGTTGTTCAGAGTAAAACATTATAATCCTTTGTTATTTCTGTGATATTGGTAATGGCATTCTTCCTTTTATTCCTGATTTTAATAATGTGCATCTTCTTTACTGTTTGCTTAGTAGAGCTAAATGTTTGTCAGTTTTGTTGATCTTTTCTGGATCGTTTCAAAGATTTAGTTTTGTTGATTTTCTCTGTTCTAGTCTTTATTATTTCTTATAGCTTTCTTGGGTTTTGTTTGCTCTTTGTTTTCTAGTTTCTAAAGGTAGAGGCTTAGGTTATTGATTTGTGACCTTTCCTTTTTTTTAATTTTTTTAACTTATTTTTGAGAGAGAGACAGAGTGTGAGTGAGGGAGGAGCAGAGAGAGAGGGAGAAACAGAATCTGAAGCAGGCTCCAGCCTCTGAGCTGTCAGCACAGAGCCCGATGTGGGGCTTGAACTCACAAACTGTGAGATTATGACCTGAGCTTAAGTTGTATGCTCAACAAACTAAGCCACCCAGGCACCCCGTGATTTTCTTTTTTCTTTTTTAATGTTTATTTGTTTCTGAGAAAGTACCAGCAGGGGAGGGGTAGAGAGAGGGTAAGAAGATGCTAAGCAGGCTCTGCCCTGACAGCAGTGAACCCGATGTGGCACTCAAACTCACAAACCATGAGATCATGACCTGAACCGGAAGTTGGTCGCTCAACCAACTGAGCCACCTAGTTCCAGGCAAATATACTAACTTTACTTTTATAAAACTCCATTTCCTCCCACCCTTTTTGTGAGATATCTATTATACACTATACTAATATATACTATTATGTCTATGTATGTTACAAATCCAACAAATGCCTTGTTATAATTTTCAGTTTGCATAATCTTATATCTTTTAAAGAACTGAAAGAAGAAAACAAATATATATTTATAGAGTTTGTTATATTAGCCTTCTTATTTACCTTTACTGGTTTAATTCATTACTGTCTTTGGATGTAAGCTACCATCTGGTTTCATTTTCTTACTACAGTATGGCTTTGTTCTAACCGGTCTCTTCTGTGCTGTTATTGTCAAATACATTACATTTTGTATGTTAAAGGCCCCATGTTACAATCACATTCATATTTTGTATGCAGTTGCTTTTTAAATCAGTCAGGAGAACAAAGGAAATGAAATATATAATTATACTTTCTTTTGTAATTACATAGATAATTACCTTTAACAGCATCCTTTGTTTTATCATATGGATTCCAATTACCATCTGGTATCACTTGCTTTTTAACATGAAGAACTTTTTTTAGTTTTTCTGGTAGGGAAGATCTGTTAGCAACAAATTCTCTTGGGTTTTGTTTATTGGTAATGTCTTTATTTCATTTTAAAATTGGTAATGTCTTTATTTCATTTTAAAAAAGAAATTAGTTTTGCTGGGTATGGGATTCTTTGTTGACAGTTTTTACTTTCAGTACTTTGACTATGTCATCTCACTGCATTCTGACCTCCATTGTTTCTGATGAGAAGTCCGCTGTTAACCTTATTCAGTTTGTTTGTACATGATGAGTCATTTTTCTCATGCTGCTATCAACATTTTGTCTTTGTCTTTCAACACTTTTATTATAATGTATCTTGATTTCAATGTCTGTATTTATCCCTCTTGCAGCTTATTGGAGTTCTTGGATGTGTGATTAATGTTTTTAATTACATTTGGAAAGATTTCAGCCCTTATTTCCTTAAATAGTTTTTCTGTCCCTTTCTTCTTTCTTTCTAGTACTCCTGTTACACATATTTGGTGTCAAGGTAATGAACTGGTGCCCTGTTCTTCTCCTTTGTGATGAGTTACTTTTTTTTTTTTAATTATCATTAACTCATGGATTTAAACTAATTTGATGGGTTTAGATATGTTATAATTATTATCATTATGAAGCTCAAATTGTTCTCTGTTTGGCCAATGGGAACCTCTTCAATTTGCTGAGTCTTTTTAATAGGATTTTCATTTTCATAGTCATTGATCATTTAGTAGCAATCGGATATCATGAGGTATTCCAAGCTCATCTTGTATATTTCCTATTCCAGACCTAAAATCAGTCTTTTCCAAGAAAGTTTGGTTTATTTTAATGAGAAACAGTATTTCAAGATCACAGTCTGGGTACTAAGAATACTCATTGCCACTGGGGTAGTCATTAGTTCTGTGTCTCTTCAGTGGACAGAGCTAGAATGCAAATACACATATAAAGATAAAACACCTGATTAATTCCTATTGATACTTCCAATACAGTTGAAAAACTATAGGGTTTTTATTTAACTGTTCTGTAGTATATCTGATCTCCTTTGTTCTGCTTCAAAAAATCATGATATATAACCTGTGCATACTATACTCTGTTCCTCCTACACTTCATTAATCTTAGTTCTACAAGGGGATCAGTTAGGGTTTGATAAGTGAAGCAGACCTTTCCAAATGATATGGTGTGAGATATGGGTCTTAGGGATTAGGTTTTACATAATTGTGGAAGCTAATGAAGAAGTCTGTTAAGGCTGTTTGCTCTGATTCTAGAATGTGTAGGTCTGAAGCTGTTAATAGATCAGCAGGGAAGAAATAGTATATACAAAGCAGGGAAAAACAAAGAAAAAGTGGAACCCCATAAAGAGAATCTGGGTCTTAGGTCTGTTTCTCACTGCCTATAACCCCAACAATATTGGTAATCTGTAGAAGAGACTGGTGCACTTTGCCACAGAGTTGCACACATGCTTAACAACACATGACTTAAAGAAGCTAAAGAAAGATGTTTTATTGGAACTGAAGGAGTTTAAGTTCTGACTGATGGTAGAGACCAACAAGGCTATCCAATAACAACTATATGGTGGGTGAAGCAATAGTAGTACATGGAATCCTCATCTGACATACACAGCATAATGGCTTCTCTTTCATTTCTGCTTTCTAATTCTTATGAAAATTTGTTTTATAGACAGCTTTAATCTAGGAATATATAACGAAAGGCATTCTGGAAAGCACAATTCTAGCTAAGCTAAATTGATACGGTAATAAACTGCTTCAAATAAATATGTATTTAATGTTAACCACAAGTCCTAATATTGACCCCTCTCCACTTATTTTGGTTCACTAAATCTTGTTGTATTACAGATTTCCCAGAAAGCTCTCAAGAGAAGACTATCCCTAGTTCTTACACTTGGTAACAGTTTGTGCCACTGATATCTGTAAGTTAGTTTTGCTGGATATAAAATCCTTGGTCTACACTTTCTTTCCTTGAATATCCTAAATTTGATTATTCTTGCATTAAGTATTGCTGTCAGAAAGTCTGATAATTTAATATTATTTCCCTAAAGAGTCACATGCTCTTTCTTTTTCCTTAAAGTTACTTAGGCATATATGAAATAATTAACTTTTTTAGATAAACAGATCTTAGCATTTGGTCTATTCCTTGCTTCAGTTTTCTTGTTTAGAAATGCCTATTATCTGATTGTTGATTTTTTGTTTTTGGTTTTTTTTTTTTGGCCTATCTTCAATATTTATTTGTCACTTTCTCTACAACCCTTTTGATTTCTTTTTTTTAATATTTTTGTAAGTATTTTTATTCCTTTTTATTTCTAAGACGTTATCTGTTGTATTCTTGCACTCCTGTGATCTTTGCCATTTAGTCTTCATTTAAAAAATTATTTATTCGTCTGTTTATAATTCTTTCATAAATACTGTCATCTAAATTCCTAGTCTTTTCTAATTCCAATTTATGTTATCCTTCAGTGTTTTGTATCAGTTTTTCAATGTATTTGAATTCATTTTTAAATAGTAAATTGTAGTTTTAATCTTTTTTATGTGCATGTCATTCTATAATGCATTTGCTGTCTGTAGGGATGTTTTTCTGCTCTTTTTTTTCTATTTCTTATAATACATTTGTATAAAAATCATATTCTCTCACTTAGTCTTCCTTTCTTATATCTTTGTATAGAATTTGAGCTCAACAGTTTTATATTGCTTACCTTTATGTAAAATTATCTTTCTTGGCCTTTTAGAATAAGGTGACATTTATGGATGTTCTAATTTCACAAAATTCCTTTTCTTTTGTTTTAGTATAATGTTCAAAATCATGGTTGCTACCTTCTGAGATTTCCTGGCTACATTCTCCTTCTCATCTTAGCCCACACTCTCTCCTTTCATCTGTTTGTTCTATTTCCTTCCTTTCTTCTTTTTTTTTTTTTTTTCTACTCCCAGCAATTTCTTCTCAGTAAGAGCCTGTCTTAGAAAGGAATCTAGGTAGGTCAGTAACTAGGGTTTACAGAGGCCAGACTGCTTCAGTCTATTCAGTATATACTGTGGGCCCTCCCCCAGAATTGGGAGGGGGGTGGTCTCAAATGGCATACTGTGCTTTCAAGTGCATGTGTGTTGGCTATTTGGGGGGTTCTCCTGTTCTCAAGTCCTTTATGTCCCACCTTGTTGCTTTTTTCCACACAGATACCATTGTCATACAGGCCTTGTAGCTGTAGGTAATTTGTACCTTCCTATTTGTATTTTTATTTGTTTACTTGAGGGTCTACTTTGTCAGCTAGTTTGGTGATAAATGTTTTCCATGGGTTTTGCTTTTGCTATTTTCTTTTGTTTCTTGGATTTTATTTTATTTTATTTTATTTTATTTTATTTTATTTTATTTTATTTTATTTTATTCATTTCTTTTAACTTTTATTCATTTTTGAGAGACAGGGACAGAGCATGAGTGGGGGAGGAGCAGAGAGAGAGAGAGAGAGAGAGAGAGAGAGAGAGAGAGACAGAATCTGAAGCAGGCTCCAGGCTCTGAGCTGTCAGCACAGAGCCTGATACAGGACACAAACTCATGGACTGTGAGATCATGACTTGAGCTGAAGTTGGATGCTTAACCGACTGAGCCACCTAAGGGCCCCGGATTTTATTTTATTTTTTAGCTTTATTGAGACATAATTGACAAATAAAATTATAAGATACTTAAAGGACACGTCACAATGATTTGATATATGTATATATTGTGAAAGGGTTGCTTCCATCTAGTTAAGTAACACATCCATTTTCTAACTTTTTTTTTTTTTTGGTGAGGGAGAACATTCAAATTCTACTCTCTTAGTAAATTTCACTTATATAGTACATTCAGTGTTATCAACAATAGTCACTATGTTACAAATTAGATCCTCAGGCTTTATTTATCTTATAGCTAATAGTTAATGCCCATTTACCAACTTCTTCCTACCTACCCCACCCCTAGCCCTTAGTTACCACTTTCCTATTCTCTGTTTCTAGGTGTTTAACTTTTTTGGATTTTGTATATATGTGATACCATGTAGTATTTGTCTTTCTCTGCCTGACTTAATTCACTTAGTACAGTGTCTTCAAGGTCCATCCATGTCGTCACAAACAGAAGAATTTCCTTCTTTCTCATGGCTGAGTAATACTCTGTTATACGTATATGTCATATATATCATTTTCTTTATTCATACATTGGTGGACACTCAAGTTGTTTCCATATCTTAGCTACTGTGAATAATGGTGCTGTGAACACAGAAGTGCAGATTTCTCTTCCAGACCCTGATTTCACTCCTTTGGATACATACCCAAAAATGGGGATTGCTAGAGCATATGGTAGTTCTATTTTTTTTTTAATTTTTTAAAAAATTGATGTGGGACTCAATCCTATGACCCTGGGATCATAACCTGAGCTGAAATCAAAAGTCAGACGTTCAGGGGCGCCTGGGTGGCGCAGTCGGTTAAGCGTACGACTTCAGCCAGGTCACGATCTCGCGGTCCGGGAGTTCGAGCCCCGCGTCAGGCTCTGGGCTGATGGCTCGGAGCCTGGAGCCTGTTTCTGATTCTGTGTCTGTCTCTCTCTGTCCCAAAAATAAATAAACGTTGAAAAAAAAGTTAAAAAAAAAAAAAAAGTCAGACATTCAACTGGCTCAGCCACCCAGGCGCCCCATATGATAGTTCTATTTTTAACTTTTTAGGAATCTCCATACTATACTATTTTCCATAGTGGTTGTATCAATTTACTTCTCAACAGCAGTGCACAAGGGTTAACTCTTGTCCACATCTTTGCTAGTGCTTATTCTCTTTTGTCTTTTTGATGGTGGACATTTTAAAAGGTGTGAGGTAACATCTTGTTGTGGTTTTGATTTGCATTTCCCTGATAATAATGTTGAATACCTTTTCATGAACCTGTTGGCCATTTGTAGGTCTTTGGAAAAATATCTATTTAGGTCTTTTGTTCATTTTTAAATCCAATTTTTTGCTATGAATGCGTGAGTTTTTAAATATATTTTGTATGTTAGCCTCTTATCAGATACATGATTTGCTAATATTTTTTCCATTACTTGGTTACCTTCTCATTTTGTTGATGGCATCCTTTGCTGTGCAGAAACTGCTTAGTGTGGTATAGTCCCACTTAATTATTGTTGCTTTGGTTGCCTCTGCTTTTGGCATCAAATCCAAAAACTTACTGCCATGATGAATGTTGAGAAGTTTACTCACTGTATTTTCTTCTAGGAGTTTTATGGTTTGAGGTTTCAAATTTAAGTCTTTAATCCATTTTCAGTTGATTTTTGCTTAGGAGGATGGAGATCCCTTTTCATTCTTTTGTGCATAGCTGTCCAGTTTTCCCAACACTAATTATTGAAGAGACTCTCCTTTCCCCATTGTGTATTCTTGACTCCTTTGTCATAAATCAATCATATATACTGCTTTTTCTTTTTTCTTTTTATGTGGGTTTCCAAAGTGTTAAAAATAATGCTGTCATATCTGCCATTCCCCCCCCAAATCCCACAGAGCATTTTTTTAAACAAATCTGAATGTGGCACTTCTGTACTTTAAAAATGATTTTATATATTTTGATTATCCTTAGATGAATTCCATGCTTCTTTTAATAGGCTAGAACAGTGGTTCTCCAACTTTTCCCTGTATTAGAATTACCTAGGGTGCTTCCAACAATCCTGATGCCCAGATTGTACCCCAGGGTACAAGCATGGGATCAAGCATGTGCATTTTTTAAAACTCCCCAGGTGATTCCTGGGGGAGGGGGGCTTGAGTAAAAGGCCTTTTACACTATAATCTAGCTCTTTTCTCGTTTCTCCAACTCTCTGTGTTTATATTCACTGGCAAGCCCACAAATAAACCATGTATCAGCCATATCAAATGAGTTATAGTGTTCAAATTCATTACCCTGTTGCTTCTTTGGTCTCTTTACTTATACTGTTCTCTTTGCCTAGAATTACCCCTTCCACCTAAAATGTCTATTCACCTGATAACTACCACATATATAGCTTGAAGGTAAAAGATTTAAAGATTATTACAGGTATATGGTCTTAACATAAGGCAAGGAAAATGGCTGATAGGCTTTCTTGCATCATACTGAACCCCTTGTTGAACCCTAACTGCATGAAAACATGAACCAGTTCTTCCTCGCTCGCAGGTAAGCCCTCAGCTGTCTCTGGTTATCTCCATGAATTCCTGGACAGTAAGTTTTGGTCTTTGGAAAGTTTATTGAGAAGGATGAGTTGCTGACTGGGACCTCTATAGGATGTTTGCTTCTCCGTGTGATGATTTATATTCATAATAGCCAGGCTGCAGTTGGAAATTAGACCTGCCACTTTAAAATATGCTTGGTCTGGCTCTGGTATTGTGAGGAGTGGATTCTTATCAGTGGTTGCATTAAAACAGCTTCAGAGACAAGAGCAAGCATATTTTTTAAATGACATCTCTAAGAGGACTTCCTGTTTTAGATTAAATCATGATTCCAGAAGGCTCTGTCCTGGATTAAAGATTTTGATTTGTCTCCATATTCTCTTAATCAAATCTCTTTTTCTTAATGCTTCCGCCCTTAGGAAAAAAATGAGAAACTACTTTTTTCTAATGGGTTTTATTGTATCACATTAAGTCCCAGGAGACACCAAACAACTTATCTTGATTAGAAATAAGATAAATTTTTGGACCAACCAGTAACTACCATGAAGCTGTTAAAAATAGTGTCACAGGTTCATCTTTACAGTTATGGGCCGTTGATGATACAAAGTCTGGAAGGATTCACACCAAAATAATAAAAATGGTTACCTCTTTTTTGATAAAATTGCAGCTCATTTTAACTTTGTTCAGTGTTCTTATGTAATTTTTTTATAGTTTTCTTACAGTGGCCATATATACGTGTGTGTGTGTGTGTGTGTGTGTGTGTGTGTGTGTGTATGCAAGTATAGTTAGAGTTTTCTTCTAAGCTAGTAGAAGTTGCCTTCTTACAGACTCTGTCGAGGGATTTGTAGAATCTATTACTCTTCATATATTTTTTTTCTGAATAGCAGAAACTAAAGTGTCTCTTAAAGCAACTTAACCTGCCTCCATTCATTTCTCAGTTCTGTAGAGGTCTCAAGTTATGATTTCAAATTAAAGGAGGGAGGTGTTTTTTGTTTGTTTGTTTGTTTCCCCCCTAGCAGAGTCATCAGTTTATTAAAATCGGTCTTACTCGCCAACTTATACCTGGGGTAAATGGCACGAGAGGATACAGAAGAGGCCACCTGATGATTCTGCGTCTGTTTTTGTGTGGTGTGGATCAGGTCACCCCATGGAGCTTGGCTTTGACTGTGCTGGTTCTGCCCCATCAAGAGATAATGGCTAGGAGGGAGACATTAATTACATGTTAGAAAGCACATACTAGTGCAATAGCAAGGGACTTAAATGCAGATTTCCCTGGTGTTTCTTTTTTTTTTTTTTTTTTGAGTCTCTATTAAAATCAAACTTTAATCATGAATTGTGAAATAGAACACAGGCAGTTAGGGGCTGCTAAAATATTAACACATCTATTGAAACAGAAACCCAGGCACTTTATTATCCTCATGACCAGCTCTGGGATTTCATAATTAAGTCTTTCAGTTTGATTTATTTAGACTCTAAGCAAATTTTCAAAGTGAGTTTGAGGGGCTTTGTACTTGGAACATGAATGCATTGCATTTCCCGAGGCAGTTCTGAACTGGGGTTTCATCACTTCAACGCCCTGGCTCAGAAGCAGGTATTCTGAGATACTTCTCTTGAGCATCCTTACTCATTAACTGTGAGAAGGACTTCACACATCTCCCTTAATAGTGTGAATATTCAGGAGGGGGGGAGAAGGGGAAAGATGTTATACTTAGGAGTGAAACTGTATCAGTCATAGCATTTTAATTTCTCTTGGTCTCTTCTCTTTGGTGCTACAAATGGACACTTCTCTCCTATCTCCCAACTGATCCTCTGGCTGGTTCAGAGCCAGTAGAAAGATGTTTCCCTTCCATATTTAGAAACATTATGTCTTTCACCCTGCAAAAGGCACTTTGGTGTTGAGGAACATTGGATTTAGCCTAATCCTGAGATTTAACATGGGGCAAATTCTCAGATAATCTGAGCTTGAACATACTATGTAGAATTTAACCTATCTCAAGGAACAGGATAGGTGAATCAAGGAAGAGAATGAAATCTAAATACAGTACAGACTTAAAGATGGCAGTTTATCCAAGGACACATAAGAATCTTCGTTCCAGGCAGAGAAAGGAAGATGTGCCTAATTTTTTTTAATGCAATATGAGAGAGAGTGAGAGTGAGAGAGAGAGAGAGAAAGGAGAGGAGAGGAGAGAGAAAGTAAGGAAGGGGAGGGGAGGAGAGGGGCAGGGACAGAAGGAAGGTAGAGGGAGCATTGCCATAGGAAAATACAGTATCCAGTATCCAGTTTTTTAAATATGGGGTTTACTTTAGGATATCCATTTGGAGAATGTGCAGATGACTAGTTGACCTTGGTCATTTGCCAAATCAGCTGCCAAAGCTGGACCAAAATTAAATACCACACCCTTTAATCACTGTGATGATGGAAACAGCATGAAGCTTGAGTTCAGGACCAGCATGAACAACCAGCAGGACCAGCATGAACAACCAGCATGTTTCAACTTCCTGGTCTGCTCACCTTTCTCCCCACCATCAAAAAGGAGGTGAAATACATCCCATTCTAGTTTTCCTCTCATGTTGATGTTGAAAAAGAAGCCGCTTCATCCTGAGTCATAAGACTCTCCTGACCACTTTACAATGTCTCTGTGGTCTGTTTAGATCTTCACAGGAGGTTCTTGAAAACAAAGTGCCTTAAGAGAACCAATGATAGGATTTAGTATCATGAGCCCCCAGTGTGAGTCCACACTAACTGCGGAACCTGGAAAAGGTCCTTAGTTAATATGAATCACAATTCATTAATGTGGCAAATGGAAGAAAGTATCATTTATTTCACAGGATAAAGAGTAAAATGTGATTAGAGTCATATATAATTCATTGCTAATGCTCTTGAGCATTGAGCAATTGTTGTTTGGGTTATTACTTTTATCATGGTAGAATTCTTGACTGGCCAGCAAAAGAAGTATTTTTGGCAGAAGAGGAGGGGTGCTACCATTGAGATTGTAGTATAGTATCCTGTAGCAGCTACCTACTCTACTGGTTTTAGCCTGGCCTCAATCTGGGACTGAGATATTAAACTACACCAAGCCTTTACAGGAATTAATTTCTCTAAGGTCTCAGAGGTGGCCTCCTTTGACTCCAGTGTGACCTCCTGGAAAAGCTATTAGAGTAACCTTGAGCCTAGCCAAACTCAGTAAATTTAGCCAGTGGGGATGAGACGTGTACTGGGATCAAGGAGGACTGACTCTCAGATTTCTTTCAATGACAAAATTGACCTACATTGTTCTAACTAGGGTTCTAGCTATGATGGAGAAATCAAGAGTGAATTAATAGACCCCAAGCTTAAATCTTTATGCTATGCATTATTTTGCTACCAAACCTAGAATTAAGGAGGTTCCCCATGAAAATATTTTTCAATTTTTGTACTTCAGTAAAAAAAAAAAATCTTTGTTAAAAAAACTGAAGTTAATAAAATCACCCATGTCTGGGCTTAGTTAGTTGGGTGTCAGACTTTGGCTCAGGTCATGATCTTGCAGTGCATGAGTTCGATCCCCACATTGGGCTCTGTGCTGACAGCTTGGAGCCTGCCTCAGATTCTGTGTCTCCCTCTCTCTCTGCCCCTCCCCTACTCTGTCTCTGTCTCCCAAAAATGAATAAAAACATTAATTTTTTTTTAAATCACCCATATCTTTCATAAAATTAAAGCATTCATAGAACCAGAAGTACCCCCTTCAACTTTAAGGGATTTTTTATTTTTGTTTTTGTCACATGGACAGAGTAAATCAGTGTTGTGGTTTCTAGGAAACTCATTATTATTATTTTTATTTTTTAGGAAACTCATTATTAATACTCCTCTATCATCTGCCCCTGATAATATCCAGTAAATGTGGATTCTTCTTTCAGCCAACTTTTTAAGATGTTTAAGGAGTTTTTAAGGCCCACTGTGAATGGGCCACATATCTGCAATTCTATAAATATCAAATCTGGGAAATATTTGTTCATATAAGTAATGTTAAAGTTTGTGGTTGGGCCCTAACTGGCATCAGAAGCTTCTTAAAACTCATTACAGTTTCTATGGGAAGTGTTGGGATATCATTTGTAAAGATCCCTCATTGATAACTCAATTTTGAGAAGGAGGCACTTTCTATCATTCTCTCTTTGTTACCCTACATGTGTGGGTTGCCTTTTTCTCCTCATCAGGGGTTCGTTTGCATGAGTCAGGGACATGTCTTTTTTCTGGGTTAGTCCACATTTTGATTCCTTTTAAGAAAGCGTGACACCTAGGTTTCATAATCTTGATGGAGAAATGCTCTTGGTGACTAGTAGACAAACAAAGAATCTCAAGTTTCAAGTCACCAAAAATGTGGAGTCCACCCAGGACGTGATTGTGCTGCCCTTTTATTATAGATCCCAACACTAAAATAGCACATCGGGAGTTTACCACATTCTGAAGTTACCACAGCACTTTAAACCATCTGCTTCACATTTCCGCCTTTTTCTATTCACATGTCTGAGATAATGTGGACTGTGTAGTCTGTTAGTGGTCATGTTCACAACAGGCATCTGCTTCCATGCTGGTGGTCACCTGTTCTCATCCTCTTTCCTGGTTGTTCTGGGCAAATATGACCTCTAATAACAACACCCACTTGGAGCTCCATTACTCCATTTGAGGCACATTTAGTGCCCAGTTCCACTCCATGTTGTTCGGGAGCACCACTATATGGCAAGCGGGGAACTTTTGAGCATATTTTTCAAGCAAACTTTGAAAATGTTGGATATTTCTGGGGGCACCTCAGTGGCTCAGTTGGTTAAGTGGCCGACTTCAGCTCAGGTCATGATCTCACTGTTCGTGAATTTGAGCCCTGCGTCAGGCTCTGTGCTCACAGCTCAGGGCCTGGACCCTGCTTCAGAGTCTGTGTCTCCCTCTCTCTCTGCCCCTCCTCCACTCATGCTCTGTGTGTCTCTCAAAAATAAATTTAAAAAAATTAAAAATTTAAAAAAAAGAAAGTAGATATTTGTTTTGTTGCAATAATGTGGGATACATCATTCTGAGAAAGGTGCACACAGGTCTTTATTTATCCTTGCTAAGGACACTAGGTAAAAGTTACTATTTTATTGCCATTTTTCCCCCAAAGAAAGGGAAGTACCATTGAATATCTGGTGACTCCTTTGGGGAAATTTAGAGCTGTAAAAGCTGCTCAGACTAATGTTTCCCAGAACAGGAATATGGTGATGGAGATATAATGGCCAAAGCCAGTGCATTACACTGATTCATTCAATGGATATTTTGGGGTTAGTGTCTACTATGTGCAGATATTCTTTTAGGCAGTGAGGATACGGTAATAGATAAGATGTTAAAAGCCCTTGATCTCATGGAGCTGACATTTCTAAAGCGTAAGCTAAGCAAGGTTTAGTGTTTTGGAGGGCCCCAAGAGGTCGCAGGCTCCCTGCTATCTGGGAAGGCCCCACCCCCAGCTTTCCCCCTGTGAGTTGTAGCAGATCCTTCCTCTTCTTCTGCATCATGGCAGCATGGAGGAGTGTGTACACTTCTGAGTCTGGAGGAGACGAGAGAGAGGCAAGTGTGGAATGTCCCCTAATTTTCTCTTGCTTCTGCATAACCTCCTCCTTTCCAAAGTGTGTGATTCTGTGAGACTCCTCCTCCTCGTTTAGCCAGAATCCATTTTCCTACTGATTGGGTTCCTCCGAGTGGTATCCCAGCACCATTTGACAGGAGGAAGGCACATTCAATTTCTGCAACAGTACCTAATTTTACTGGCTATTAGAGCATTCTCTTGCTGTGGTGGAGATCACGGTAGTAGATGATATGGAGACCAAGAGAAGGAAGAGTCAGAGAATAAATGAGTTTGGTGTGGGACCTGGGGGCAAGCCCCAGCTACTGTGTCCCCTCTGGCTGAGCAGGATCAATGGAACCAAGTGGTGTGATGGAGAGAGATGGACTGGGAGAATGGTTGCGCCTGATGCTTTAGTGGGGGAGCAAGGGATTGTAGTAGTCTGAAAGGTAAGTAGCAAGGTGGAGGAAGGAGAAGGAGTATTTCTGGGCAGGACTAGCCGTGTTCAAAGAGGGCAATCAAACATTGAAGTGGCGGCTTCCACAGTCTGTGATTTTTAAGAAAGGGCCTTGCATAAATTGGGAGTGAACCCGTCGAGAATGCCTGATATGGGTACAGTTCTCCAGGGGCTGTTGTCTTGGTACCCTGGGTCTGTGCCCTCTTCTCCTGCAACAGCATCACAGAAGGGAAACTTGTGCCCAGTGTTACGTGTTTAAATGTGCTAAAAATGTCAACTTGATTCAAAGATAAACTGCAAGCCATTGCCATGTGTCATACTATACCATTTTCAAATTGTATCAAGCTTACACGACCTTCTGAAACCCATAGCAATACATACGTAGTACACACATCATCTTCAAATGATAGGAACATGATTGTCATTTTGGAACTTAATCGTTTTCTCTAGGTATATCTAAAAAGGCACACGTAATTCTTCATATATATTCACTAATTTAAATTCCTTACCTATTTTCACTATTTTAAGTTCCTTGTTTCCTTCACACACACAAAGAGAAAATATAATTTCTCTGGGATTTTGAAGAAAGGGATAATATGAGAGTAATGTACTGCTTTTTGACTTTCAACACTCACATTTTAGCTTAAAAGAAAATATCTCCTTGCTTTTAGCTAAAATTAATTATAACTAAAAACACAACCTGTCTCTCAACTCAGGGTGTACTTTTTTCCTCTCTCTGACTTGCTCTGTCACTTTGTTCCTCTCCAGTCATCCCCTCTCCCTATGCACACACACACATGCACGCGCGCGCGCACACACACACACACACACACACACACACACACACACACATACATTAGGGGTATATTCCAGTGAAATTTCAGTATCAGACTTCTGCCCATTTTTCATTCCATTGAGGAAGGTAAATTGCCATGGTCTCAGGTTACTCTTCATTTTCCTTAATGCATGATTCAATGATTTCATTTAACTGGGGAATGTATTTTTGACTGATTCATTTTTAGTTGGGTAGATCTAGGCTTTTGAATTGATGTTGGCAACAGTATCTCTGAGACTACACCACATCTCTTTTTTCCTGGTTGATGTAAAAACAAACAAGAAAATCAACCTCTTGCAATGGCTGTAAAGATGAATATTTGAAAAGATCGGCTCTTTAAAATTGTCTTTCCCTCAACATTCTCTTACACCTTATGCTGTACAAACTGTTTTTATTCATAAGTGGTCTCTAAAGATCTGAGAGAAGGAGAATAGAGAAATTTTCTGAACAAAATATGCACAAAGCTATAGATGAACAGTGAAGTTGAAGCTCCAAGTAACATCGTTGAGGAAACACATGAAGCTGTGCTCACGTGATGTGTGGACTTGGAAAGGTGATAATCACTGGACTGTGTGTATTTAAGTGTAGTGAATATTTAATGAATCTGTGGTCAGCCTCATCGATTAAGAAGTGTTTCATTTACTTGCTCACTCATGTGACTACAGCGGGGTGGCCCTTGTAAGCCCTTTGCTCTCCTGTGGACATAGAAGATGAACAAGCATGGTCCCTGCTGGTGAGGGTCCTAGAGTTTGATGGAGGATCTCCTGACAGAGTACAATACAGTGGTGTGGGTGCAAGAGAGATTGGGGGAGGGGCAGAAGAAGGGTCCTTACCTTGACCTCTAGGGCCGTGGTGGTTGGATATGGTGGAAATGAGAAGACTTTCTGGAGAATGTACAACTAAGCTGACTCTTCAGATGAGTTATCCAGGCAAATGGAAGAGGGCACAGGCAAGGTTTTCTAGGCAGAAAAGGCAATCTGAGTCATCAGTGAGGCAAGAAACCTAATGTACAAACACTAAAGAGTAAATATGGGCAAGGAAGGAGACTAGATTAAGAAGAGACTCCAATATCAGGTCAAGAATCTCCTCTGTCAGAGAAAGACAGATACCATATGTTTTCACTCTTATGTGGATCCTGAGAAACTTAACAGAAACCCATGGGGGAGGGGGAAAAAAAAAGAGGTTAGAGTGGGAGAGAGCCAAAGCATAAGAGACTCTTAAAAACTGAAAACAAACTGAGGGTTGATGGGGAGGTGGGAGGGAGGGGGGGGTAGGTGATCGGTATTGAAGAGGGCATCTTTTGGGATGAGCACTGGGTGTCGTATGGAAACCAATTTGACAATAAATTTCATATATTAAAAAAATAAATTAATTAAAAAAATAAAAATAAATAAATAAAATTAAAAAAAGAATCTCCTCTGTCATGCACAGGAGAATAATCCAGTGCCGGTGAGACTGACATTGAGAATGATAATGATGAGAATGATAATAATACCAAAGATACAAATTCTACCTCAAATTTATATGCTGTGATATTATTATAATTTTACAAAATATATTCATGCATATTCTCATTTGATGAAACCTAGCAGGTTTTAAGTGGGGTAGTAATATTATCAAAATTAACAATGAGAAAAATATAGGGGTTTTAGGAATATGGCCAAAGCCACGTAACTTGTTGGTACCAGATCAGTACCTAGAACAAGAATCTCACACTGTGGCTGGTGCAGTACGCCATCCGCCCTTGTAACGGAGGTACCTTTACTCAAGGTCTTCACTGTATCCTAAAATGTAGGCCAGCTGTCTGTTCACCCGTGGGTTCGTTCAGATGGACTTCTGTTCGGTAGAGTAGGACAGGGTCAAGGGTCAACCCCATTGATGGGGAAAGAAAGCTCCTATTGTACATATAATTCATATGTATGATTCATTCCCTTTACATGAAAGAAACAGATTAAGGAATAATCCATAATAATTAGTGATGATAGATTGGTAATTACCATTTACTTATAATTAGTAACAATCTATATTACTAATATATTATTTGTACTAATAATAACTGGTAACAACAATGACAAATGTGTTTAGTTCAGGAGCCATGTAAATGCACTTTGCATTTACTTCGCAACCCCATGGGGCAGGTACTGTGATTGCCCCCATGTTACAGGTGAGCAGACTGAGGTTTGGCACCTTGCACAAGTCACAAAAGTTATAAGTAGCAGTGTGATTCATACTGAGATTTGTCTGACGTCACAGCCCAAGTTCTTCACTGCCACGTGAAACTGCCTTTCTCTTATACTGCTGCTTGATTTACACAGCACCTATACTGTACCATATGTGAATTGTTGGTATTTAATATACCATATGGAGACTGCTCTCTCTGTTCCAAGAATTCTGCTGCAGAGGCTGTTCTTCTGTAGATAAAAGAACCCTGTCCTAAAATGTTTACTAACTACTCCTTGGTCCTCCTGTTAAAAAAAGAAAGAACCCAAATGTCTTATACCCTAATGCAATTTGGGTTACTGGTTGTTTCATAATCCAGCCTCATGGGCTGGGCTGTAATGGAAATCTAGTAGGAACTCTGTTTCTTGAAATAGAACCTAATGTGCAAACCAAAGAATAATGTAAAGATTTCATTGAACATACTGAAATCTGTTAGTTTTCACTGGTTCTGACCTTCAGGTTTGGCTCCTGTTTCTGAGAACCCAAAGGATGCAGGGGTGTCCTCGTGCATTTCAATATGTTGGCAGCTATTTTCCCTCTGCCTGTTGTGGGGAACGCACAATCAGGTACTAAGATGTGACAAGATGATGGAAATGAGAAAGTAAAGACAGCAAGTGGGAAGGAAGTAATTAACCAGGATGCATATTTATCATAGTCTGTCATTGTTTACAAACAATATAATGATTCCTGATTGTAGAATTAAACTCCAGGCTCCCAGTTTGTGAAGTCAGTCACGTAACCCCAGCAGGTGCAGATCAGCTAAAGGACTGACTAAGTAAGTGTTCTGATGTATAGGATAGGGCTAGATACAGTGAAAACATCTTTTCTCAAAAACGGATTGCTTGTGGAAGATTTTAATAATCAGTGTATTCAGATGCCTTAACCACTGACACAACCATGACCTGAGGGGGGATAACTGTACTTCTAAACAGAAAAATTCTCTACTCTCCTACCCAGCTTTGACAAATCATTTGCTTTCCTGAGCCTCACTTTCCTCATCTGTAAAGTGAGACTAAGGAAATGTATCTCTTCGAGTCCCTGCTCTCCATCTCTACTCTTACAAGTCACTGTTATCAGTTGCCTGGGCTCTGGAGTAGCCTTCTAACTGATTTCCCTACCTCTCTTCTTGCTCACTCATAATCCATGCCCTAGCTTACTCTGCAGCAAGAGTAAGCTTGTTGTAAACACAACTGAAAGTCATGTAATTCCTCTGTGAACGCCTTCCCTTCCTCCCTAATGCCCTGGTATAAAACCCTAACTCCTGATTGTATCCTTTGAGGTCCTACCCTTTCTGTCTCTCTAACCTCATTTTCTACACTTCCTTCTCTGTCACCGCATTCAAGCCATGCAGGCTCTCTTTTTTGCTCCTTGCATATGCTCTCCTATTCCTACCTCAGGACCTTTGCACTTGGTGTTCCTTTTGCCTGTAATAACTTCTACAAGATCTTCACAGGCTACCTTCTTTTGGACATTGGGTCCCCACTCAAATGTCACTTTTTCTGGAGATACCATCTGATCACTCCATCTGTTGATTACAACCTTCTCACCCTAAGTCACCCCATCATATTATCCTGTCTTATTTTCTTTGCAGCCCTCAAGACTATCTGAAATTTTATTATCTTTTAATTGTTTAGTGTTATTATGTAAATCCCTGTGGCTAGCTGTGAACCCATGGCCTAGACAGTGTTTAGCAGAGAGCCACCAAATATTAGTTGAGTGCCAAGTGAATGTGAGAGAATCAAATGAGGTATAGTGAATGGAAATGGTTCTATAATCTATTAAGTATTGTACAAATACTAGGTTTCACAATTTCTTATCTCCTGCTAAGTCAGGACTCTTCTCAAGTCATTGTCAGAGTGGAATGAATATAACTTTCAGCCAGAAATGAACTTTCAAATGGACACTTACTTTCCAGGAGGTCATAATAGTTAAATGAAAGACAAGATTAACATAAGAGTAAAACTGAATGTCTTATAAAAAATATAAGATATCTTATATTCATATTGTTGAGGTCCGTTTTCTGTTTTACACCATGCTTCTCTGTACAACTGTATAGATGCAAGCATGTCACATAGAATTATGGAAACAAAGATGTCTTCATGAAAAGAGGTGAGAAATGTGAGGAGGGGGGATGAAATTTGAAATAGTGTCTGTCTTTATCCTCTCCCCACCCCAACAGCCAACCCCCAACCCCCAACCTTTTCCTCATCCTGGAAACTTTTCAGGTACCTGTTGGCCTTTTGTATGCCTTATTTGGAAAAATGTCTGTTTAGTTCCTCTGCCCGTTTTTTTTAATCAGGTTTTTTTTGTTTTTGTTTGTTTGTTTGTTTTGCTATTGAGTTATATGAGTTCTTTATATATGTTGGGTATTAACCCCTTGTCAAATACACGATTTGCAAATGCTTTCTCTCATTCCATAGGTTTGCTTTTCATTTAGTTGGTTGTTTCTTTTACTGCATAGAAGCTTCTTAGTGTGATAGAGTCCCACTTGCTGATTTTTGCTTTCTTTTGCTGTTTGTAATTTTGGTGTCCTATTAAAAAAATCATTACCACGGGGCACCTGGGTGGCTCAGTCAGTTAAGCAACTGACTTTGGCTCAGGTCATGATCTCGCAATTCATGGGTTTGAGCCCTGCGTCAGGCTCTGTGCTGACAGCTTGGAGCCTGGAGCCTGCTTTGGATTCTGTGTCTCCCTCTCTCTCTGTTCCCTCCCCTGGTCATTCTCTGTCTCTCTAAAATAAATAAATGTTAAAAAAAATTTTTAAAAAACATTACCAGGACCAGTGGTCAGGGCATTTTTCCCCTATGTTTTCTTTTTGGGGTTTTATGGTTTCAGAGTTTGTTTGAGTCGTTAATCCACTTTGAGCTAATGCAATCCTTATCAAAATTCCAATCACATTTTGCAGAGAAATAGAAAGAAAAATCCAGGCTTGCCTGGCTGGCTCAGTTGGTGGAGCATTTGACTCTTGATCTTGGGGTCATGAGTTTGAGCCCCATGCTGGGTGTAGAGTTTACTTAAAAAATAAACAGAAATTAAAATTTAAAAAAACAAAGAAAAATCCTTAAATTTGTATAAAGTCACATAAGACTCTGAATAGCCGAAGCAGTTCTGAGAAAGAAAAATAAAGCTTTCTGGGGCTTTCTGATTTCAAACTATATTACAAAGCAATAGAAATCAAAACAATATGGTACTGGCATAAAAACAGACCCATAGTTAAATGGAACAGAATCAAGAGCCCAGAAAAAATCCCTCACATATATGGTCAACTAACATTTGACAAGGGAGCCAAGAGTACTCAATGAGGAAAGGATCATTTCTTCGATAAATGGTACTAGGAAAAGTAGATAAGCACATGCAGAAAAATGAAATTGGACTCATATTTTTTGGTTCTCTTTTTAAACAGTTATTTTCTAGCTATTTTCCAAATATTAACAATTAAGAGTGTGTTACTAGGGGTACGGGCACCTGGGTGGCTCAGTAATTTAACCATCTAACTCTTGCTTTCAACTCAGGTCATGATCTCACCATTCATGAGTTCAAGCCCCACGTCAGGCTCTGTCCTGAAAGTGCAGAGCCTGCTTGGGATTTTCTCTCTGCCTCTGCCCTGCTTGTTCTCTCTCTCTCTCTCTCTCTCTCTCTCTCTCTCTCAAAATAAATAAATAAACTTAAAAAAAAAAGAATGTGTTACTAGGGATCTAATCATCAATTAAGAGAAGATAATATATTTAACAACCACAGACCAAGCAATATAGAATTTGGATCAGGTGATCAGAGAGACATTTATTTTCCATGCCCTACTATGTGGAAACTGTTAGTGCTTATTTATGTTGGCAATACCCCTCTGCTTTCATTTATATTGGATATATCTGTCAAAACACTTTAAAGACTGTTTTATATGAATTAACCCTGGTGTGCTCCATGACTTAAGGGTATTTCTCTGTATCAGGGAAGAGTGAGTTGGGTAATTTTATGAGGTTGTGCATTTGTGTGTAATAACTGTGACTTAAGAGAAATGGGAAAATTATATATAAAGGTATAACTGTGAACTATCATCACGGTACACAATTTACCCCCTTTCAGAAATTCTTTTGCCCTAGAGTCACTGCAGTCACACCAGAGCCAGGAGGAAGAGAACTTACCTAGTAATGTATTTGTTCTTAAGCAATTTTTCCTAAATATTATCAGTCTATGCATTTGGATTAGTTTTTTGGTAAACAGCCCATAATGAGAATGGAAAGTAGAGATATGGGTTAAGTAACGTGAAGATGAAGAAAAGCAGAAGAAACAGGAAATTACCTGTCAAGTTATCATTATTGAAATTGCCTTTTAAATTTTTCACAACTGTAACTAACACAAACATTGCCAGTTAGGGTGTCAAAGTGATCGGTTATCTTTAAAAAAACCCATTGTTCGATGGCATCGAATATATTCTAGGACCCTAGTCATGCTGTGGACAAATACCACTTAATTCTTGCGCTCCCACCAAAGAAGTGTTGTTGTTTCTAACATTCTCAGGTGAGGAGGCTGCAGGTCACCAGCTGAGTTGTGCTCCGTTCCTGTTTCTCTGATTCCAAAGCCTAAGTTCTGAACCACAAGGCTTTAGTTATTGCCTGACTTGTAATGGAAATGCTGGGGCTGGACCACCCAGGCCTGCATCACAGCTTGCCTCTTATAGACTTTGGGTCAGCTCTGGGGCCTCAGTTAGCTCTTCGGCAAAATGCAAGTCACAGCTGACCCTACCTCAGAAGGATGTTTTATTTATTTATTTGTAATTAATTAATTAATTTTAATATGAAATTGATTGTCCAGTTGGTTTCCATACAACACCCAGTGCTGATCCCAACAGGTGCCCTTCTCAATGCCCATCACCCACCCTCCCCTCCCTCCCACCCCCCATCAACCCTCAGTTTATTATTACCAGTTTTTAAGAGTCTCTTACGGTTTGGCTCCCTCCCTAACTTTTTTTTTTTCCCCTTCCCCTCCCCCATGGTCTTCTGTTAAGCAGAGACCTTTTATTTTTTTCTTATTTTTTTTAATATGAAATTTATTGTCAAATTGGTTTCCATACAACACCCAGTATTCATCCCAACAGGTGCCCTCTGACTTACCCATCACCCACCCTCTCCTCCCTCCAACCCCCCCCCCCCCCCCCGCCATCAACCCTCAGAAGGATGTTTTAGATCTCACATGAGATCCTGCAAGGAAAGGACAGAGCAACGCTTGGAATGTAGTAACCACTCCATCTGATGTCGTTTATTATCATGAGGTGATTGTGAATATAGGCTGTGGCCAGGTGGGAAAAGTCTTTGGGCAGAGCCGCCATTGTCCTATTTTGAAACCCTAAATAAAAGAACATTAATGAATCAGTAACCATGTAGCAGAGATAACACGTTCAGGCAGAGCTGCTAAATTCTGCACATCTTTGTATTCTATTATCTGAAGATAACCTGGCAAAGATGAGGTGTTCTTTGCATTTTATGAAAAGTGAAAAGGCAAGTCAGTTTTCTTCATTTCCTTTTACTCAGCTTCTTTTGGAACTTCCTGTGAATGGAAGATTTGTTTTTCAGAAAGGCAGCATTTCTCAGGAGCACCACAGCATAACAGTGGAACAAGTGGAACAGTCTTGGAGTCAGATGGACCAAAAATCTAATCCTGGTTTCACCTTTTTAGCTGTATGATTCATGAGCAAATTAGTCAAATTTTGTGGAATTCAGTTTCCTTATCATAAAATAGGAACAGTGTTTATTTACCTCAGGACAGCGGTTCTTAACTGGAGGTGATTTTGCCCCCCAGAGGATGTTTGGCAATACCCAGAGACGTTTTTAGTTGTCTTGACTGAAGAAGGGAGGAGAGGGTGGTCATAGAGACCAGGGACGGCCTGCTGATACACATCCTACAGTGCACAGGGCAGCCCCCATGGCAAGGAATTATTGAGCCCAATGTCAGTAGTGGGAAACCCTGCCTTAGAGTGTTGTTAGAATAAAATGTGTATAAAGCACTTAGCATTGCACATGACATGTGGGACATTCTTATTTTTCATTAATGCCATTTGTGAATTCCTAGGCTTCCTCCGCTGAGCCCAAGCATTGTGATAAACTGATGCACACTGATGTGTCATACTTATTCTTACACTGTGGGTACATGCACTTTGAAATAAGGCCTTTGAGAGTTGATTCTAAGCGAATTCCTCTGATGGAATGTGAGTCTCCCTAGGAGCTAGGAGATTCGGTCCCCCTGAGCCTCTTATCCAGGAGGTAGGAATTGCAATTCCTCACCTCTCTTCACTGGTTGTAATGATTCGATGAGATGGTGCAGGTGAAGTGCCCTGTGTGTGGCTCAGGGTGGGTGCAAACAGAGGTCAGCATTATCATCAGGTAGAGGTACCACTGATGCTGCCTCCTTCTCTCTCTTTGTCTCTCTCACCGTTAGGCATGTGAACATATGGCAGGAATCTGCTCTCTCCAGACCCTTCTGTGTTTTGCTTACCTTGACTGGACTCGGCAGTGGACTCTCCCTGTGAATTTCCCCACCGCAGATGAAAGACTGTCCAGACGTGAGCCCCTCCCCAGCTGGCTTTCATTTTGCCCACAGAGCTGCACATCTTCCTAGCTGTGTCTCTGGCAAGGTCCCAGACAGGGCTCCAGGCTTGGAGTTTGGCTCTGACACTTACTGTTAGGCCCCTTTCTTTGTCCTCATTATAAAACAAGGATGCTCAGAGGCCTCAAAGGTCCTTTCCTCAGCTTCTGCGTGGGCCTTCCCACAGTGAGCTCGGCACCGTGGTCCAGGTGGGCCGCCTCATGGCCGGCTGTGCTTCTCATGGTTAACCCAACTCCCTTCAGAGTAGTTTTAAGGTGACTTACAAATGTTTAAGGCACCTCTTTTATTGAATCTGTGATTCTCATAAAATGCACAGGGTTCTCTAGCCCTTAAAGAACGTTTCTGGCTTAATTTGCCCTTTATTTTTTTCCCCTTCTACCAGGAGGATCACTCCAAGTTTAGGTTTGCATTTGCCACTAAACCATAGATGGTCATGTTTTGATTTTTTCTGCCTTTGAGGAGGTATCACGTATCGGTTGGTTGTTGAAAATCCATGGAGCAGTATTAGTAAGCATTATATCTTAGTTAAGTGGCAAGAGGCTTTTTTTCCTGTGCTAAGTGAGTACTTCAAGGACTGCAGGTTGCTAGCACAGCACCTGTGTTGGAGCTGAAGCATGGCGGATGGGGCTGGCGTGCCCACACAGCAGGAGGAGTGCCTGTAACACTTCATCCCTCGTTTAGTCATCTTCAGTTCTTTCCTGTCAGCTCGGGAGGCAGAACTAGCATTTCTTATATAAGTGTAATGATAAAAGTCCTACAGATTCTCAAGTTGCTCAGTGAGTCGGTTACTTCTAAAAGTTACTGAAGTGCTGGAGTCACTGGGGCTACCATGACTTAAAGTCAACACTTGGACCCTTTGGGCTTACTCCACTTTTTAATATCTCTGGTAGAAAACTTCCGTGATACTGAATATGGTGTCCAACAAAAAGAGCAGAGCCTTTGTATAAAAGAGATCTGGATCTGAATTCTTAGTTTGCCACTTGTCAAATTAGTTAAAAGTTAGAAGTGATTAATTTTTTTGAGAGAAGAGCACTTTTTTTTTATTTTTTATTTATTTTTGAGAGAGAGAGAAAGGGAGAGACAAAGTATGAGCAGGGGAGGGACAGAGGTGGAGGCAAAGAATCTGAAGCAGGCTTCAGGCTCTGAGCTGTCGGCACAGAGCCCCACACGGGGCTTGACTCCACAGACTGTGAGATCGTGACCTGAGCCAAAGTCAGATGCTCAACTAAGCCACCCAGGTGCCTCTGGGTTTTTTTTTTTTTAATGTTTACTCTTGAGAGAGAGAGTGAGCACTAGTGGGAGAGGGGCAGAAAGAGAGGGTGACAGAGGATTCAAAGTGGGCTCTATGCTTTGAGTGAGCCTGATGAGGGGCTGGAACTCACAAACCGAGAGATCACAAAGTGACATTATGACCTGAGCCAGACCCTTAACTGACTGAGCCACCCAGGTGCCCCTAGAAGAGCATATTTTTAATTCAGGGGTGGGAGGGTTGCTTCCTTTCACACAAAGATGCAGTCCGTATGAGTGGCAGGCAGCTGGGAGTGGAGGTGACTGACAGGAGGGTTGTCTGGTTCTGGGGTGGGAGGGGCGATTCCAGGCTCTGGGCCCTGGAATACAGGAGAAGCAGGCTGCCTGAGGGTCTCAGGGACGGGGCCCAGTGCCGTCTGGCCACCTCTGCAGAGGTCAGCTGGGCCTCACAGCCACCATTGCAGGCCCTCGAGATCAGGCTACCTGTCCTGGGAAGGACATCTGCCCTCTGTGTCTGAGTGGTTGTGCCCTCAGCAAGGTGGGCACAGAATCACATCGGAAAGCCCTCGTTCCCTGGCCTTTGCTCCGACCCTCATGGGGACCTGTACAGTTCTGCCAGCAGGGTGACACAGGGGCCCCAGTCCCTTGTCACCTGAGCTGGAGCTCAGCATCCCTGCCACAGAACCATCCCCCTCATAGTCATAGATGAGAGCTATATCATAGAGCAGGGAGGCTTGGGTCAGTGTCTGCCACCTCCAAGCTGCCATTGATGAATTCAGAGATGTCAGTGGGGCTCATGGACAGCATGTGGGATGGCTGGGGTAACTTGATCAGATAATTAGCCACTTTGAGCTATAATTTCCTCTTCCACAAAAAGGAAAGAATAACATCCACCTAAGAGAACATTGTGAAGATTTTATAAAGTACTGAACACAATAATAGGCACATAGGGGGTTCTCAGTAAGTTATATCTGTTATGCTAAGTTTCTGGTTTTGGAGATACAGCTATTATCCACTATCAGAATAATTGTGTATAACAGGTGGCAAGAGAGCCTTAGTACGTCTGAGAGTGTTAGTCAACTTCATTGGAACTCGTATAGTGAAGAGGCACCATTCCATAAAAGAAACAAGTTACCTATGGAATAGTTTAGCCAAGTAAGAGCAGTTGCCCTTAGAGAACTGGTCACATTAGTGCTGTGACACAAGGATGACAGAGGTAAATCAGGCAGGCCTTGAGTGTTCATATGAAAGTAATGGAGTGTTCAAGACTCCTTCCCTACTGGGGACACCTGAGTGGCTCAGTTGGTTAGTTCGTGGCTTTGAGCCCCACATCGGGCTCTGTGCTGACAGCTCAGAGCCTGGAGCCTGCTTTGGATTCTGTGTCTCATTCTCTCTCTGTCCCTCCCTCCGCTCACACTCTGTCTCTCTCTCTAAAAAATAAATAAACATTAGGAAAAAAAAAGATTACTTCTCTACTGGACAGAAAACTAACTCTCATGAGATTAAGCAAAGAAAATGCCTGGCTTATGAAATTGTAAGCCTAGGAATGGGGCCAGCTTGAGACACTGCTAGATGTAGGGTTCTGTCTCTTGAGTATTCTCAGCTTTGCCTGTGTTGGTTGGCTTCTTTCCACATGAATGTCCTCTTCAACTGGTGGGAAAGATGGCCAGTGAACTCACATCCCTCTAGCCTGGTGATACCGCACACTAGAACATATTTTACCCATAAGCTACAGCAGAACAGTTTCAGTGAAGACTGATTCACACAACTGGGGTCACACGATTGGGAGATGGGAGGTTCAGATAGGGGTCCAGTGACCTCTCCTCGTGGCTAGGCACGGCAGCATGCGTGACAGTCGCTTGAGGACAGTATGGGGTCAGGAAGAGGCAGTTCTTGAAAGGGAGAAAAAGGGTGTTTCTACTGGAAAAAGAGAACAAATAAACCCTATCATCATTACATATACATTTCCTTCTAAGAGACAAAAGATCATTAGGTATTGGATGAGACGAGTTATAGTGGGCGTTATTGTTGGGGGGAATAGTTCAAGCTTATGAAAAATGGGTGAAGAAAAATGTAAAATGGATCAGCCACGCTGAAGAGGACTGGGTAGGAAAAGGGATCGGGATGGGCCACAAGACTTCCCTCTGAAACAGAGAAATGAGGACTTTTGAGGCAGGAGTAACTCCTAATGATCTTAACTGAGAAATGCTGATACCAAGAGGAAGAAATACAGTAAGGAGGAAGAAAGCAAGAAAAGGGCAAGGAGAACCTGGAAAAGGGTAAAAAGCCCCTGGAAATAAATGAGTCATCCAGGAAAATTCAGAGAGCAAGGTGGTAGGCCAGGAAGTCCGAATTCAGCATTTCCTGCTTTATGCAAACCATCACATTGTTTTATTGAAAGAGAAATCCCACAAGTGAGAATTCTGAGGTAGGAGGATATGTCTGAGCATTACCAAATTGGAAAATAATATGAATAGAGACCATGGTTGAATGGTTAGGAAAGTTAATTTTTACTGAAGTTGTGTAATGTCTTTAAGGAGATATATATATATATATATATATATATATATATATATATATATATATATCCTTAGATCACAGAGCATGAGCTGGGGTCAGCATGGACCCCAACACAGGGCTTGATCTCACGACCCTGGGATCATGACCTGAGCTGAAATCAAGAGCATACACTCAACCAAGCAGGCCATCCACACACCCCCAAGGGTTTTTTACATCAATAAATGATTGAATGATGGTCATTTTAAAAATTACATATATATATATGTATATGTATATATACACACATACACATACATATACACACACACACGTACGTACATGCATTATTCAATTCTGGGTATGCCTATGGATCTTGCCATTATCTCTGCTGGTCAGCACACTGTTGTCAATGCATATCAAACGCCTAGTGATATGCCTAAATATTTTCCATTTTAATTTTTTTTCAACGTTTGTTTTTGAGAGAGAGAGCGTGAGTGGGGGAGGGGCAGAGAGAGGGAGACAAAGAATCTGAAGCAGGCTCCAGGTTCTGAGCTGTCAGCACAGAGCCTGATGCAAGACTCGAACCCATGGACCGCAAGATCATGACCTAGGCTGAAGTTGGATGTTCAACCGACTGAGCCACCCAGGTGCCCCATTATTTTCCAATTTAATTACATTTGCATGTCAGATTTTTCGTTCCTGTGTGTGAACGTGTGTGTGTGTGTGTGTGTGTGTGTGTGTGTGTGTGTGTGTGTAGGGTTTACTGTCTCTATCATACACTCTGAACCAAAAATTTAAATTTCTATACACCCCATCCATTTCCTCTCCCATTCATTTATCATGCAGATGTTTCCTGGGCCTCTACTACTATGTGCCCTGAAACACTAGTCTGTATGTGGCCTGGAGTGTGCATTAAAACGCAGAAGGGAACAAACACAGGCCTTACAGTCGGGTGTGGGAAGCAGACGTTAAACAAATAAATGTAGAAGCACGTCCATAATTACACATTGTGGTGGTGCAGAAGAAGCAGTCTAGAGGCTGGGGACTGGCTTCCATCTGGTTGGGGGATAGAGGTGAGGCTGCTCTGAGAAAGCGACGTCTCAGCCAAGCATTGGAGGACAAAAAATAACAAAACAGGTGAAAATCAGAAAAGTGAGTGTGGCAGAGGGAGAACAAATACAAAACCCTCAGTATAAGAAAGGGCAGAAGGGCAGGCATGGAACTGAGGTGATGGTTTCTGTCCTTTCCATTTCTTGACTCCTGCATTTGAGCACCTGTTCCAGCAGGTCAGGAACTGTGTCTTTCTTTTCTTTCCACCCAGTGGCGGGGTCAGTGTGCTCTTATTAAGCTGTTGTCTCTGAGCCCCAAACCCACCCCTCCCTGTTCTGCTGTGTGATGCTGGGGATTCAGCTCACCTCATTTTGCATCTACCCAGCGGGCTTCCTGGTGGGTTCTGTGCTGTCCAGCGGGGTTGCCAGATGAAGGCTGTTAGTCGTGAACAGAGGAGGGACTCCTTATCAGCTCGCTGCTTGTAGTTTTAACACAGATTTTATTTATCTCAGAAGCTGTTGGTCCCAGTTCCCAACTTTGTTTTGTTCTGTCCTCTGCAGAGCGAGGCCCTTCAGACATACCAGGACCAGCAGGCCACACGCCCTCCTCAGATGCCTGGGTCCCACCTCCACAGAGTGACCCTTGCAAGCTTCCAGGTTCTAATGACTCCGTCTTCCTTCTGTCTCCCCACCCTTAAGTATGGTAGCTGCCCCCCTGCAGTTACTCTATTTGTCTCTTCAGTGCTGTCTTTCTTCACCTTTTTTCATCCTTCCAATCCCTGTTTAGCCGATTCCTTATATTCAGTTCTCCCTATTAAGATTACAGGTGGCATGTGCATTTTCTTGACTGGCCCCAACTGACCCGTGACTGATTTAACTGTCTGCTCTTACCCAAATTTGCCACCCCTTAATGAGGAGCCCCAGCTGGGCCCGTCCAAGGCCAAATGTCCATGAGTGGCAAAGGAAGCAAGAAAGGATGATCACCAGGCTTGAAAATGTATTCCTCTCAGAAGCTTGCACAGCCTGCCTATTCCCAGTCTCTACTATGAAATATCTTTTCCAAGGTTAGCAGAATTATGAAAACATCAATTTGGCCATTATTGACTTTTCAGCCAGGATACCAAGAAAGTCTTTCAGCAGCCTCAATAAATTAAATCTAGCCACCTAGCTCCCAGACTGGCAGGCTCCTACATCATTGACAGGGAAGACAGGGGAAAGCAGTTTTCCCAGCTGTTGCTGTAAATGATGTGCATTGTGCTCACAGCCATTAGCAGGTGGAGAATTTGAAGTGTGGGTAGATTGCAGAGCTCCCTCTTTTAAAAATGCATAAGCACTCTGTGAGTTTGCTAAGTCATGTTTCACGCGGCTCAGTTTGAATTTTTCATAGGGGAGAAATATTCTGTAGTCTTTCCTCTTTCATTCCTCCTTTATCAGTAAGGACTTCTGCCATTAGGGCTATAGTCGAAAGGGGCCGTGTACAGTCGTACAGTTCGCTTGATTGGTCCTCAGTATTTCCAAGTTGTACAATGTTGGAAGATTTGAGCTTTAAGGACTTAGGCCAGTTGAGGGTCCTGCTCCTCCCCAGTTAATCCAAACTACAAATTACTCCCAGCTCTGGGTTTAAATTTATTTTATGTGTCTTCAAGTCAATTTTTATCTCAGAAGATGCATCCATTTGTGAAATTGTAAGCCCTGCACGGTAAAGGAAACTTCTTTCCGAAAGTCTCCCTGGTCACGTACTGTGTTGTGTGCTTGTGGTCACGGTCCACTCCCACACCAACAACAGACATTACTAAATGTCATTATACATTTTCTTGATGAGTCCAGTCTCAGCATTCGTGTCCTTCCTCACATGATGTTCCAGCCAGGCCTAACAATTGGTTGTATAGCCCATCAGTGGGAACCTACTAATCTTATCTAACAGGCTCCTGATTTGTTTTGTTTATGTAGGTTAGCATCTGGCTTTTAGTAGAGCACTTATGTACAGATGAAAGCAATACTTCTTGGGTGCTGCCTGCCAGCCATGAAACACCTTCACGTTAATTGTCTCATTTTCCTAAAACCTCTCTGAGGGAGATACTATTATTGGCCTTATTTTATTTTATTTTGTTTTTTTTATATAGAGAAGCAGCACTCAAGCACGTGCACGAGCATGGGAGAGGGGTAAAGGGAAAGGGAGAAAGAGAGAATCTTAAGGAGGCTCCATGCCCACATGGTGCCCAATGTAGGGCTGGATCTCACAACCCTGAGATCATGGCCTGAGCTGAAATGAAGAGTCAGACACTTAACTGACTGAGCCAGACAGGTGCCCCTTGTCTTATTTTTTACATGAGGAAATTGAGGCTCATAGAGGTGAAGTAATTTATCCAAACTGACAAATTGTGGGGCTTATTCTGGAGCCTACAAGCTGTGCCCTGTTAGGATTTTAATGCAATTCAGCATATGTGTTTGGGCTCATTCATTCATTCATCAAACATTTTTTACCAAACCTCTATTCTGTGCTGGGCACCACAAATGGTAGAATATCCAACAAATTCAGCAATGGTTTATTTAAAAATAAAGAGTGCGGTTGTGCTGTTTGACCATTAACCAGTTAATAAACCCCTCGAAAAACAATTTTTTTTTGCTTTTTTAGTATCAATAAATCAGCCTTTTCTTAGGATGAAATGGTTTTCTCCCTGTATCTGGCTAATCAGTTGTAACCTATTTTCTCTTCAAATGGAGAGAAATGTTCCAGCCTCTATAGAAAGCTCAGCAGATTGGGAGCAAAAGTATGTTATGATTTTAAGTACCAAGGCATTTATGAGATCGTAATTGGCTATAATTGAGGGGATTCTAGAACACCTTGAGTTACAGAAAGATTGACCTTTTGCAGATCCTTCCACGTCTGCCAGGACTGCTGAGCACATGTCAGTGGGACTTTAAGAGCGGCTGTATCCAGCCCCCACACACATCACTTCTCTCTTCTGGTTGAAAACCTCTGCTCTGTTTAAGTTCTTGGGAAGCGGGTAATCGGAGAGACAATGCTTCCAAAAAAAGAAACAGAGTGGTGTCTGTCTTCTTACATTTGAGTATCTTTCACATTTCATGATGACTCTTCACACAGTATCTCCAGCTGGATTAATACCATTCTCTCCCTTGATTCTGACCTAATATACAGACTTCATAAGCCTTCTTATGAATTATCTTGCCAAAAACGTTAAAACATTCAAATGTTCTCATAAAATATTGAAACACGTGGTAGTATAATGGGCTCCACTAAAATTAAGTTGTTCAATTTCCCTTTAATAGTGATAGCGCCTGGAAGAGGTGGAAAGTAATATTTCTATTTGCCCGGAAGCTGGAGAATCCCAGCTGACATTGGAATCCACAATCAGCCCAGTGGTTAGGGAGGATTCCGCATCTATCCCAGGTTCCTGGCTTGGACGTGCAGTGAGTGTTGTGTACGTTTTTCTGCAGAAACACATGGCGCTCTGTCCCATGATGGTGTTTGTGTTACTAAACGGACTTTTAGGAAAGCCCCGGGTGTCCCTCCAAGTACCTCCAAGGGAAGGTAACTCTTAGGGAGAAGAGCACAGGACAGGCTTGCACTTCTACTTGTTCAGCAGGGTTTATGGCCAAAATTTTTTGTCATTTCATTGTGAGATAATGGGCAGGCATATCTCAGCACATATTTCTTCTTTTTCTCCTTTCTATCTGTCTCTTCTTTCCTCTCCTTCCTTTTTCTTAAGATTTAGGTCAGTTTCTGCACTTTTCTCAAAAAGGATCAAACTGGATCAGCTCTGGCCTGATATGATTACTTTTTTTTGGCCCAGTGCATTCGAGCCATTTCTCCATCAAGTCATATTAGTATAGGGATGGCTGGGTTTGGAGAGGTAGAGGCAGATTCTGCCTTCAGAAGGAGAGAAATGATACCCTCAGAATCTGAGCTGGCAGACAAAACATTTTCTCTTGCTGATATTTTCAGTCACCAGCTGGTACATGTTGAGCATTTTCCCTGTTGCATGGAAGATATTTATTGGTAATAGCCTGGGAGAAGTAGAACATTATTGCTGTGGTGATTCCTTTTGGCTAATTGGATTGTTGCATTTCATTTAATGGGTGTATAAATACAATGATTACAGTCACATTTTAAAAAGTGGTCTGAAAGAGTGGGTATACTTTAGAGATAATTGTGGAGTTGGGAGTTGCGATTCACAGGGACTCTTTTTTTTTTCCCCCTCTGGAAAATGTTTAAGATAAGTGTCTATAAATATTTAAATTATTTAGATATGTAGATGACAGGCCTTTTACAGGAAGACAGGACATAACTTTGCAAATAGTTTCTTTTTCCCTTTTAGGTTTCCTCTACCTTGACCATATTAGAAATGGCACTAAAGTGGGATCTTATTATAATATGATTCATTATTTATGAGAATAAGATATAGCACAAATCAAAACTGGGTCTCCTTTTAAACACATAAAGATACTACATTATCCTTGTCCTCAATATTAGCATCATAAAGGGGACTCATTTCCCTTTATTTTTTATGGCTTAAATGCAATGAGCTATATGAAATGCCCAGCATATAATATACGATGAGTAGATAGTATCAAGTTCATGACTCTAAGAAGACTGTTCGGAGCATAGAAGGCTGGGGGCAGTGACTTATGTTTAGGAACTTGCTTTGTTCCCTAACTGTAGATTTTCTAGTTCAGAGAGTCACCAACCACGTATCTGAAAAATGAGTCTGTCTCCAAACAGCTGAATGCAATGCTATGAGTCAAGACTGAGGGGAATAGGAAGAGAGGAACTCACATTGGCTTAAATATAATACAATGGTTCATAGAGCTTAAAAGCCTACTGACAGTACCGGCTTCAGGTGTGGCTAGATCCAGGACTTAAAAGTGACTGTTAGGATACAGCCTTTTATTGAATTTCTACACTGTACTCCGAGCTATTTGCTGGGGTTACAACAATAGACACTAGCTGTGCCCACTTCAGGGAGCTTATGGTGAATAGCTGAAATGCATAAAGTAAAAAAGAATTATAACAAAATGTGATATGTGCAATAATAGAGGCACTTTGAAAACAAAACCATAATTCAGAGAAAAAAGTGATAAATATTTCTGAGGAGAGGTGAGCAAGGACTGCAGAGAGAAGTTAAACCCTGAACATTGTTTTTTAAAGAAACGCAGGAATTTTTACAGTCAAGCAAATTCAAGAAGAATGATTAATTGCTTTGGTTATGGTATTTGGGAAATTTACATTCAAATCTCAGCTCTGCCACTTGCAAAATGTACAGACTAGGGTAAGTTTCTTAAATTCTCAGGGTCTGTCTCAGTTTCCTTGTATGGGAACTAGGAGTGGGGCTGCTGAGCTCATAGAATTATTACACGGCTCCCATGAGTTGATGGCTGTGCAGAACTCACCTGGGGGCCGCCACAAAGGAAGCCCTCCCTGACCCTTCCCCTCTTGTACCTGATTCCAGTAACGTGGAGCTTTGGATCCGGGTTTAACGTCAGCCACAATAAAATCAGGTAGCATTTATGGAGGGTAAATATCATGCACTGCATTAAGCATTTCACTTGATTTATTTAAATCCTCCCTACAAACTCAAGGTAGTAGGAGGGTGATTATACTCACCTTCCCAGTGAGGAAACTGAAGCTTTGAGAATGGAAGGGGACTGCCAGGGTGACAAGGTTAGTGGGTGGTGCAGCTGAGCCATTGGTCACAATGCTGTGGACGGAAGCATGATACCATCCTTCCTTTTGTGCAGTAGACCACTAACTTCCTTCCATCAGCAGATTTGGCTTTTGGGTAGTCATGCTGTAGCCCGGCCTGTGTGGCCCCCTGCTTTTTCTGAAGACGTGGCTGTGGACGCTTGGGTGCGTGTGTGTTCAGGTGCTGTGCTGCTCCTCCAGACTGAGGTGGCTGGCATTAACCCCTTGGGTGCTGTGCTTCCTTGCAGGTGAGCCTTCCAGGTGGTCATCCTCACACTGCCACTGCTGCTGCAAGAGCACCGCAGGCGACAAAGAAGGGGAGAGTGGCACGTCTTGCAACGACCTCTCCACCTCTAGCTGCGACAGCCAGTCTGAGGCCAGCTCTCCGCAGGAGACGGTCATCTGTGGGCCCGTGACACGCCAGACCAACATCCAGACTCTGGACCGTCCCATCAAGAAGGGCCCCGTGCAGCTGATCCAGCAGTCGGAGATGCGGCGGAAAAGCGATCTGCTCCGGACTCTGACTTCGGGCTCCAGGGAGTCGAACATGAGCAGCAAAAAAAAAGCTGTTAAGGAAAAGCTCTCCATTGAGGAAGAGCTGGAGAAATGCATCCAGGATTTCCTAAAGATCAAAATCCCAGATCGGTTCCCCGAGAGAAAACATCCTTGGCAGTCTGAACTTTTACGGAAGTATCATCTATAGGGGAGGGGCGGGGGGCGGGGCAATGGGAGAAGAAAGAAATCATGTCACCATTTGGAAATAAACCTCCTAGCGAAATTCACATTTGAAAGAAAAGTAACAACTAACAATACGTTTGTGAGAACACAGTAGCCCATCGATACACTACTGCCTATTTACCTAGTTCACCTTAACATTTAAATCCACAGGGTAGATCTCTTTCCAGATGTGGAATTATAAGAAAATCTCTTTTTGGTTACTTGTTTGTTTGTTCACTGGGTTCCGTGTGCTGAGCATCTTACGTAGAAGGAGAGCCAGCTACAGAGGAGTAGCTGAGAGGCCTTGGGAGTCCTCTCTCCCCAACTGGGTTTTTCTCTCATCTTCTCCCTCCCTCCTTTGAATGAGAGCATGGTAGAAAGAGATCTGGCCCAATGGCATAGGTTCGGGTTTTTTTAATTTTCCTTTTCCTTTTTGTTTATGGGGTGGGGGGGAATGGCAGATTTATATGACTTTTCACTCAAATCTATTATGTGCCAGTTTATATTGACGACATGCGCATGAGTATTTGTGCAAACACAAGCACAACGATGTATGTACATACACATAGTGCACATGTCCCCAGGGCCGGGGCATCCTAAGGGGATCACCCCTGCTCCCAGCAGCAACCTCTTAGACTCCTTCAGACAGAGGAGTCTCAGCTCCTTTCTTAAAACCCTTCTGGGAAGATTTCCCAGCCTCTTTGGGCAACACTTTCTACCATCAGGTAACCCTCGTCGTCAACAAATTGTCTTCCTTATTTTGAAATGAACACCCTCAGGCTCCATAGTACGGTTTTGCTCTTTCTCTGCACTAGGAGAGGGTGAGAAGAGCTAGTAAAACATTCTTTGTATTAAAGAAACAGACATTCTTAGCCGTGAAAATTCTCCCTGACCCCACACTCAGCCTTCCCCACCCTGAGCTGAGTTACCTTCCTTCTCTCAATGTTTTCAGAGTCCTTCCTGCCCACGTTTTAATGGCCTGGGCTTTTCATGTAATCTGCATTCAGTTCTCTGCGTCCCTATATGGCTGTGGAAGTAAGAACAACACACAGGACTTGAATAGGGGTCCAGCCTTTTGTTTTGTTTCTTTAAGAAGCACTTGTATTCCACACTCTACCTGATTTCTCATAGCCTTTTCAAACTACAGTGCTACATTGTTACTTCCTGGTAGCTGGTCTTGTCTTTAGTATTCTGGGATTTGGCTGTGTCTGTACTATGATGTGGCTGTCATTTCCTTGATATGAATGCACAACCCAACTGGATAACTAGAGCTTGAAAATGAAGGTTTTGGCTTTCTAAGCTATCTTTCTTGAGTCCATCTTTGGCCTGTAGAGACACAGCCAAAAAGAAACTGTTAATAGCCATCTATCCATATGGTTCTGTATTCCATAAATGTACTAATAGGTCTTTCATAGGCTTGTGGTAAATGAGGATGAAAAGACCAGTTTTTATTTTCAGCATCCCTTATGCATTTCAGTGGGAACTTAAACAATAATTTGTCAATCATTGTTTGTGTGCCAAGCACTCCTATTTTTATTTTTTTATTGTGTGTGTGTGTATGTGTATATGTATCACAGGTAATAAAGGCAACTGGATGACGTCTGTAGGAGGGAAAAGTAATGACCACTCGCTTCCTTTTGAAATATTTTGTTGATGCACATTTATTATGTAAGAGGTTCTCTCTTGATTCCTGTTACTAGTGCCTATTTAGTATATGGATATCTTTCTGAATTTTTGTAATTCTTGCCCTCACCTCTGGGCGACAAACGCAGCCAATGTTTTCCTGTCCTGAGGTTCAAATGGAATTTAAAGGTCTGCTTAAGTGAAAAAGAAAGTTCACCTGGGGAGTTGAGTTGTTAAGAGATTTACCATTTATGAATTTAAGTGGTGTCCGTTTATGTATTAGTATATTAGCAGGCATTTGTTCGTAACTACAACATAGTTTTGTAAAGCCTACCAATATGTCTTGTTTCCTTTCAAAGTTTCTTCATACCATACCCAAATACCATCATCCCAATGATAGCAATCCTGCAAAGAATCACAGAATTGAATGGGTCAAGAAGAAATTGAATACAGATAAAATATCCCCAAACTCACTTAGGTCGGATGATTCCTGTGGCCCTGTTGGAATTTGCCGTCTACATTAACTGCCCAAGGTTCCAGCTTCCTTAAGTTTCAGGCCTGACTATAATGGTGTCAAGACAGAGATGCACTAGTAAGAACTGGAGGAGGAGGAAGATGTCAGTCCACCCCACTGCTTCTACCGCCTGCTTTCAATAGGAAACCCAACAATGCAAAGAAAATGTTCATGGCGTACGTCCATGACCCTTGACCCGTCGTGAATTTTTTTCTCCATAGGCAATCCTTAGACCTCCCCAGTGATCGAAACTGGTGGTAGGAAATCTGATTAAAACAATAATAACAGTTTTAATCTGGGTCAGCTCTAAACTGACACCTACCCGAAGTAGTCCAAATAGCTAAGACAACTGTGGGTGTTGATTATGGAGATGAATATAGACGTGATCAGGAAATCTCTGAGGAGCCACCAAGTCCGTGGGAAGCTTCTGTCCTTGTTTGAGTGCAGTCATCCCCTGAGGAAAGTGTGGCCTGCCACAATGGAAATGAGCTCTGAGTAAGTGAGTTACACGATTAAACGTTTGGTTACCCCCGATTCATGCCACTTTCCCAGAGCTTAGAATAGCTTTAGGAACTTGTAGTTCACTTCTGGACAGAACGATATATGTGGTTCACTTCTTAAATACTGGTTATGATGAGGGCCATAATTTGCTGATATGAAGAAACTAAGAACATCTGATGAATGGAATGAATGAGGAATCATATGTATAGAACCCCAACTTAGATTGCAGTGCTAAAGTCCAGTGAGGTTGGGGATGTCACTCTCTATAGGTCCATGGATCTCCTGAAGTCAGAAACACATTTATGAAGTCCTCCTACCCACTATCAAAAAGGAAGTGACTTATGTTTAGCAGGAAAGGGGGGAGACAGGAAAATTGTGAGATCACTGTGGTGTCGTGATCTCCTTCCCCCTGCTGAGAAAAAATTGCACTGAGATGTGGTCATAAAACAACAAAGTGAGGTGGCTTCGAGAATATGCTGTGGTGTAATCCTTTGTGATTGTAGGCAGTTATCTTACTGGACATGCATGCCTGGTAAATTAAAATAAAAGGGGAACAACGCACAAATCATGTGTTCCCTTTGCCCTTTATTCCTCCTTAGCCATGTCTACCCTCAACTGATTCACTTAGGGAGACACATTTATTAGAAGAAAACTAATGGACCTTTTCATTTTTCAGTTGCCCTTGTTTGATTCAAAGGCACCTTTATTCCTAGGCACAGATGTGTGTTCTTCATCGTGGGCCCTCTTAGTTGTCAACAGCTTGTGCTTCTGCATTACTTTTGCTTCTTTAGGCTTTAGATTCCCCTCTGATTATCCTTTGTTGCTGCCACAGGCAAAACATGCTCCAGTGAGAAGAAGAAAAGGCATATATGGTGTTTGGCAAAATTTCCTGACACCAACTCCCATAATGGGAGCCACATGTAGATTCTCAGACGTTTTCCTTCGTTATAGTTGTAACCTTCCAACTTTGTATGTACCGTGACGAATTAACCCAGCGCATTTGAGTGCTGGTATTTTCTGCCACTAGATACCATCCTGTGGAATTTGACTAACGTTGGTCTTCTAGATGATCTTTGCTAGAATGAATGAGAGTCTTTCTGTGAACTTTTAGGGAGAATTCTTTGTCACCTCTACTTGACATAGCAATTTTCAAAGGAAAAATGAAGAGAGTCATTTTTTTCCCCCTGGTGACTCTGTAGCAGATAAATGCTTTTGCCAATTTGCATGCTGGGTTGTAGGTTTAGCATGGGCCATTTCTCTCCTTAATGTCTTGGCATTGTTGGCATCTTGCAATCTTGATGGCCCACTGTTCCAATTTATTTATTTTCTTTTATTTGTCAAATAACACACTAGAGAAGGAATCTGAGTGAGTATTCTGTATTCTGAGTTAAAATGGAGTTAGATGTCATTTGTACAGGACCGTACAATGATTAATATCTGCAGAGAAATTAGACCAAATGAAACCTGCTGGAATGAGTTTGATTTATATTGCCTTCATCACTCTGGATTTAGATGAAATGGTTATTGCTCTCCACCCCTGCTGAAAGAAAAGAGTCTTAAACTTTAATAATCACCATGTTATGATGCAACCACAGAACTTAGATGTTTGAAATATCTGTATTTCTCATCTTGCAACATACATTCAAATGGAGATTCTTTTCCTAGTGACCTCCACTGCAAACTTTTAGCAGTGTTATTCAATACTTGATGTGCACAAAAATCTTTTGTAGTACCTGTAAAAATGCAGATCCCTTTACCGTAGCTCCAGAGAGAGTGATTCAGAAACTTCTAGCAGGGCCAAGGAATATGCATTTTGGCCCAGCATCTTTAATGATTTTGATGGGATGGTCTCTGGACCTTTAAGAAATTCTGTTGAGGGAACTATGCAGAGGTCTGTATTTTCTCACTTCCTTTCACTTTTATTTCCACTACAAAGAAGCCAAGGCTTACACTATTCATTATCTTAAGAGAAAAGGCCCAAAGAAAAGAATCCTAGGACTAGGGCAGAGTAGATTCCATGGTTTTTCTGCCCTTTCATCTGCCTGTCAACCACAGCACCTTTCCATTTTGTGCATATTTGTGTATTTTGTTTTTGTTTTGTTTTGTTGCCAGACTGAAAGCCTGCATCAATATAGTTTTATGTCTTGGTACTGAGGGTAGATGGGAGCACATCTCTGAGTGAGATGTATCCTTATGATACCCATCAAGGAAGGAAAAAAAGGTGAAGTTTCGCAAGGACAGTTGTTCATTTCCAGGCCTTGTGCAGTCTGAGTCAGAGGAACTTGATAATGATCCATAATTTAATGGTGGTGTGTGTGGCCCCAAAGGCGGTCCCATTAACTGCACATATAAACACCACCAAAATGAATAGGCAGTGATTAGTGAATTTAGCTGCATCTCACCAATAAGATCCTGAGTCATTGAATTGCTAAGTTTGTCCAATTTGACTTACGCAAGATTATGACACTCTCAGATAGTTGAAGATCCTGAATGCCAATATTAACTAAAAACGGCAAGCAAAACCCATGAGGGAAAATAAATATGGAAGGAAGGAAGGGAGGATAGAAGGAAAGAAGGAGAGGGGAGGGGAGGGGAGGAGAGGAGAGGAGAGAGGAGGAAGGAAGAAAAAGAAAATTCAAAACACTGTTCATATTTCATATACGATGGCAAGAAGGAGATGACTTTCTATAATTTTCCACTCTGACCAGAAGGGATGGCCATACTATGATTATTAAGATAGAAACCATTTTAGGGAGTTTCAATGATCCAGTTGGTTCTACCCATATAACAGAATAACTGGGCAGGTATCAAATTCCCACGTGATACAAGAAATAGAGAATGAATGGCTTAAATACACTCTCATGATGATCCTCCATGAATATTTAAACACCACTGTCATAGGAAAGTAAAGAATGGTTAATAAAATTAATAAACTTAAATTGCCAGTTAAGATTATTTGGCCAAGATTTTTTAAAAATGTTAAATTGGATTCAGCTTGCTTCCCTCCTCTATTTCCCAAGTAGGGTCCCTTCATTGTCCCAGCTTCCTAACCTTTAAAAAAATGTTTCTCTTGTTTGTGAACAAAGTGTGTTGTTTACTGGGGAAAGAATTTTTAGTTCCTAGACTGTCACCCTTGCTTTATTTAGGGAATTTACTTTGAAAAAGCTAAAGAAAAATGTACCCTAGTCCTGCAACTATCTTGGGGTTTGTCCTGGGTGGAACAGGAGTGGTGATTTTCCTGTTAATCAGCCTCCTAAAAGCTCTTACGTGCTGACTGGAGGATTTAGTGTCTCCTTTCTCCAGCAACCTCTTTCATCTTGTCAGTTGATTCTTAGAATTGACCTTTAGCTAATTTACCTACATTTGCACAATAAAAATCAGCCTCACTTCAGACTCTCTCTACTGCTGGTGGTTGGCTCCATCCATCACAAATGGAAGCAAGATTGATGCACCAGAAAGTAGCGGAGACTTGCTTAGTAACTGCACCTCCGTGTGAGTGTATGGGAGTGTATACGCACACTTGTGCGATTTTTAGGTCAGGGTTGGGTCAGTGGCTAATGTCCATGATAATGCTATCTGCATGCATGGAAAAAGTCTTCGGTTACAAAGTTTCAAAGCTTTGAATTCAGCACGAATTGGTCTTTACTATGGGTGTCAGTGCCTGACAATGTTGAGTAAAGCTGGTCTGCCGATGTGGATTTTGAGCACCACGGGTTTCAGGGTAAACATCAAACTCATTTTTATTCATATAGTCACTAGTAGCAATGACATTTACTCAAAAAAGAAAAAAAATAGAAAAGGAAAGGGAAGAAAAAAAGATAACCATGAAAGCTAAAATATACACAGGATTCTCAGTGATTACTGGCAGTTTTTCTCAATTGCAGCCGGTGGTCATTGATTTATTCTTGTATGTGAGAGAAATAGTCTCAGGAAACACTCTTCTTCGATTTGTGTGGGTTACGTGTATTTCAGGCAGTGGGTCTCATTCAGGGGTGATTTTTGTCAAAGCCCCAGGGGACTTTTGGCAGGTGCCTGGAGACATTTTTGATTGTCGTGACTTGAGAGGTGCTAACTGGCATCCAATGGGTAAAGACCAGAGATGTTGCTAAACATCCCAGAATGCCCAAGACAGCCCCACAACAAATAATTATGCAGCCCCAAATGTCAATAGAGCTGAGATGGAAAAACCCTGAATTAAGGGTTGGCTCTCATGTTCCAAAGCATTGTTGCCATGAAGAGAAAGGACATCTGGTTCAGGAGATTGGATGAGGTGGTGTGATAGTAATTATACCACCTTACATCTCTACAGGGTTTACTTAAGATGGGATACAATTGTCCTTTCATGCAAATGTGAATGCTGAGATTTAGAGAAGTTTACATCCTGGTTTCTGGGGTGTCAGTAATGACGGGGTAGGTCTGCGGTCTGGGATTCTGTCTTCTAGTCACTTTCTGCCTCAGAAAAACGGTACTTCAGTGAAGTCATCAATCTTACAACTAAATGTGTTTGGTGTAAAGCACTTTGGGAGCATTTTGAGTTCACAGGACCCTATTAGGGATGTTTTTCAAGCCAAACCACAGTAGCTAACAGGTGCTCTTAAGAAATGAAACAGGAAAAAGGGAGAAAAAGTACTGAGAATAGGCCAATGATTTCATCGTCTTAAACTGCTTATCATGTACTTTGTTTCTTTAGGCCGAAAACCCCCTTGCTAACGATGACACTTAGAGCTAGGAAAATATTCTCATTCTCATACTGGAGGTCCCCATGCCCTTATTTTCAAAGACGTGACAAGTCTGAGCATAGACCCTGGCTATTGAGCCATATTATTTCATTTGTATGTACTGACTTCATTAGGACACAAAACATGTTTGTGTCTTAAATATTTGACATTTTTCTTTCAACTTCTCATGCCAACATCCCAGTGTTGGAATAAAGGTCAGAACATTCTATCCTCATGTCATCCAAGGGAAACTGGGACCCAGAGACTTTAAGTCAGTCATGCATTCTTTCCTTTTTCATGCATTCATTTGGCAGGCTTTTGTTGAGTGCCTACCATGTACAGGCCACTGTGGTGAGCATTATAATGTACTGGGGAATCACGTGTGTGATACAGCACTTGAATTCCTATCCCTCAATTCCTAGACTAACATTATTTTTGTATGTAATTCTGATCCACATTCTAGATTTCTAATTTAAATATTAAGTTATAAATGACGTATATTAAGGATAGTGTGCACACAAGGAATATGTGCCAGAAAACATGCCTTATCTAACCCTATAATTACCCAACAAAGTAGGCCCTGTTACTGTCCTCTTCTCACAGATAAAGTCAGTGACAATCAGAAAGGTAAAGTCGCACATAACTTGACAGTGGAAGAGCCAGACTTCCATCTGGGTTTATTAGACTCCAACCACCTCATTATATAATGTTTTGTCTCTGTTCTCTGGATTTCACCTGTTTCTGGTTTCTTCTACTCTAACCAAAAGGTAGCCAGGAAGAACCCAGCCTGACACCCTTCCAGAAAGTCATTAGCTAATAAACTATAAGTCCCATTAGACATGCACCTCCTTAGGAGATAAAGAAGGGCACACCTGGAGGCGTAGTCTTGCCTCCCACAGACTGTACTTCCTAACACACGCCCTATCAAGGGGCAGTAACATTACAGAACAAATGTCTGGGGAACACTGATGCCCTAAGAAACCCAAAGTGGTGAGATACGTTCTGTGTTAAGACGATGGTGCCTACACGTGCTTCCTGGGCGTTTACAGGTTACCAGGGAGATCTCACGGGAGGTAAAATAGGCCTGCGTGCGTGTGTGTGTGGGTACGTGCATGTATGTGCTATTTTCACCTTTGGGCCTTCTAAACAATATCAGTTTTTTCAAGATAGGTCAGAAATCCAAACATGATTGGCTGCCCCCAGAATCTCATCATTACTGTTCTAAGTTGGAAAATAAGAGAGGCGGCCACGAAAGGAAACTGCACTGAAATAGGAGTGCGTGTATGAAGAATATGTATATATGTGTGGTGTGTATGTGTGTTAATATATAACTTTTATGTATATATGTATATATGTGTGTACATCTATCTAAATGTATATATCTATCTATATCTATACATATGTATACACATAAATCTGATAGTTTGAAACTGGGATTTTGAGTTTGAGGGATTATTATTATTATTATTATTTATCATTGGTTTCCTAGATAGTTCTGTTTTCCAAAGTCATCTCCCACTATGAGTGTGTATATATTATGGTACCAAAAATATGATTAGAATACCCTGGTATAACATCTATGGATACAAAACCAAAGTGCATTTAAGGAAAAGTCAAACTTGTAAAAACTGGCTTTCTTATTTGAACTAGTGGTTTGAATTCCAAACTATGTGTTTTCGAACATGATCATTCCCACCCCCCCCCAAAAAAAAGTCCCAAAAGAACAAAAAGCAAAAACCCCACCAAATGAATATGATGATACTTAAGAAAAGAATAAGACTATAGGTCTACAAGAGCACAAATTCAGTGGTTATTACACTAATGGTACTTCACCTGCTATCCATTAGTTTATTCTTTCCCTACTGGTTTCACTTTAGCATTCGTGGGAAGGGGATCCCTGTAACCCTGCACAATTTGTATGTGGAGCTAGTTACCTGTTTAATTGTTTTAAGACTATAGTAAATAATTTGTAATATGCACATTGTAAATATATAGTACAGCTTAAGGGCACGTTGTAATAATAACCACTTTCCAGACTCCTGCATATAACCCAGTAAGCCTGTTCAGACAGACACCAAAACAGCTGCTCAAAGAGGGAACAACATACAGTGAAGTGAAAGACAATTGCTTATGTTTTGGCATCTTATAGACAGAATGGCCAAATGACTAAATTTAATCGGGGCACTCTTAAGAATATGGTAAGTTATGTTTTCGTTCATAACCACATGCTTTGCATGTTTTGCGTATTCAGTCAACCTATGCAAACAGAGCTTCCCTGGAGGTCCATGGGATCAGTTTGTATGCCTACAAGCCCATCCCCTCAGAAACAGCCTGACTCCCAGCCCAGGGCCAGCCTACCTGTCCAAGCACACAATCCTTCTCCCAGGGACCTGTCAGGTTTGCTCACACAATCAGAAGCGTTTGCAAGATAATTCAGTATGGTCACTTTTTTTTCCCATAGGCTCCCTGCAGATGTGGTCTTAAAAGCATATGAAAGAAAAATCAATTTTGTAGCAATTAAACGTTCTAATTAGCTTTAAGAACACTTGAAAAAGGAGTGGTTGTTTGTCCCAGCGATTTTGGAGCAGAGGGGGAAGTTTTACCTCATCCCTGGCTTCAAGTTCCCCTATCATTTTCTCTCATTGATTTATTTTTAATTCCAAAGGAGAATGTTGAATCAGGAGAATTTTGCTTGAAATATTCTTAGTGTATAAAAGGACAGAGTAACGTGTTTTTTGTAAATCAGGAGGGGTGGAGAAGTGCCAAAACCCCTGATTACTCTGTTTCTGATATAAAGAAATGGATTCATGAATTCATGGAGTGGTATCCTTAAAACACATAGAAACACAGAGGCACCTGGGTGGCTCGGTCAGTTAAGTGACTGATGCTTGATTTCAGCTCAGGTCATGATCTCACTATTCTTGGGTTTGAGCCTGGTGTCGGGCTCCTCACTGACAGCATGGAGCCTGCTTGGGTTTCTCTCTCTCCCTTTCTCTCTGCCCCTCCCCTGCTCATGTTCTCTCTTTCTCTCAAAAATAAATACATAAACTTTTTAAAAAACACAGAGAAATACAAACTTAGGGGACTTGCATTTCAGAGAGTCCTATTGAAAGCTTTAATGGGATCTGCTATAAATGGGTGACCTTTTAGATTAGTGATGGAGTCCAGCTTGCTTCCCTTTATAAGACTTTACTCTGTAAAATCAAGAATCTTTGTGTTGGCTGAAGGAATTGAACTCATGATCTCAGTTGAATTCCTGTTCCCCTCATCTTTCAGAACCAGCAGAGCACTGGGTTGAAGCTAACCAACAAGATAATTTGTCCAAATTAAATGGACACATTTAAATATTATCAGCATCACCCTCGACACTTATAAAAATCAAGACCCTGTTGATGAGGTCACCTGGAGATCTCCAAACACGGTTTGCCAGGAATTATCAAGCTCCTCCTACATCCATTGCTGATGCTTTGAATGTGATGTCAACATAGAGGAGTCTGAATTTTGCTGGTACTAATATCGAGTGGTGATCTATTGGGGCCTTGCTCATGTTACTTTTTCCTGACCTCATTCAAGTGCTTGATGACTTGGGTCAGTTTGTTGCACACTGATGTATACCAAGTGGCACCCACTGAAATTACCTCTTCTCCTTTCCAATGCAGTTTGCTTGTACATAAGTGTAGTGTCAAATTGTTTACAGGTTCTTTTTGTGTATACTTGTGATAGCAGATTTAGCTCAAACTTTAAAGGCATCTGTTTATTGAATGGTGTTAAAATGAATGTGCTTATTACAGCATAAACATCATTAATTATGGACTCACACGAATGCATGTCTACATGTCGTCAATTTCCAGCAGCTCGGTTATCCAGCAAAAAGTCTGCGGTCTGTGAATAGCAAATATACATAAACTACTGTGACTCTAATAACTCAGTAACTGTTTTTACCTTGGTATGTAACACTGTAGATTTTAGCCTGCTGTATTACTTTCTTACCTATTTGTTTGGGGGAGAGAGACATAAAAGGTAGTACTACTAATTGTCCCAATGGCATTGCACACCATTTTGGCCACCATTGGTCCACCTAAAAGGCAGTTGCCTATTGATGGAACAATGGCCCTGAGCAACATATAAATATATACATACATATCTATGTATGCAATTTCTACAATGCTAATTACTACCATCTATTTTCACTGCCAATGGAAACTACTATTTTCTTTGGAATCATTGATGATATAAAAAACCAATTTGCTATTATCTGCTTTCATATTCTGTTTAGCTCATCTAGTATGGTAAATGATACAGGTGCAGTATCAGTATTGTAAAATTGTGTGGTGAAAACTACAAAAGTCATTCTGTGGATATATTTTAAAAGGCAGACCAGAAACTATATTTCAGATTCTTGTGTGAATATAATTACAGAAATAGGCAACTATTTTTTATGTGTTTCCATAAATGACTCCATTTCATATACATTGTAACTTAGCACCAATCATAATAAATCATTTGGTAACATTTAGTTGTTATATATATATATATATATCTATTTTCAGTAGACCTAAGAGACTGATGATTCAACATTATTTCATGTGAACTCAAGAATTTTAGATGGAAGGTAATTACCATTGCAATTAGTTTATTTCTGGTTTGTTGTGGCAGCTTGCTGAATCGGGGTACAAAAAAGGAGACAGTAACTTGTAATTTAAAATTCTTAGAATAAGGGGCACTTGGGTGACTCCACTGGTTAAGCGTCTGACTCTTCGTTTCAGCTCAGGTCATGATCTCGCGGTTCGGCAGGCAGAGCCCTGGGGTCGGGATCCATACTGACAGCGCAAAGCCTGCTTGGGATTCTCTCTCTCTGTCCCTACCCACGCCCCATCTCTCAAGATAAATAAACTTAAAAAAAAAATCTTAGGATGGAATTACAATGAGTGGAGACCTTAGCACTGCCTCTTCTTACTCAGGCGGCTTCACTTTATTTATCAAGCCTCTTTGAACTTCAGTTTCCTCCCCTGTAGGTAGGGAACAAAAATAATAGATGCTTCCTAAGGCTAGTGTGAGAATTAAATCAGATAATTCAAGTAAAGCATTTAACACAGTCTGTAGTACTTTAAGTAAATAATAATCCCTAACTTTCTTATTACTGTTATCCAAAATGCATATTGTAAAGAGGAGTTTCCCTTCAACCCTCTCAATATTTGTATCTATTTCTTCTCTGTTCCTCTTCAGCCTTTTATGACATCACCGATAGAGCTAAGTATTCTGTATGATTTTTAATCAAAAGGGAAAAATTAGAAGGAAAAGAGAATTCTTTTTCTTAGAGGGGCTTTAGAAATAATTTTGCCTTATGCTGCCCATTGAAGTGTATTCAGCAGAACACTTGTCACATGATATGTGCTGAAAAGAGGGAAAGGGACTAGATGACGTAAGGCTTAGGGAATATAACTTTCTACCCACCCCACTTGATAATGTTAAAGTGTTCTTTACCATACTCAAAGCCCAGGGAGTTATTCAGTAAGGGAACTTTCAGACTTTATTTAACCCAGAACCTTCCAGACTTTTCTCACCAAGGATGCTTCTTGTCACTGCCTGGAGCAGTACAGCCTTGGTTCGTAGCCTTCTGGAAGGAAACAACTCAGCCAAGAGACCAGAAAACTCCAGCAAGCAGAGTTTACTGAGCACACTCAGGAGAGTGGGGTGTAGGCAGCTTGGGGGAGGCTTAAGTGCCCCAGCAGAATTGGTCCCAGGCTTTTTACTTGTTAGCTGGGGGACAAAATATTCATTACTTGGGGCAAAAAGCAGGGTTTCATGCCTTTTCTTCCTAATTTGGTGAGGGCTTCCTGTCCTGGTATCCTCCATCTTGGGTCTGTCTGGTTTGATCCAGCTCCTTGTGAAGTACTGACAGGACAGTCCTTTGACCTTCCAGATAGCTGGCCTTGAAGGAAGGCTCCTTCCTTGGGGCCATGTGCCTTTGTAAAGTTCTTTTGTCTTATTCATTACATAGCATCCCTTAAGAAAGCCCACCAGGAGGAGGGTGGGCCAAACCCCAATGCTAATTGATGTCCTGTGGCTTCTGTATTCGAATTTCCTTGACCATGTGGGCAGGATATGTCTGACTGCAGGTCCCAGATATCTCCAGCCCAATATCCACCCCACCCCCACCCCCAGCTCCTCCTCTTTCCTGTGGGACCCGGGCCTCACACAACTATCTAACTGCCTACCACACACACTTCTAGTTTTGAGGTACACGTTTTGGGAAAGGCTAATTTATCCCGTCTCCACTTTGTACAGGAGGGAAAGCTGAGCCCCAGGGAGAGGAAGGGATGTGTTCAAGTTGTGGTCTAGAACCCTGGGTCTAGAACCCCATCTATGGCCCCAAGCTGGGACATTCCTCCTAAAATACTCTCATGTAGGTGGCTGACAAAAGCAATGGAGTTATTCTGAAAAAGTCTTGTAAATTCACGACATCTGTCCTGCACAGACCCACAGTAAAGAGTCACACAAGGTACCTAAGGCCAAGCAGCAGAAAAATGAGGATCCAGTGTAGAGGAATCCTTTCTTAGACTCCATCATCTGCCAGTTGACTTGGGTCAGGCCCAGATACCTGCCTGGACACCCCTATGCTATCATTATAGATCATTGCTACTACCAACACAGATGTGGCACCACGCTGTCCCTTAGCCCAGCAGAGGGATAAGAGCTTAGATAGACCAAAGTAGTGGAGGGGTTTGGAGGGCAACTCTCCTATGAATTCTTCTTTTTTAAATTTTTTAACATTTATTTATTTTTTGAGAGAGGGAGAGAGAGAGAGAGAGAGAGAGAGAGAGAGAGAGAGAGAGAGGAAGAAAATGAGCAGGGGAGGGACAGAGAGAGACACAGAATCTGAAGCAGGCTCCAGACTCTGAGCTCTTAGCACAGAGCCTGACATGGGGCTCGAACTTATGAACTGTGAGATCATCACCTGAGCCGAAGCCAGAGGCTTAACCGACTGAGCCACCCAAGTGCCCCTAAATTCTTCTTTTGTTAAAAGTAAGCTCTGTACACAACCTGGGATTTGAGCTCTCAGGGCCGAGATCAAGAGTCACATGCTCTACTGATTGAGCCATCCAGGCGACCCCCCACCCCATGAATTCTTATATGAGTTGTTGTGGCTTTCCTCCAAAAAAATTTAGGAATACCCTGTGTTGGGAAATTATGAAGTTCTTGACCTCCCAGCCCATAAATGGCTTAAATAGAGCCAATAACTTTGTTAAACGCACACTGTAGGGAAGACTTTGTTTCCATTGTTCCAAAATAATATAGACAAGTGAAGGATCCATGTCAACAGGATAAGCTGGCTTTAGGCTTACAGGTTACAGCTTTAAAGAACGAGAAGCCTCAAGAACGTATGTGACACCATTGTCCTACCTAGTACAGCAGCTGGGTTCTCCACAAACCAAGGGTCCAGAGAACACCCCGCAGAAGCACTGTGATGTGGGTAGTGAGGATATGAGGCTGCTCTCTGCACTTACTTGGGAAGCTGTGTAGAAGAGAGGGTATGTGAGGACCCAGTGGGAATGTACTGATGGTGAATCAGGAGAAAGACTTCCCCTTGAGCTTTCTGGAGAGACCTGAGTGAAATATGTCCTCATACATCTCAGCCCTGAAGTTACAAAGAGCCAGCGGTTACATACAGCCACTGTCCAAAAACTCATCCTTCTGACAAATTGAGTTGAACAGGACTTGATCAGAAAGATCACAGCTTTTGGAATGAGGGCACTGAAACAGGGAAAAATACCACCTTCTCAGACAACACTTCTCCTCCCCTCCAATTTCAACCTAAAAGAAGCGTTCCTTCCCATGGGAGAAACGAAACATAGGAGCCCTGTCAATCTCAGTCCTAATGGCAGCTGTCAGGGACACAAGTCACCATAGGTGTTTATCCCAGTAGGGGGTAGATAACAGCTCCAGGCCTGGCCGAACACCTTCAGCTTTTAATAAGTGAGATTCACCTTGAAAGCCTTAAAAATAGCAATGCGTGGGCAGCAAAGGCCCAGGAGGGCCGGTTTTCCAAACACTCAGAGTCCCAGAGAGCTCCGGATTCACCCCCGTGGGATTGTTGCTTAGTGTCGACAACCATGTCATGAATGCACCAAAAGGAAAGTCTGGGCACCAAGTTTGGTGTTTGGCTTGTTATCTCCCTTTCTTCTCCTTCACCGTATCCCCTGTCTTTAGGGTAACAAGAAACAAAACACCCTCTGTAACTTGAAGATAGCAGGTACATTGAAATGAGTTTGCTATTTCTCTGCTAAGAACTGGGTCTGGGCTGCAACGTGCTGTCCAAAGCTATAAAATCCCTGGTGGAAGTGAAACAATTCAATGTGACGTCCCCAAGACATAAAATCACCAAGCCACATGTCCCTTCCGACATACAAAAAAGCCGGTTTTATTTTTTCCTTCATCCCTCTTGGTTTCTCTGCTTGTGCATCTCTGCTTTTCTGTTTCTCTCTTTTTGTTCTGTTTGCTTTTCAAATGTCTGATATACAGAGTAAACATGTTTGGTATATATGACCCCCCCCCACCCCCCACCCCCAGTGCCACACTCTTCTCTAGGCCTCCGTTTCCTTAACTGATCTGTGAACAAGGACTTTGGAGGAGGCGCTTCTATGCACCATGCTGTCGTTCCTCCTCTCTACTGGTTTTTGCCTGGGCCCTCACCAGTCCCCTAACTTGAGGGTATGCGTGGAGGGGCCGGATGGGAGGCTTTGCCGTCTCCCCCCAGTTAACAGTTTCAGATGGTTTTTGAGAGAAAACAGCTGGTCTACCTAAGAGAGAACAAAGGACAAGAAAGAGGTAAGGTGGCTGTGGGTGGACCCTTTCAGATGGTGTTGTTCCAAAGTCTTCCTGAATGGGTGGGCTGTCCTCACTCTTCCCTCTGACTGTGGGCCTCCCAGGGGCTGACATAGGTACCCAAGCCCTTTCAGTGTTGATTTCCAAATGTGCCCAGGTTTAATGACTCATCTCTTGCATGACCCAGAGCTGCAGGTTGTGTTTCAGAAAGTCCAGTGTGAATTTTCAGTTTGCCTTCAATATAGAGAGATTGGACAAGGGTAGACAACAATGGACAAAGAGTCAACTAATGGGAGTTGGGGATGGGAGCACCACGGCTGTCAGCAAATTCTTCTTTCTCCCCCCTCTCCCCTGGGAAAGAATATATCTTGGTACCTAGAAATGAAATGTCAAAGATGGACACTGGACTCTCTCTCTGCCACCTCCATGAACAAATGGGAGAGGGTATGAAGAAAGAAAGAGAGAAAATAACACTCAGCTGTATGAATGGGAGGCATGAGAGTATTTTCCTGCTCAAGTAAATGAATAGCATAGTGATTATCTTGGTCCACTCTTAAGGAAGCTGCTACCTGTAGGTCACTTTGCAGAGCCTGGTTTCCACGTTCACAATGGGAATTAAATCCAACTTACCCGTGAGGTTTGCAGTGAGTATGCTTTTTTCATCTGAAGTTTCTAAAAGCAGAAGCAAAAGGTCAGGATGTGGAAAGTTTTCCACCATTTCCCCCTTCTATCATCCTTTCACATAACTTCACATGGGTCTGTTAGCCATGGGGTACCTTACACTGATATTTATGAGGCCGTGAGGAGATTCTGGAATTAGAGCAGCATGAAAGTTAGTGAGATGACATAGAGACATGTTCAGTGCAGTTGCCTCCCATATTTTGTAGTATTCTTTTATTAATAAATGTCAACCAAAGACAAAAACACACAAGGGGTATCTTGGGTAGCTTCTTACTGAGTTGGGGAAACTTGATTATTTTCTGGCTTATGACATGCAGGCAGGGTAGATGCCATCTTCCGCCCCAGCGAAAGCACCCAAACAAAAGAGACCTCTGAAATAAGCAAGACCCAGACCCAAGGAGACCCATAGGGGTTCCCACAACCCTAAGAGCAGCCCTGGAGGAAGTCATTGCAAGTGCTGAACTCCAAGGGTCTTTCTTTAAAAACCCTGGGAAATACCCTTTGTAGCAATGTGGATGGAACTGGAGAGTGTTATGCTAAGTGAAAAAAGTCATACAGGGAAGGACAGAGTCCATATGTTTTCACTCCTATGTGGATCCTGAGACACTTAACAGAAGACCATGGAGGAGGGGAAGAAAAAAAAATGGTTAGAGAGGGAGGGAGCCAAAACATAAGAGACTCCTAAAAACTGAGAACAAACTGAGGGTTTATGGAGGGGGGGTGGGAAGGAGGGGTGGGTGGGTGATGGGTATTGAGGAGGGCACCTGTTGGGATGAGCACTGGGTGTTGTATGGAAACCAATTTGACAATAAATTTCATATTAAAAAAATAAATGAATAAAATAAAATAAAATAAATAAGTAAAAACCCTGGGAAATAGAACAAATGGTAAGAGGTCCAACAATTCTATTTCCTACAGGCACAAGACCTTGGGATGTTTCTCACGGGCCCAGCTTCATGGGCCTAATCTCGTGAACTTGACTTCCCCCAGATCTTTCCCTCCCTCTGACCCTGTTTCCCTCCCTTGCTGTTTCTGCTCTGAAATTCTAAGAGTAACCTGGGGGTGGGGGAGGGAAAGGCAGAAAAGAGGCAACAAGGAGTTGGAATGAAATAGAGTCTGGGAGGGGAAGGGAAAAAGGTCTGGAGGCTTGCTTCTCAGGGGATCCTGTGCATAAGCAGCCGTGGCAGTACCCAGAGGCATGTTAGAGTTACAGGCTCTCAGGGCCACCCCTACACACTCCTACTGAATCAGAATCTGAATTTCATCAGAACCCAGGTTGTCACACACAGGTCAAAGTCTGAGAAGCATTGGCCTGTAAGGTATGGCAGGATGCCTAGACATAGCCTTGGGGGCAAGGAGGTTCAAGGTGAAGGGATGTATGAGAGGTGGATGGCTCTGAGTGGAGTCTTGGAGTTAGGTGATGGGGAGGTTGCTGTGGCGATAATAAAAATACCACCGGTGGGTGAAATTACATTTCATGTTTGAGTGAAGAAAACTTTATTGGTAATTTTTAAAAGTCTCTTACTTTGGATAAAAGATGGTCAATGTGAACGTTTAGCAGCTAAACAAAAGAAGGCAATAAAAGTTAACTGTAGTTGCAACATCAGTTATAACCAGAGTTAACATTTTATCCTTTCTTCCACTTTCTTTGTGTGTGAGTATATTATATAAAGACGGATACACAATGACATATAGGTATAATTCATCGAGGTAAATATTTATTATTAAGAATAAATTAGCTACAGGGGTGCCTGGGTGGCACAGTGGGTTAAGCGGCCGGCTTTGGCTCAGGTCATGATCTCGTGGTTTGTGAGATCAAGCCCTGCATTGGGCTCTGTGCTGACAGCTCAGAGCCTGCAGCCTGCTTCACGTTCTGTGTCTCCCTCTCTCTCTGCCTGTCTCTCTCTCTCTGTCTCTCTCAAAAATAAAAATTAAAAAAAATTTTAAACATTAAAAAAAATAAATTAGCTACAAAATATATAAATAAATGCTAAACAATATAATAACAATATATCATATACAATCATTTATGTGTAATATATTGATTTTATAGGAATGGGAATATAAATGCTATGTTTTCACTTTTGTTTCCTGCTTACATCATATTTTGATATTTTTATGCATGTGAATTTTGTGAAGGGTTATTTTTCATTAACACTATTGATCTGAAAAAACCCCACATTGATACTGAAAGACTGACCAGCTGAATTAAATGTCCATAAGAATGAAAAGCAATGGGAACTCTCTCTCATATACTGCTTGTAGGAGAATTACGTAGTAAAGCTACTTTGGAAATCCGTTTAGCATCATCTGTTAAATATCAGTATAAATTCCACACTACAAACAACCTGAATGCCATTCCTTAACAGATTGGATACAAACAAGAATACATACTAGATGATTCCTTCTATGCAATATTCTAAACAAGCAAAAGTAAGATGTGCTGTTAAATATCAGGAAAGTGGGGGCGCCTGGGTCGTTCAGTCCATGAAGCATCCAACTGTGGCACAGTTCATGAGCTCAGTCCCTGCGCTGGGCTCTGTGCTGACAGATCAGAGCCCGGAGCCTGCTTCGGATTCTGTGTCTCCCTCTCTCTCTGCCCTTCCCACTCCCCTGCTCATGCTCTGTCTCTCTGTCTCTCTCTCAAAAATAAAGAAAACATTAAAAAAAATCAGGAAAGTAATTTCCATTCAGGTGTGACAGGGGATGCAGAATGGGGGCTTCTGGAAAGGCAGTGGTGTTCAATTTTTTGACCTGGGTGGTCAAGAAATACACTTCAATACATTTGAAAACAGAGAAAGCAGCAACTGACATTATTATTTTGATAAATGTTTCCCTAACTTTTTCATTTCTTTTAAAAATGGCTCCTTTTTCTCCTAAATCTATATAACGTGTACCTATTAAAATAAGACCCTAGAAAATCAAAGGCATGAAGTAGGAAGGGAAAGACCATTGCAATTTCATCCTACAGAGGTACGTTCTGTTAAAATGTAGTGCTTCCTTACAAAGGGTTATTTATTTTTTTTTTTAATTTTTTTTTTCAACGTTTATTTATTTTTGGGACAGAGAGAGACAGAGCATGAACGGGGGAGGGGCAGAGAGAGAGGGAGACACAGAATCGGAAGCAGGCTCCAGGCTCCGAGCCATCAGCCCAGAGCCCGACGCGGGGCTCGAACTCACGGACCGCGAGATCGTGACCTGGCTGAAGTCGGACGCTTAACCCACTGCGCCACCCAGGCGCCCCTACAATGGGTTATTTTTAAAGTGGATCTTTTATTTAATAAATAAATGGGGTTTGATAACTTCATCTCCCTCCCTCCTTCTCTCTCTCTCTCTTTATGGCTTGCTTGGTTTGTTTTACTAATTTCCCTTTCCATGTGTCCCCATATATTAAACTTTATTCCGTTAAAGAAAGTGAGTGACTACCTCCTGCCTTTTGCTGTCAGGGTACATGATTGAGGGAAGGGAAGAAGGAAAGGAGAGATTAGCTTTGACTGGGACCCACAGGTCATCCCAGAAGGGTGCTCTGTTTGGACATCTCAGTGCTGGCTCCCAGTGACTTGCTTTTCTCCGACAAAGGCAAGGGCCATCCTTTGACACTCAGAGCCTTTCCTGGTCACAGGCCAGCCAGTAGCAGAAGTCTTAAAAAGGGGGGAAACAATTGGTGACAGAAGTCTCCTCTAGCTTCCTTTTGGTGCTGGGCTGTTGAGGGGAGGTGGACTCTGACAAAACCAGTGGTCACAAGGTCCTGTGAAATCATGTAAGCCAGTGGTTCTCAGCTGGGTCAATTTTGCCCTGCAGGGAATGTTTGCAACATCTGGAGACAGAGGAGACCCTAGGGTGGGGGGGGAGGTGCTTGCTACTGGCATCTAGTGGGTAAAGACCAGGGATAGTGCTTACCATCCTGCAATGCATGAGGCAGCCCCACACCCAACAACAAAGAATTATCCAGTCTAAAATGTCAGTAGTGCTGAGGGTGGGATACTATTGTGAGTGTGTGTGTGTGTGTGTGTGTGTGTGTGTGTGTGTGTGTGCATGTGTGTGTTGGGGGAGCTGTTGGTTTCAGCTCTGGCCTCCTAACAGGTATGCAGATAAACAGCCATTGACAAATTTTATTAATCCCCAGGGAAATTTCCTTGATGGAGGGCAGATAATGATTCAGTTCATTCTACAATGATTTGGGGCACAACACTCACATTCTTCAAATCGATTGGCATTGAGTTACAGAGTGAGAGCATGTACATACATCTAGAGTATGACAAAATTAGTAAAAACAAAACAAAACAAAACAAAACAAAACAAAAAAACCATGTCAGCCACGGCAGTCTTGTGGGAGAGAAAGAAGTTGATTATCCCAAAGAGGCAGTCTGGCAGCCAGCACCCAGGCTCCTTGTGGGCCAGATGGAAGTACCCCACACAAAGAACTACCCAGCTGAAATGATGCTGAACAGAAACAGACAGTAAGAAGTGATAGAAGGGTGCCAGGGGAGGGGAAACTGGATTCTCTGGGCAACACACAGGACTCACTGGGGGACCCTGGGCAAGTCATTTAATAGCTCTAGAACTCTTTTCCCCATATTTATGAAACAAAGGAGAGGGAAAGAAAATTAACATTTACTATGAATCTACTATTTACTAGCTTATGATTATAACTTTCTTTCATTCAGTCTTCATCATAGCTTGGTGGAGTAAATAGTGGTATCTCCATCTTACATATGAGGCTCAGAGAGGTTAAGTTACCTGCCCAATATCACACAGCTAGAAAGGAGTAGGACCAGGATTTCAACTTACATGTCCTGATAGCTTTTATTTTTCATGTTTCTATAGGTCTTCTTTCCTCAACATGTAAAATAGATGATGCATAGGTTTTTGTGTGAAGATTTATTGATATAATGCCTGCAGCTTGAGAAGAACAGTAGACACGTAATAAATGCAGAGCATTGTTTTTTATCATTATGATTATTTAGGCATTTTTCATGTTCAAAAAATGTCCTCTCATTTGGGAGAAACGACTGCTTAGAAGTAAAGTTCAGTCATTGTTATTAGATACCAATTACAAAGCAAATGTATGAAGTTCTTTTGGAATAAGAAGACTCCTGATTTCTCTTTTCTGGCTGATTCAACTCACTTAGGACCTGGAATCCTGACTTGGCGACAGAAATCAGGCTTGCCTGGGCTTCAGTGCCCGATTCACCAAGCAGGGGTCTCCCTGCCCTCCAGCAGCAGGCAGATGGGAGTAAATGATACCAGTAATAATGACAGTGAGCTAAGCGTCTCCACCAAGATCTCAGAAGTTGCCTTTCTCCTTGGTTATCAGGTTCTTGAAATACTCTCCACAGATTCTCAACTGTGAGAGTAAATGATCCCAGTCTGGGAGGATGAGTAATTCAGTGTCAGCAGTAAATATAGGGGGGAACGTAAGTATGGGAGGCATTAGTTGCATGTAGAGGCAACATGTGGTTTTAGACTCCTACAACCCACTAGCAGCCCCCTTCCAGCAACACCTGTCAGGGTGCCTGCAAGCCCCATCCTTAGAATCACACCTCCGGACAGACATCCAAGTCTCTTGTTAAAATGCAAATGTTACTTGGGGCAACACATGTATGAATATGTTAGCAGGGATAAATAATGTGTTTATCAGATTAGCTGTCCTTCAGAGAGCAGATCCCTGGGGGAATAGGAGCTATTTTGCATTTGTATTGCTATAGAAAAAGACCACCCAAGGGGTTTGGTCTCCATATAGAGTTTAAGAGATACCTATTATCACTTCCTTTGCTGTTTACAAGCTTGCTGTAGGCATGGCAAGAAGCCAGGGTCAGAGAATTTAGGAACTGCTCCCAGGTCACCAGACAAAGCTAAAAGGGGGCTGAAGTCTGGCTCAAGTCCAGGAGTTTTAATTTTTTAATTAATTTATTTATTTTGAGAGAGACAGAGACAGCATGAGTGGGGAAGGGGCAGAGAGAGAGAGAGAGAGAGAGAGAGATACAGAGAGATACAGAGAGAACAGAGAGAAAGAGAGAGAATCCCAACCCTGCTCCCCGTCTGTCAGTGCAGAACCCAATGCGGTGCTCGAACTCAAGAACCATAAGATCATGACCTGACCTGACATCAAGACTCACTCAACTGACTGAGCCTCCCAGGTGCGGCAAGGCCTGGAATTAAAAAAAATTTTTTTTTCAACGTTTTTAATTTATTTTTGGGACAGAGAGAGACAGAGCATGAACGGGGGAGGGGCAGAGAGAGAGGGAGACACAGAATCGGAAGCAGGCTCCAGGCTCTGAGCCATCCGCCCAGAGCCCGACGCGGGGCTAGAATTCACGGACCGCAAGATCGTGACTTGGCTGAAGTCGGACGCTTAACCGACTGTGCCACCCAGGCGCCCCAAGGCCTGGAATTTTAAATCTAAGTTCGATGCTGGCAGTTTAGTGGCTCCTTTGTAGAAAGGCATGGTGGAACAGCCCTGGTGAACAAAAGCATGGAATTTGGCACTGGACTATGAAGACTGAGGTTTGGTGTGAGAAGTAACGGGGGTGATTCATTTTCAGAAATAACAAATAAAAGCTGTACTGTCTAGCTAACAGTAGGTTTACAACCTATTGGAAATATGTAGGAACCCTCCCCACAACGGAGTCCCAAACGCTTAGACACTTCACTTCCTGGTTCTTCTCCCAGCCCCCCACCTCTCCCCTTCCAGCGCTTACTTTCACGGGCTTTGCAATGAGCATGCGCCAAGGAAGAGAGGGAGGAGGGACTGAAAGCCTCTCAGTCACCTCAGGGAATGTGCAGTTGTTCCAATCAGACAGCTTTTTGCCTTATATGGGCACAGGTGACGTCCTGGTAAGGCTGTAAGCTCTGTAGTACTGGGCCAATGAGGAACCAGGGGAAGGACCTGGGTCCTAGGAATTAAATAGTCTGCTGTGACTGCCCCGTGTGTGCCTGTCCGTCAGACACCTGCTCTTGCAAGAACATCGCTTAAAGCCTCGCTTCGCTGTGTTTCGAGTCCCCGCGTCCCTCCTGTGACTGGGTCAGTGGGTTTATTTCTCACAAATTTGGGATTTAAGGCAAGAAGTTACTTTGCTTTGTTTTAAAGATGGAGGTACGGCACGGATTGATAGTGCAGAGGGGGATGGGGTGGCTTCTTTTGCCAGAACCTACTGTTTTATTTACTGTCATCTGAACCAAAAGTAATATGCCTTTCGTCTGGGCTCTCAGTCCTTTACAAAAGGGACCCTTGCCTTCATGTTCTGTCTCATGGGCTGCGGGTAGGGGCGGGGGTGGTGAAGTCAGGCCATCGCAGAAATCTTCTCTGCCTAGGATCCCTGCCTGGACTCTACATGACTGTGACTTTTGTATGTATAACAATCTGAAAAGCACCTAGCATGATGGGACTGGCACATAGTATATGATGGGGTTTTGGGTGATAGGGGTTCGGAGCTGATGGCCAAGAAAGAATTCTTGAGACGTCTTTGGTGCAAAAAAAGGTGATTTTATTAAAGCACAGGGACAGGACCCATGGGCAGAAAGAGCTGCCCCAGGACAATGAGGAGAGACTGGTTATATGCTATGGAGTTGGTGGAGGTAAAGTCCAGGAGAAGTTTCCAAAGTCATATGCTAAAGAAGACACAGGATCCTGGAGGCCTAGCCATGTCAAGCTAAGGTTGTTTTTCCCTTGAGCAAAGCATTAGCATTACGACAGGAGGGGAGGGAGTTCCTGGAGAAATGTTTTGCTCTGCCAGCATCAAGTATTTGTCAATGGGCTGCAGGTTATAAAGATTGATTGATTGATTGATTGATTGATTGATTTTAGGGAATTTAATTTATCTGCCGTTTTCTTCTGCCTTTGTTTCCCACATCAGTATGTTTGTATGGTTGCGTTGAATTCAGATCGGAAGGGTTTGAGCCTCATTCAGGCAATTACTAACTGTACACTCTGACTCCCCCCCCCACCCCCAACTTTTATGAAGCCTGGGGTAAGAGTACACAGGGAAGTCAGCATGCCATATGTCTACATGTTTATAGATAATAAATCAAGCTTAAAAGCCGTTAAGTAAAATATATTCTATCATCCTAACTTAATTTCCATAATGACAAAATCAAAATGTGTAAAGCTTTAGCTTTTGTATGACCAGAAGTTCGCAAGATACCAAAGATGATGGAATTTAATTATTTCATACGTCTGGGTGTTTTGTGAATAGACCAGCAATATTTGAATGAGTAATGAAGACGTGCATAACTAATAAGGTGTTATACACTCATTTCCTCAAATTTTTTCCTGTTTTATTTCAGCCAAAGCACTAGCAAGGCTGTTAGAGTCAAGATTTTTCCAAATAATTTGGTTTTGGAGTATTTAACTTAAAACGTTAACTTAAAAGGTTAAAAAATACGATTATATCCAAAATGTCCACAATTTGGTTATATTCTCCTCAAAAAAGTAAATTACAATAAATGTAAATAAAGTCACGAACTATAAAAATATTTTCTACCCGTCGTCAAAGTTAATTTTTCTAAATTATGCAAAATCGTGAAAATTAAAAGGGAAAATTCAAATTATTAATAATGCACATCAATGCTGAAAATAGTTTCTTAAATTAAAAAGTTGTAATTTAATTTTAATTACATTTTGAAAATGTGATTACCTTTTATTAAATAGTTTTATGTTAATTAAACTGTTTATAATTCTACCATTCAGTCATCTAATTGACATGGGAAAAGTCGCAGCATGCTATGGGAATTTAGGAGTAATGTCAGTTGTTTAATGTGGCAAAATATTCCTCAAACACTGCATTGAGGATACTGCACTAATTCCTAAGTATCTCTGGAACTATGAATCCAATGAGAAAATGGACTCGCTCTGGGGAAAGTATACTTTGTAGTGTAGGAAGACTGCTTTCATACTATGTGAGGGAAAGGATTTGACAAGTTAATGAATTTGCCTTTTACCTAACCACTTCTGCTGCTCAAACCCCGCCCTCCCTCTGAAGCAGAGTCAGTTTCCAACACCCGCAGCCTGCAACCACAGGTGTTCACAGCTTTGGGGTATAATTGCCTTTTCAGAGCCTCTAGGGCAAGAAAGGTGGAGAGAGTGGTTTCTTTAGCCTGAACAGTATCAATCAGGAGAGGGGGTGTTTAGGGCCACACTGTGCCAGGTCTGAGTGCTGGATTCTGAGCACCATGCCCACGGATTCTTACATTTAGGTGGTGTGTGTTTTTATCACTCAGCGCCCCCTCTGGCCTGTCTGTAAGGTTAGTATTATGTACGTGCATTTGGGCAGGTCGTTTTTCCTGGCATTGGCATGGTTTCTTTCACTTGAGAAAGGGAAACACTACCTCCTGATCTACTGACCTCATAGTGCTTTTGAGAAAAGTAGACAGTGTGTTCACATGCCTTTTTTTTTAGAGTGTATTTATAATTTTGGTAAAAAGCTTGGTATTGAAGGAGCATAAACCTTTGCAGAAACAGGGTTTATTGTTTGTCTGGATTTCTTTTTTGTGTCTACATATTAACAAAGGGCTCAAAGTGAATAAAGAAGACATTGTTATCAACACCTATGAAATGTCAATCAGCTGGTAGTTTTTATTAAAACAGGCTTTCATGCAAAGGATTCTGGAAGGGTTTTATTCTTTACCTTACTAATATTCTAAAGTACACGAAAAATTATAATATCTTTACAAAGTAGAATGCAGGTGGCATTTATCCCATAAAGTCAAGCCATACATGTCCATTTGCCCATGAGAACAATATTATCAGTTCCATCTTTCAATGGGACAGTTCACTGAAATCTTGCCTCTGCTCATTTTTGCATCTTGCTCAATTTTTTCTAATATGAGAAAATTTTGGGAAGACATTTAGTGCCTATCCTTGGGTAGAATCTTTTGCATGTAGTGTTTCATTAAACCCTCCTAATCACCAGATTCTATTGCCATGATCCCCATTCTAAAACTAGGAAACAGAGACTAACTGATTTGCTCAGGGTCACATAGGTAGTGACTGGAAGGACTGGAAATAAGATTAGTCTGATATCAAAGCCCAAGTTGTAAATGAGTGCAGTGTACTGTCCCCTCTAGAGCTGGAGCAAGATGTCAATCTGGGTTTCAGGATTCCGTCTGCTCTTGAACACTTATCTGTTTGGATTAGAAATAGAGTCCTGATAGCTCTGGGAATGGGAACCAGTCAGAGAAAGTCTGACTCAGAAAGCTGAGCTAGGAGCATTCTAGGTTGACAACACAGGTTCCCAGTCATGCTGGGATATATGGAGTACTGATTTCGAGCGCCCCGGTCCAGGACACTATATAACTTTGATGTGAATGAAAACATCAGCGTGCTGTTTTGGGCACAGCTGTGTAATCAAAACCACACAGCCTAGATGGATTTCAGCTAACCGGCTCAACAAAAACTTACAGCTGGACTGGGATGGAATGGAGCCTTCTGCCGTTGTGCACGCGGACCAGCCTCAGTCACGTTCCCTGGCTGCCACGGGAACAGATACCCTACTTTGTAAAGAGGCAGGGAGTGGTGGCACATAAATAGCTCAGCTGTTTAACATTTGCAGACATTCACGGTAATATATCTGCTGTCAATACGCGGCACACACATTAGGGAGGATGGCGACAGTATTGCTGACACACTATTGATTCATGGCAGAGGCTGTTTATCTGTGACAAGAAAACATCAGTTGATATTGACGAATCATCTGAAAATACTCACCTACTTGCACTCCATCAAGTTGAGTGAAATATGCAGTAAACTGACTGCGTGGAGTCCAAATGGATCCACAGGGAGAGAGTATCCATAAGATACTCGATATTCTTTCTAAATACACAGTCCAGGTTTAGTGATGATCAAGGAATAGTTTTCTTCCTGTAAGGCCAAAGACTGAAAACCAATTACGTTAATAACGGGAAAGAACTATGAACGAATTTGGAGCAGGGCTTGGGTATGTAATTCTGCCCTGTTTTATTGCCCTAAAAAATGAGTTTGAGAAGCTGCCTGGTGTGCAGTGCTGGGTGGGTGAAAGAGTCTCCCTTCTTAGGGAGATGAAAGTGTGCTCTTATTTTTAAAAAGCCATGATTAAGATGGATGATTTCTAATTAAACCTATAGTTTATGAGCATATTACAGAATTCCTCACCTTTCTTGTGGAGGCGGGAAGACAACAATGATTTTGAAATTGTGGTGCACATTCTGTGAAGCTAGAGGGTTCCATATAAATTACCTGGGGTGGGGGGAAAGATTGCCATTGGTCTAAAAATGCTGTTTGAAAAAATGTATTCACTTGTCCACCCAAGATTGATAAGCAAGAGACAAGTCCCTGACCTCATGGAACTTATATCCTAGTTCGGGAGGGAGACAAAAAGAGGAAATATAAAATAAGTATATACAAAAATAAGTAACATTAACTTGTAATAAGTAACATGTCAGAGTTAGGATATTTTGAAATGGATTTCTGCTAACATCAAGAGAGTCCTGCATGGTAACAGTGTACTGTGTTGGGCATATCTGGATATTTCCCAAGTCCTCCATTGGCATACACCCAGGGTGAGGTGAGGAGGGTTAGGGAGGAGAGCTTGAATTTATTCGGTAACTAGTATGAGTAAGCACTGTACTAGGCATGCTTATGTATAGTAAGGATTGTGAGTATCAGCTTGGTGGGAAGAATTCCAGATTTGAAGCCAGATCATCTTTATTATTAAAAAAATATATATTGTTTATTCTGAGAGAGAGCCTGAGTGAGTGGAGGAGGGACAGAGAGAGAGGGAGACAGAGAATCCAAAGCAGGCTCCAGGCTCTGAGCTGTCAGCATAGAGCCCAATGTAGAGCTCAAATTCACAACTCACAAGCTGGGAGATCATGACCTGAGCCGACGTCTAAGTTGGATGCTCAACTGACTGAGCCACCCAGGCGCCCACATGATGTATTTCAGTAACTATTCCTGCTTCCATCACTAGCTCTGCTGCATCGTGGCCTCCACCGTGGCCACCTCTAGCACCTACGTCTATAGGCATCTTACCCCTGTTAAGCCCTCACAATGTACCAGGCACAATCCTAAGCCGTGGACTAGATTGTCTCACCTGATTCTCACAACAGCCCCACGTGATGATGTTAGAACCTCTCATTTTATAGGTGAGAATTGGAGGCATGCTCTAGGTTAAGAGATTAATTCAGCTTCAAGCAGTTGGTAAGGTGTGGGATTGGGCTCGAAACTCAGGCAGCCTAGCTCCCCCAAAGTCCTCCCCTAAGCTGTGTACACAATGCAAAACTAAAATGAGCTTTTTAAGGCATTCTTTAGTCCTGAGTTGTTAAAGCAGCTACAGGAGCAGCAAGCAGTTACTGTGATCATCACCAGCCTGGAATCAGCTAGACCACCTGACTGCAGGCTTGGCAGTGTCCCAGGCTGCTCTTTCCCTTCAGGGTACAGCTCAGGCCCAGGGAGAATCTGGCTCAACAGGTGCTAATTGATAGTGTTACAATAAGGAAAAGACAGAAGGAAGATCTGTCGTTAAGGCAAAGACTTGGAAGTAATATGTTCTATTAAAAAGCTTTCTCATGAGTTATTAATAAAAGTCAAGAACTGGTATTTTCTTATTTGATCGGGTCCCCTGTTAAGGATAGATTGAGTTCACACATTTGCCAATTTACTGAAAATAACTTGAAGTGTCATTAAGTGAATTTCCATGGAGTCCAATTTCAATCTGCCCTCTCTCTTTGTTTATAGCCACTATTTTCTGGGGTACTGCAGGGGACTTTCTTTCTCTCCAACAGATCTAATAGAAGCAGGAAGATATTTTGCAGAATTTATAGGAATCCTTTTCCCTAGCTTGTCTCAATGTACTTAGCTCAGTTGCCTATTATGTTTTATGGTTATTTTGTGTATGATGTTAGTGGTGTGGCTGTATGTCTTAGGAATCAATTCCTTTTTCAGTGATAAGCCTGTAAGTTCTTTGGGGGCTGTCTCTGAGGTGGGACTATTTTATAGGTGAAAACATGTTACCTTATAATAAGTCCCTTCTGGAATTTTGACAATAAAATTGCCCTGGGTAAGAACTAAGACCTAGGTCATGTGAAATTCCAGGTTAGACTGGGATCTCCTTTAATGGGACATTGTTGTATTGGGGATGGATGTGTTGGGAAATAAAGTAAGTGGAGTGGCCTATAAATTATTACTCATTGCAACTAAGAACAGTGTTTGTTTCCAGTTACGTCATTTATACCTTTTAAGCCAACTGGCTTCTGCTTGGTTTCTGGTTAATGATAGTCACAAAATGATATAATATGTTTTGCCTACTTTTTTTTTTTAATGTTTATTTATTTCTGAGACACAGAGAGACAGAGCATGAGCAGGGGAGGGGCAGAGAGAGATGGAGACACAGAATCAGAAGCAGGCTCCAGGCTGAGCTGTCAGCTGACACAGGGCTCAAACTCACAAACCATGAGATCATGACCTGAGCCGAAGTTGTTCGCCCAACCGACTGAGCCACCCAGGCGCCCCTGTTTTGCCTACTTTTAATTAAATGTTGATTTCCAGAAATAATGAAATTGTTCAGTGTAGTAGATTTTCCAAATTGGAATTAAGTCACTGAGTTTCCCAGGGTGCCCAATCCACACGATTCTTAGACGCTGGGGAGGTCAGTGTTTGGTGGGCATATTTTCTCCTTTTACACAAAATGAAGTAAAGACAGGGTAACTTGTAAAAAATCTTACATATAGTAAGTGGTGGTCCTAGGATTTGAATAAAGATCTTTCAGACTCCAAAGTTTAAATTTTTTTAATTTTTTACCCTCATGATGTTCTGATTTCCTATGATCCAAATAAAGAATTGAGATGTTTCTAATGTTCTGTTTATGTATATGTGGCATTGTAGTTTTTGCAGGCTCACTTGGAAGAGCATGTGACTCTTGATCTCCTGGTCATATGTTCGAGCCCCATGTTGGGTGTAGGTATTACATAAATAAATAAATGAGCTTACAAAAAAGAAATGTACTTTAAAAATATTGTAAGTTTATTTATTTATTTTGAGAGAGAGACAGACAGAAAGAGAAAGAGAGAGAGAATCAATGAGCAGGGAGAGGTAGAGGGAGGGGGAGGGAGGGAGAATCCCAAGCAGGCCCATACTGGCAGCGCAGAACCTGACGTGGGGCTGGAACTCAGGAACTGCGAGATCATGACCTGAGCTGAAATCAAGAGTCAGATGCTTAACCGACTGAGCCACCCAGGTGCCCCAAGAAATGTACTTTTTGAACCTTAAATGTCTCCCTGTTTCCCAGATGTTACAAGCTTCTGTTTAAAATCCCATTCATTTACCAAATATTTATAAAACATTTACCCTATATCTGAGGATACAAAGATAAGACCTGGGAAGTTGCAATCACGAATCTCCTAGTTCCCCAATCTATGTCCTGTTACAAGTTCTGTCTGTCAAAGTTTTCGCCATTATATTCTCAACAGAATGCTGCAGTGTTTATTGTTTTTTATTTCACTGTTGATATATGAGTAATAGCCTCTTTTATGTTTTACCTTTATAAGTCCCAGATCAGATATTTAAATGATAGAAAATATTGCTTCACCACCATGAAGTTAAATGATCTTCTTTTTCTCCACATTTTATTTTATAATAGTTCCATCCTAAATCTTCATGAGAATTTTATTATTTGTCTGAGGGAATATTTTTGCATAGTTATTAGCATATAATCTAATATAATACTTGTCATGATTTTCACTGGAGCAGCTAATCTAAATGGAATGGTTAACCGAAGTGGACTGCACTACACAATTAAGGAAGAGCATTCTGAAAAGCAGAGAAAACAAGATATCGTTTGCACAGATCATTCCTCAATATGCTCATTATTGTCGAGCTCATGTGTTCAGCCTTGCATCTTTGTATCTAAATATCCTTCTGTTGAGACTTCTTAAGCTAAAGAGCTATCTTTTTCTCAGTAGTTTTGAATGTTGGAATCACCAATATAGCATAGGATATTAATTGAAGCTGACAGCAGCTTGAAGATTTTAAATTTCAAGTGATATACCTTGGCTGATGCTTGAGTCTTTGAGGAACCAAACTAATCAGAGAGCCCTCCTAGATACATAGGGGAGAAATACAGAAAGGGTATAGAATTTGTGGCCAAAGACGCTAGATCTGAGGTCAATTGCTAGTGCTGAGCTCTGGTGTCCTGACAGTCGGCTACTAAATGTCTCTGAGCTTCTATTCTAGTTTTCTCACTTGTAAAACAGAGACAATAACAATGCAATACCTGGCTTCTGGGTTGGTTACATCTTTGTTGAGAGGAGGTTCTAGAAAATATTCTTATAGCTGTTTTGTAAAGTTGGGCACATCTCCACTTTTCCTGATTTTCAAATGCTCTAACTGGATCCAACTCTAATTTCCAGCAGCTAGCTTTGCACCTATCTGGAACCTCCACAGATGGTAGCTGTTGTTATGATTAAAGACATAAAAGTTCCAATGCAGGACATTAAAGCCTAGAACACCAAGCTTTCCATAATTGTTCTTGCATAGGTTGGCTTTATGTTACACATGCAAAAATTCTCTCTGCATTCATTTTCTGCTGGGATAATTCTATGCATATCTGGCCAGGCAGTCTTCACAAAAAGAACTCGGTCCCTAGGAAGATGAGTGAGAATACAATCACTTCTGAAATCAAAATATTTCCAGGTACAAACAAGTGTTATATTTTTAAAAAAAATGTTTATTTATTTTTGAGAGAGTGCAAGCAGGTGAGGGGCAGAGAGAGAGGGGGACAGAGGATCTGAAGCAGGCTCTGTGCTGACAGCAGTGAGCCTGATGCGGGGCTCAAACTCACATTCCATAAGATCATGACCTGACCCAAGGTCCAGTGCTAAATCAACTGAGCCACCCAGGCGCCCCTTAAACAAGTGTTTTATTGAACTCTATCTGGTACGATATCCTCAATGCTTTCTCTTAGTTTTCATGTTTCTTCTAATAACACCTTTGCCTGACTCAAGAGCCAGATAGATAGTTTGCTATCTTTGCCTTTCTAAAACAAATAATGTTTATGACTTTGATATTTTTAGAGAGAAAGAAAATTACCAAAAATGTGTTCTGAAGAAAACAATTGCCAGGCAAGGCATGTTCCTAGAACACAGGAGAACTTGACTCAAAGGTAGGGGAGTCAGGACCCAGGAAAGGGGCTTTGACTTTAGGAACTGCAGTGTCACCAGAAAAATTGGCTTCAGAAATCCTGGAAATGGTTGTGAATGGGAGAGAATGCAGGTCTTGTGCAGATGATGAGTAAGTCTTCTTGTGTTTCCTTTGCCTACCAGTACCCACCGAGCTCCAGCAGTCTCAGGAACTTCTGTGGTGCACAGTCACCTATTCTGTGCATAAGAGCATTAGGTACTGTAACTGTAGGCATGAGACCTTCATGAATGCTTTGGGTAAAAAAACTTGATTTATAGGAACAGGATCATATATGCTAGCCTCTCTATGGGCATGGCATTTCAACTCCTATCATTTCAGTAATGTTTAATCATAAGAAGCAGATCATCCATAGTGACTCACTTGTATATGTTACACCCTTATTTATCAATATATTGCTCTTACCCTTTGGTTTATAGAGAATGTTAGTAAGCTTTGTGTAAAACTAGATCTTCATGGGAGAAATCTACTATACATACTTTCCCCTTTTTTTTTCTTCTTAGTAAAATAATTCTAACAAGTAAGTCCTAACATTACCTTAGGTAGCGGTATGGCACCTAACAGTGGATGGTTCTGGAGCCCAGCCATAAGGCTGTATCAGAATCCAGCCTCCACCACTTGTTAATTTTGAGTATCAGTTAATGCTTAACTTATAGACATGGAACCACTGTAAGTATTAGAGAACAGAAAGTATACCTTAGCCATTGGGTGAATCAGGGGAACAAAGGGTCCAAAAGAGACCAGAGAAAAGTGACTGGCACAGGTGAACCAGTGTGGGGCATGTGAGTAAGTTGAAGCCTGCAGGAAGCTAGGCATGTCCAGCTGCTAACGGGCAGAGAAGAGTGCGAACGGGCTGGTATAGAAGTCTATGAAAGATTGTTGACTCTGTAGGCATTGCTTTTGTGAGATTTCAGTGAGGTATCCGGGGGTAGTCTTGGAGTTTCTGCAGAAACTCAGTCAGGAGGAAGACATGGACTCAGAATGGAGAAAAGTAAGGACTAACAGTAACCTCTCTCAAACCACTAAAATGGCTGCTGATTCACTCTGTTGCTAAGATTATAGCTAATGTTCCTTGTGGTCAACCCTAACCTGAAGTCACATGTGGAAGGGGATTGTGGGGTTTGTAGTTCCAGGATAGCTAAGTCAATGCAGCACAAAAACATTATTCAGTGTGATTTTAGGTAAATTTCTTAAACTTTCTGAGCATTTTTTTCTTATCTATACAGGAATCATAATAATAGTACTTACTCTGCAGCATTATTTTAGGATTAAATGATGTGCTTTATGTAAAGCATCTGGTACAGTGCTTAGCATGTGCTAAGAGCTCAAAAATTAGTTCTTCATGTTTTTACATCTATATTCTCTTGTTAGGTGCTGCATGTACCCTCCCATGACTGCTCCATCAATCTATGTTTACCTTTGCACTTGGGATTCTTTCCTTCTTTCTTTCTTTCTTTCTTTCTTTCTTTCTTTCTTTCTTTCTTTCTGATTGTGTCAACTTTTACTAAGCAAACATTCAGGGACAGGATGTTCTGCTCTCTGAGGCTGTTCTAGAGAGGGTTGGTTCTGGATTCAGAAAGAGATTATTCACATGAAAAAGATAATTCTCTACTCTCCAGTATAGTGGCTCCTAGAGGATGAGACCTGTTCACTAACCGGCAGCTGTCTTTACCTGGGAAGAACCATATTCTGATCTGTGCTTTGAATAAAAGCAAAACTCTGAATGATCCAATCTGCTCAATGCATCACACTGTCATGGCCAGGCAATACAACCTCACTCATTTCTTGCTTTTCTGGAATATGTTCATGGTGCTAATAATCTTTTTCCCTGCTTTGTCCAGTCTGGGGAGGATGTTAGTTCACTGCTGTTTGTAGCTGATCCTAATTTTAATTAGGATTTGGGTAGGACTTTAATTGATTTGGGTAGACCAGGAGGCCCGGCTCACCAGGGATGGATGACACCTAAGTTCGTTTCAGATGCTCTTCCTTTAATAGGTGGACTTTACTGTCACCCCATAAAGATAAATCTACTGCTAGCACTAACCTTTCCACAGGTCAGAACACTGAGACAGGTGGTGACCCTCAATGGCCTGGACCTCCCCATGCAGTAGTCCTGTGGTTGTCCTACCCAGGCTGGATTGTCATAGACACTTACAGTGGTAGACATCTGAATGGGCAGCAAAACTTTATTGGTAAAAATTAGTTTCAGCTGTGGAAATTGAAAAACTTGAATCTAGGGACCCAGGAGCAGCAGTGGAATAAAAGTAGGAAGGAGTCAGGGGCTATTCATCAGACCCAGTGTTCTTGTATTTGCCAGAAAAGATGTGGTGTGTAGTTGTACCATGGGCCAGGGAAGTCTAGAATTGGCCTTCACATTAATTCTACTCTTAGTTTTCAATTACATACCACAGCCAGAAGAGACAGATGAAGGCCTCTTTTAAGATTTATCTAGCAGTTCATCTTCCCTTAGACTTCTTCTTGACCATCATATCTTGGCCTATTTCCAGTCTCCATTACTTTCCCCACCTCTCCAATCTGAGTTGATAGAATTCTAGCTTACTTTGTGTGACAGTTAATTTTATGTGTCAACTTGAGTGAGCTAAAGAATACTCAGATAGCTGGTAAAACATGACTTATGAGTGTATCGGTGAGGCTGTTTCTGGAAGAGATTCACGTTTTAATTTGTGAACTGAGTAAAGCAGATAACCCTCCCCAACATGAATGGGCTTCATCCAATCCTTGAGGATCCAGATAAAACAAAAAAGTGGAGGAAGAGCACATTATTTCTTCTGCTTAAGCCCAGACATTTATGTTCTCCTGCTCATGGGTATTAGTGCTTGGGGTTTTGAACCCAGATTCAGACTTACACCCTTATTCCCCTGATTCTCAGGCCTTTGGACTCAGACTGAGTTACACCACTGGCTTTCCTGGTTGTCCAGCTTGTGGATAGCAGAACATGGAGCTTCCTGACTTCCATAATTGCATAAGCCAATCTCTATAATAGACCTTCTTGTATATATCTATATATATCCTATTGGTTCTGTTTCTCTGGAGAATCCTAATACCCTTTGTATTTGTTCCATTCTTACATCTGGATCACACTGTATCTTTATTGGCCTGCTTATATTGTTCTATATTAATGTCTTTGATCTTAGTTGTAATCTACTCCAGTACAAAGACTATATATAGCCCTATAGGTCACATGCACTGTAATCTGCTGCAGTGAACCAACTAGATTATCATTCCATATCCTGTGTTGTCATTTGCACCAGTGCAACAACTATGGGTCTATGATACAGACAAATATAGACTCCAAGAACCCAGAGCCCAAAATTGTTCATCACATTGTTACTATCACTTTGACATGTCAAGGGACAACTTCACAAATAAAAGATTCAAAATCTGAATGCAGACTTGCAGAAGATAATGCAGTAATACAAAAAAAAATGCTGTTGATAATTAGATTCCTTATTTGCCTGTATCCAGAAGAACCTGTTCTTTCACTAGATCTTTTAGTTTCATGGGCTTCAAGTAGCATCTGTGATTACTTACAGTCAGTGCTACACTGTTTAATCTGAAACTTTAGTTCTCTTGATTATATGCATGGAACTAGTAAAGATGTTAAGGTGTAGGTAGTGTGTTCCCCTGATAACCAACATGTGGATGAAAAGTAAAAAGTCTCTATCAATCAATTAGATGTTTCTGGAACCAGCTGTACATACAATGCCAAGTAGTTGAACATTTGGAAACATCTGGCTAATTGACAGATTCTTGTTTTAAGCATCTAGATCTTTGATATCACATTGACTTGATTAACACAGAGGTTGCTTTCAAGATTTGGGACTTAGAAATAATCCTCACTTAATAGAAATAAGGCTGTGAGGTGCACCTGGGTGGCTCAGTCGGTTAAACATCCGACTTTAGCTCAGGTCATGATCTCACAGCTTGTGGGTTCGAGCACCGTGTAAGGCTCTGTGCTGACAGCTCAGAACCTGAAACCTCCTTCGGATTCTGTGTCTCCCTCTCTATCTGCCCCTCTGCCACTATCATTCTGTCTCTCTCTCTCAAAAATAAACAAACATTAAAAAAAATAAAAAAAAGAAAGCTGTGAATGGATATGATCTATATGCAAATTTAAAAGTTTTGAAGTTAAAGAAGAATTTTCCCTTTAGCCAAAATCAGATTTTAGATTCCTTAAAATATTTCTAGGGGAATGGAGGATTCATCTTAAGAAAACCTGACCTAAGATAACACAGGAGTTAAACCAGATGCCCTTGGGTATGGCAAGGACTATAGAGAGAATACCAAAGGCATGATCCATGAAAGAAAGAATTGATGAACTATACTTCATTAAAAGTAAAATTTTTGCTCCTTAGCAGACAATCTCAAGAGAATGCAAAGACAAACCATAGCGTGGGAGAAAATATTTGCCAAGGACATTTCTGATACAATAAGCTTTTAAAACCCAACAATAAGAAAACAAACAACCTGAACAGACCCCTCACTGAGCCTCACCAAAGAAGATACGCAGGTGGTGAATCAACATTTGAGAAGTTGTTTACATGTTCATAGGTCATTAGGTAATTACAAATTAAAACAGTGAGATACCACTCTGCACCTATTAGAATAGCCAAAAAAACCTGGAACACTGACTGTACTACCTGCTGGCAAGGACAAAAAAAAAATCACCTTAGAAACTCTCTTCCTTCCTAGTCCAGGTCCCTCATCAGTGACGGAGGGAAATTCTGCCAAGGGAGTTCTTCCCGGAGAGAATGAATGGCTAGGTAATCCTTACAGAACCTTCAATTAATGACGCACAAAACTTGCCTGCCTTTGCTCCCAAACCTCCTCCTCCTCTGCTGTCCGAGAGCAGTGCGGTTATTTCAGGCAGTGGGGCTCCACGCATCTGTTCTTCCTCTTCTTTGCCTTTCATTTCCAGTCAGTGAGTCAACTTAGAGGTATATTCCTACATATCTTTTGCCTCTCCTCCTGAGATTTAAGTTCAGATCAGACCCCCTTTATTCTCCAGAGTAAGTGTTCAACTTTTTTTCTTAGTTTATTTATTTGTTTTGAGGGAGAAAGAGAAAAAAAGAGAGAGAGAGAGAGACAGAGAATGCCAAGCAGGCTCCACACTGTCAGTGCAGAGCCTGATGCGGGGCTTGAACTCACAAACTGTGAAATCATGACCCGAGCCTAAACCAAGACTTGGACGCTCAAGTGACTGAGCCACCCAGGTACCCCTCACCTTCTTTTTAATTACAAGAATTATTCATGTTTTTTTGGGTAACAAATTCATTAAAATTTTTTTTAATACTTATTTCTTTTTGAGAGGGAGAGAGACAGAGCGTGAGTGGAGAAAGGGCAGAGAGGGAGGGAGACACAGAATCCAAAGCAGGCCCCAGGCTCTGAGCCGACAGCACTGAGCCCCATGTGGGGCTCCAACCCACGAACCTGAGATCATGACCTGAGCTGAAGTCTGATGCTTAACTGACTGAATCACCCAGGTGCCTCTTGGGTAACAAATTCAAATAAAAAAATTGACTAAGATAAAAATTGAAGCTTTCCTTTAATCTCACTGCCCAACTGTTGTTAACTGGACAGTGGTTATTTCCTGATTTCATTATGCTTATATAACATATTTATATTACCTCCATGTATCAATGTGCTATATTCATATCAATATATACATCATGATCACAAATGAGCTAGTGTTTATTGTGGAATTACTATGAGCCAGTAGTGTGTTGTGCAACGTACATAAATTTTCATATGCAATCCCTGTTGTACACTCTGGTAAGCGATTTAATAAGAATTCTAACCTCTGGCTAACTCCAGAGCCTCAAACTTTGCTCTTACTATGCACAAAAAATATTCTATAAAAAAATGAAATAAAATCGTGATGACATTATACTCGTTTTTCTATTTCCCTCTTCTTAATAGCCATGTCTGTTACATGGATGAATAATTATTCAGTTAAAATATCCCCTATTGATTGACATTTAAGTGATTTCCTCTTTTTTATCTATTACAAAAAATGCAATAAATATTTTCATATGCTAGAATTGTTGCTGTTGAGTAAGTTCCTTAGAAGTAAAATTGCAGTAAGTTCTTAATTTGTTTGCCCACCTCTACTTTCTGCTCCCTCAAATATCTCTTTTTCATGCCATCCAGATTTATCACTACTTCACTGCTCTTGGCTCCCTCAACTTTTGGATAACTTATAAATACCTTGCCTCTTCTGGCTTTCCAAATTTTATGTACTTTCAACCCCAACTGATTGTACTCGATTCTTTCACCCACTCAGTGCTCCAATATTAAGTGTTTCTAGTACTTCCTTAGCCTGGCATTATGTCCTCTTCCACGTTTTTTTTTCAGTATGGTTCCTTCTTACCATCAATGACTCCTTCCTTTGCAAGTTCTCCCCAGCTGGAGATTATAGCTCCATAGCTCTGGTTTCCCAAAGCATCTGGTCCATCTCTCTGTTTGCACAGCTATCAGGTCCTACTTTGAAAAACAAAAAATAATAATGCTCAACGAGGGGCTTAAACTCACACTCCTAAACTGAAGTGTTGCATGTTCTATGGACTGAGCTAGCCAGGCACCCCCATCAGGTCCTACTTTGTAGTAGTGCTGATCTATATATAACACATGCGTCACCACCCTCTGAAAATTCTGAAAAAGAAAAGAAAAAAAAAAAGAGGAAAGAAAATCCTTTGGGCATGTTCCATGTCTAATGCGTCCTATATTTCCCAAGGCATGTAGTATTGTCTTGTTCATTAAGTGGTTATTTCATCAATTAATTTGCATTTAAATGTGGAGACTATTTTACTGTTTCCTCTAGCTTCTTTCTCTACATACTAATGACATGGAGCTATCTGAACATGCTAATTTGAGCTGTGTACCTTTCTATGAAATAAGCATTCACCTACTTTTAAAGTGGTCTTATTGCCTTTTAATTGGTGGTTCAATAAAATTTCTACAAACCAGGCAGTGACAGGGGCACCAGGATGGCGCAGTCGGTTAAGCGTCCGACTCTTGATCTCAGCTCAGGTCATGATGTCACGGTTTGTGAGATGGACCCCGCGTCCGGCTCTGCACTGGCAGCCTGGAGCCTGCTTGGGATTCTCTTTCTCTCCCTTTCTCTCTGCCCCTCCCCTGCTCACTCTTTTTCTCTCTCTCTCAAAATAAGAAAATAAGACATTTTAAAAAATAAATGAAAACTGAAATATTTTGGCTGATGAGATCACAAACCTTTCACGTAGGTGTTTGTAGAAAATGGCCCAGTTTCTGATTCCTGACCTTAGCCAGCCATAGCCATGCCTCTCCCTGCACTGCTCCAGGAGATTGGACTGAGGATCAACCCCTGATCTATGGACAGGCAGTCTTGATGCCGGTCAGTATACTGGGGTCTATTTTCAGCAACAAAACATAAAGTAAGCCATGCAGATTCTCCTTCAGGATTTGGGATTGAGAACTGTGAGTCTGTGATGTTATTTGGAAAGCAAAAAGTTCTGTGGGAATGCCTCAGTGCCCAGCGTTATCAGAATGCATAAAAGATGGACAGTGGAGTCATGTATTAGAGGTTGGTCCCTAAAGACAGTTGGTATTACAGGCTGTCAAACCTACCCTTGAAAATCCCTTAAAATGGTGCCACTTTGGGACCAGCATACTGTTTCTTGGTAAGCTCAACATAGCATGATTTTTCTATAGCTTTGGAACAGATTATTCCTTTTTCAGCAGAGCACCAGATGAAGTAGTTGGCTTGCATTTAGGGGCCCTGTTTTACTGAAAATATGTACCTTTCAATGATAGAATTACGCTTCGCACAGTGAGATCCTCACAGTATGTGAGACACTTGGAGACTGAAGCTGACTGAGGGAACAGCAGTTTTAGGACACGCGTCTTTTGCTCACTTCTGCGAGTATGTGGGCAGCACTGCGAGATGAATATGCATCAGCTAAATCCATGCATAATTTGGCTCCAGGGTAGAGAACAGGGGAGGAGTCCAGCAGAGGGAGGAAGTGGAGGAGTTTTGCAGAGAGGAGGTGGGTTGTCTTGAGGTAAAAGCTGTGAAGCCCCTGAGGGAGACACAGGAGAGCAGGTAGCCCCTCAGGCTGGCGTTGATTGGGAACAGTCCTGTCTTCTGCTGTAGTCCTTGCCTATCCTTACAGTAAACGCCCTTCCTCGAGATGACCTAATTGGGTCTCTGTTCACTACAACTGAGATTATCCTGACTAGTTAGTGCAATGACAAAGACACTACTTCTTGATTTCCCCTGAAGTTTGTATCCATGAACATGCCTCTAAGTAGTAAGAACAGAAAAACATCTATGGAAAATGTTTACCACTGTGTACTTTCCAGAGAAATTCTATATTGGTATTTCTGGAGGTAGTACAATTAGTGTTTGGATCAAGGAATGTTACCTGACTAATATTGCCTGCCCTTCCTTCCTTCCTTCCTTCCTTTCTTTCTTTCTTTCTTTCTTTCTTCCTTTCCCTTTCTTTCTTTCCTTCTTTCTTTCTTCCTTTCTTTCTCTTTCTTTCTTTTTCTTTCTTTCTTTCTCTTTCTTTCTTTCTTTCTTTTTCTTTCTTTCTCTTTCCCTTTCTTTATTTCCTTTTTTCTTTCTTTCCCTCTTTCTTCCTTTCTTTCCCTTTCTTTCTTTCTTTCTTTCTTTCTTTCTTTCTTTCTTTCTTTCTCTCTTTCTTTCTTTTGTGCATAGCATATCTAATGTGTTTTATAGCCACCCAAAGTTACCTTTCAGAGTAATTCAGACCAATTTCAGTATTTTCAGCCGTAGATAAATCATCTTTTCTGCCCCCTCTTGTATATCACAGCAAAACAACTTTTCAGTGAAATAAAATGCTTTTTTTTCTTTCCACAGAAAGAACATGCATAATTTCAAATGGTCGTCTAGATGATAGTCAGCTCTGAATAGATCCTGTTCCCTCCTTTTTGTGAGAAGCTTGTACAGTGAACATTCTGGGATTTAGTCAGCAAACAGTAGTGCAGAATTAGCTTAGAAAAATACCCCTCTCTAACACGTCTGTTCTTCAGACAGACATTGTGCACTGCAAGGCAACGTCAGACTTCAGAAGGAAAAACAGGCTGCCAGGGAAGGGATGGCAAATGGCAAATCTGGACTGCCTTGTGCAACATCTGTCGGGTGTCCATGAAGTACCGGGTGGCGTGCAACCTGGATTACACACTCATCACCTGAGGTGCCAGGTACCCCACCAGTGGGAAATGGCTTCCAGGTCTACTGGGCTGGTGCCAAGAGGAACACAGAACATTCTTGGAGCAAGAGAAGGAAAATAGTTTTGGATGTGCTTGGCAAGAAAAAAGATCTTTGTGCCAACTTTAGTTTTCGTTCTTCTCCTTAGGGAACATTGGTCTTATGATCTGGGCTGAAATTGTTTTTCTTCACGTACCAAAAGCTTAGATTGGAAGTCACACACACACGCACTCAGGTGTTATCTGAGAACTCTAACTGGCACACACCGCTTCATTTTAGAAGAATAAAAAAGGAGCCTTCTCTCTGAGGTACTTTACAGTAGAAACATGCCATCAACCATAATAGCCTCTTTTGTTGCAATATCTCTTTCCTCCAAACCAATAACTTCTGTTTCCCATGAATGCACTTGTCTCCTCTTGCCTAAAATGAAAGCCGACCCATCTTTGCTCTCCACTGATCAGAGTCATCGCACTGGCTTCTCATCTTCGTTCAGACAGATTCCGTTGACGATTCTGGCAAAGCTATTTTGTTCAGGAAACCAGAATCCAAAAGTGTCTCTAGAATATTCACAGATGGGGTTTGACCAATGAGTGAGGAAGCCAGACTTTATCAAGGCTAATTAGAATTTGCATACATGATTTCTAATAAGAAAACTAGTCAGAAGACAGAGAAACGGAAGGAAGTGAAATCTTTACTGACATGTAACGATAGTAAAATCTGACAGCGTGCCAGTTTTATGGTGTTTTATGTAGGTTTTCTCATTATTCCTCAAGAGTTGCCTAAAAGGAAGGCATTACTATGTATTTTCCTGGCCCAGATATTGTGTAATCTGCCTGTAATTAATTTACTTGGTAAGAATAAAAATTTGTGTGGCTCCAAGTTTGAAGACTCCCCAATCTACTCTACTGCCTCCATAGAGTGTTAATTGTTCTTTCATTAACAAGTTATTGAGTGTCCATTCTGTTCCAGGCATTTGTCCAGTACTGGGGAGATGGTGGTGAAGCAGTTTGCATTTTGTTCTCAAAGTGAAAAAGGCCCTGGGAGGGAATCAAATCAAATCTAATCTCATCTAATCTAACCTAGCCTAACCCAGGGGGGAATCAAATCTCCTAAGCTTTGAAGACACATTAACCAAACAGTTAACACATGGGCTCTGAATCTGGGTGTAAATCAGGGTTCTGCATTTTCTAGTGGAGGTCTGTTCTCTCCCTCAGTAAAACGTGGTTTGTAATAATAGCACTTTACCCACAGGTTTTTTGTTTGTTTGTTTTTGTTTTTCAAGACCCAGGAAGATAGTGCACAGAGTGCTTAGTATATCCTCTTGCACAGAAGAAAACCTTCATAAAAGGTTGTTGTTGATTGGGATAGGGATGATGATGAGAGATTCTGGACAATTATTACAACAATAAAAGGGCAACCTTTTCATTCAGAGAGAGGAGTATCTGAGGCAAAACAGGTGATGCTTAAGTTTAGAATTCAGGGCTCTATCATAAGGGAGATGTACCTTGTCTTAAAGAGATTCTTAAAAATGGGTCAAACTAGAACACCAGTTAGGCTGAAGAGTTTTCAGGTTGGAGGCCACAATCGTATGAACCCCTTTTCTTGGCTCATCTCTGCAAGTCCTTGGCCAGGTACGTGACTTCTGCAGAGAGGTATGGGGTCAGTGTGGAGATCTCACACTGGTGTGTGGAGCACCAGGGATAGAGAACTGGCATTCACCATGGGAGAGGGGGCTTTTCTTTGACTCATGGGTGCCCTTCTTCCCCGCCAAAGGATGTGAACCACTCTTGTTACAGAGCCCGGCAGCCCATCCATGAGATGCTAGATGGGGAAGAAGACCATATAATGAGCACTTGTGTTTGAGTTGTGATCTAGAGAAGGTTTAGACGTGTTGGCTCAATGGATGGATATAAATCTGCATATTCAGGTTGTCTGGCTAGGTAATCATGTTCACATTTACACAGGTTGTTACAAATTCCCAAACTTTAAAAGACTGAATGGGCTTGACACTCTCTGCTGGCATAGCTCATAGATCCTGCCCATTGTCGTCTAGAGCAGCACAATCTGGCAGCTTCTAAAGTTGCTAATTAATAAATATTTAGGTGTTAGAGATGAGACTTTTTCTTGTCACTTACCTTCATAAGTGAGTTATGGGCTTAGGACAGATTCTCCTTCCTTGCAGACTGCTAACATCTCTGTTCAAGGACACCAGGAGATCACAAGGAAAACATTTAACCTCCCTGTGCCTGAAGTCTCCTCAACTATGAAATGGAAATAGTCACATCTTTCCAGATACTCATGTGAGACTGTATTAAAATAATAGATGTGAACCCTCCAGTTAGAATGAATGTCTCTAAATTTTTGGAGTAGTCATGGCACAATTCACTTTTTCTCTGTATGATAGTTTTTTTTTTTTCCTTTAAAAAAAATCCCTCTGTCTTGTCTTCTTTGCCAGACCACAAGCAACATTAGTTTAAGGTTAGATGTCTCTTCCATCTCTATACCTTCCTTCCACAGCTCTGCATGATCTTTAATTCTGTTTTCTTTTCCCCCTTTAATAAAAATTTGAGGGGCGCCTGAGTGGCTCAGTTGGTTAAGTGTCTGACTTTGGCTCAGGTCATGATCTCATGGTCTGTGAGTTCGAGCCCCGCGTTGGGCTCTGTGCTGACAGCTCAGAGCCTGGAGTCTGCTTCAGATTCTGTGTCTCCCTCTCTCTCTGACCCTCCCCCATTCATGCTCTGTCTCTCTCTGTCTCAAAAATAAATAAAAAACATTAAAAAAATTAAAAAAAAATTTTTTGAATAATTTCTATGTGCCCATTTCTGTGTAGCTGGAAACCTTGCTCTCTTTTCGATTTCATCTCCTTCCTTGGCTGCTCCAAGATCAGACTCAAGGTGGCTAATTATGGGGAATAGTGCCGGTTTCACATGGCTGGTATATTGTTGTTATTTTACTTCTTAATTAAAAAAATATATTTATTTTAGAGAGAATGTGAGTGCAGGAGAGGGGTAGAGGGAGAGAGAGGGAATCCCGAGCAGGCTGCACGCTCAGCATGGAGTCCGACACAGGGCTCTATCCCAGAACCCTGGGATCACTGCTATCAACCAAACTCCACACTTTATTCATACTCCACATGTTTTCTTACTAACATCCTTTTTCTGTTCTAGGTTCCCATCCAAGATGCCACTTACCTTTTGTTGATTTACCTTCTCTGGTCTGTGAAATCTTCTTTGTACTTCCTTACTACTCATGACCTTAAAAATTCTAAGAAGCACTGGTCACTTATTTTGTACAATGCCCCTTAATTTGGGTTTGTGTGATATTTTCTTATCAGATTTGAGGGTATGAGTTTTGGAAAAGACCACAGTAGTGAAGTGTCCTCATTATATCATCTCAGTGTATATGCTATGAACATATGTTAATCTTTTAAGATTAACATAAAGATGTTAATCTTTTTTTAATGTTTATTTATTTATTTTGAGAGAGAGAGAGAGAGAGAGAGAGAGAGAGAGAGCAAGTAGAGGAGGGGCAGAGAGAGAAGGAGACAGAATCCCAAGCATGTTCTGTGCTGTCAGCACAGAGACCGATGTGGGGCTCAAACCCATGAACAGAGATCATGACCTGAGTCGAAACCAAGGGTCGGTCACTGAACTGACTGAGCAACCCGGGTGTCCCCGATGTTAATCTTGATTATATGGCCAATGTAACATTCAGCAGATTCTGCATTGTAAAATTGTTTCTCTTCCCTTTTCCTTATACTGTTCTTTGAAAGTAAGTCACTAAGTCCAGTCTGTATTCAAAAAGGTGGGTGAGAGGGGCTCTAGTCATGATGTTGTGGTTCATGAGTTCGAGTCCCACATCAGGTGAGCACAAGCCCTGCTTCGGGTGAGCTTGTGCCCCGCTTCCGGTGAGCCCCCCCCTTCTCAAAAAACAACAAAAAAAGGTGGGTGAGGGGAGAGCTAAGCTTTACCTTGGGTACTTGCATAAATTATTTGGAATTTCTCTGTAAAAAAGAGTTTTTTTCCACCTTTATGTATCTATTTATCTCTCACATATATTCATTCATTTATTTAAATCTTGTGGCCTCATGTATATTTATTTTTTTCATCCTTTGTATTGTAATATGATACTATGTTTATTATTTATTATTTATTTTGTTGCTTAATTGGTTTCACCTTTGGCCACTGGCATCTTGTTCAGATTGATACTTGTGTGTTTGACAAGCCCCCAACCTTTTGATTTTTGAGTATTTCTTTATTTTTACACACTAAGAGATGTTTTAAGATCACCTTGTATTTTCCTACCCTGGCCTGATAATTAGCATTTTCTTCAAGGAGCCCTGATTCCTCTTATTGGGGAATAGTATCAGAAACCAGAATCTGGGTGCTACTGGGGTATCGTGAATTTTAAGCCTCTCACTGGTTGGTATAATTTTAATGCAGCATTGAATTCTCTGTATTTTGGAAGATTCACAGTTGTCTCTTCTCCCTAGGAGCATGCTTGTGGGTTCCTCAGAGGTCCCTCCCCCGGAGTTAACTAATAATGGTTACGTTATTGTCAATTGGGACCACTGATGACTGATGATTTTTAAATGCAGCATGATAATGAAAGCTGTATTCTAGAAACATCACTTGCATACCAATTTCGGGGATAAAATGGAGTAGAGAGTGGAATAGCCAGGCCTGTTAGGAAATTAATGTTCTAAGTTTAGGGCTATAAAAAAAGAAATCTGGACAGGATGATTATTTTAAAAGCCAAAAGAAGGGAGACAGACATAAGAAATATTTATTAAAACTGTTGAAGATCTAGGTATTCTCAGGAACTTCTTGCCATTGCTGTATACTTCAAGGATCTTCTTAAATCCAGTTCTGGTGTTACTGCAATATAGAAGCTGGGACAGCTTCTAACCCCAGTCAGACTCTCAGGCATTTTACAATAGGAGATTCACAACGTGGTTCCATAGCCTGGATCTCTTGGGTTCGAGTCTCAGGACTGGGTTATTCTCAGATTCTCCATTAAAATTTTTTTTAATGTTTATTTTTGAAAGAGAGAGAGAGAGAGAGAGAGACAGGGCATGAGCAGGAGAGGGACAGAGAGAGGGAGACACAGAATCCAAAGCAGGCTCCATGCTCTGAGCTGTCAGCACAGAGCCTGACACGGTGCTTGAATTCACGAACTGCGACATCATGACCTGAGCCCAAGTCGGACGCTTAACCGGCAGAGCTACCCAGGTTTCCCACAGCTTCTCCATGTTAGTATTACTGGACGTTTTGCGATTTCCCTCTAGGCAGTAGGTAAATTTAGGCAGGCAGTGTGACTTGACACCAAATGATGGTTCGAAATTGCTCTTGTAATATTGATCCTCTATTTGACCATTTCCTGTTTCTTCTAAGAGGGAGGATGAAGAAAAGTCCTGGAGTAAGATATTTATGATTTTGTAACGGTGAGAATGTGCCATGTGAGAGCTTATGGGTCTTAGATAGCTCTTTATGAGAGATGAGTTTGTAGCTCTGTAGCCCCAGAGGGCAATTTTTTTTTTTTTTTTTACTAAATGATATGGAGGACTCTAAATGGCTAGGTAGGAGGTTGGTATTTGGTCTTCTCAGAATGCTACCCAAATGCAGTCCACAGGACAGCAGCAGGGGCATCACCTGGGAGTTTGTTGGAGGTGCCAAGTACCTGATACCATCAAGTGAATAAGAATTGAATCTGTATTTTAATAAGATACCCAGATTATCCATATGCACATTAAAGTTTGAGATGTAGTGGTCTAGACTGCTGGTCCACTAACTCAGCTGTGCATGAGAGTTATCTGGAGAGTTATACAAAATACCGAAGCTTGGGTCTGACGCCAAAGATTCTGACACAATTGGTATTGAATGTGATCTGAGTATTTAAATTTTTAGAACTTTACATTATGCAGCAAAATTTGAGAATCACTATTGTAAGCCAATGCTTCTCAGTTCTATTTGGACATTATAATCACTTAAGGTGCTTAAACAAAAAAAGATGGGTGGGTCCCATCATTTGTTGGAGAAGGTCTTTGAGAGGATGTTGACCTGTGAGCTGGATGTGGGCAATGGGGGGGCTCCTTACCCCCTGCTCATCCTTGGAATGTACTGTCCCATGTTTCCCCCATAAAAGTCATTTTTAAGGATTTAAAGTTTTGAGAGAGCACTGTGTTGTTGAGATCATCTGGATGGTATATATGACCAAAACTTGTTAAGTTTCTATATAAATGTTTGAGATTCTGGCAGGTGGATGTGGAGATCTCCTTGTAGTTGCCAGAGACCGGCCTCATGTGTAAATCTCCTTGCTTATCAAACCTGCCACCTACCAATCTATAATTGTCTCCCTCTATCTTCAGTCTGTCCTTGTCCTCTATGTACGGGGGCCAACAATTAGCAAGCCAGTGGGTATAGCAGAGAAATGGGTCTTGGGAGAAAGGTATCCTCAGGGGAAATTCGCAGCTGGCCTTCAGCTTCAATGTGGGGAGAGATGGTTTGTATGTTAGATGCGTGTGGACCACTGTGTGAGGACGGGGATGCCCTGAAAACATCAGCTGGTCTAATGTGCTTGTTTGAGAAACTGCACACAGAACATTGAGGCAAAGAAAGAAAAAAAAGTGGCTGCCACAGTGGGCTTCTCCCGTGTGCAGTTCAGCTGGCCACTGTGCCCAATGAATGAGAAGACGAAGCTTGAGTTAACATTGGAAGAAGAACACTGGAAGAAGAGTTGATGTTAAAGAAGAATGTGCGTGTGTCTACTACTGGACTAGCCTTGGAGCTAGCAGGTAAGGTGGGAGAAGGAGGTAATAAGTTGGAGACCTTAACATGCCGTTTTACAAAGTTAGAAGAGCAGATAATGCAGGTGCTTAAGGTCCAGTTGCTTGTGAAAAGCCTGATTGAGACAATAGGAGGCAGATTCCCTGGGAAAGTGAGAAGAACAAAGGGAAGCATGGTACACCAATTGACAATGGAATGAGTGAAGTGCCCCACGCCATCCAACCTCTAATACAAAAGAAAATTTTACATAGAAATTACCCTGGACTCCTGATAATGGAGAAATACACTCCAAAACTGAGAGGAAAACTTGCATTTTTTTCCTCTGTCCCTTCAAGACCTAAATCTTACTATGTTTTTGGAATGTAAACACTCCACAACATAATTGAAACACTGCCCATGATTGCCTGAAAGGAAGAGAAAAAAGGAAAGTGACTTAAAATACAGGTCTCTATAGAAGCTCCCTTGCCTGAAACCTCGTCCCTATAGTTTATGTAAGATTATTTGTCAAAGGCAAACAGAAACCTTAAAAGTCTTCTCCACAAATGCTATTAAAAAGCTTTAGCCATTTGAGTGGGTGAGTTTGTTCTGTTTGCCAGAGACACGATTTGGATTCAACTGTTACGTATAAATGAGTGAGTTTTTATACAGTTGTACCTGATTCATGGCTCCGATTTGGGGATGAAAGTTATCAGCTCTCTGTTTAGGTCTGTGTGTTGATGTATGTGGATGGGGTATATGTTACATATAGGGTGTTTTTCTACCTCCAGATGGTATTGTCAAAATTAATTGGTGAAAGAGTTCTATTTAATTGGCTTAACGAAAAATAAGCCTTAGTATCAATATCATACTTACATAAAGCTAAAATGTAATTTTCCTTTCTGGGCCAGGAAGACAAAATGTTATTGGATTATTGGTCTACTTTTGATAAGATCGTGAAGGCTTTTATTTACCTTTTAAGTAATCTTCCTGGGAAATAAAGATTCTGTGTTTTATCAAAATAACTTCCTGTGCATCATGTTGTCTTTATCAGGTCTTTCATTACTTAAGAAAACTGAGTTCTTTATTAAAAGAGTAAAGTTTTCTTTTCCATTTCTTTCTTTCTTTCTTTCTTTCTTTCTTTCTTTCTTTCTTTCTTTCTCTTTCTTTCTTTCTCTTTCTTTCTTTCTTTCTTTCTTTCTTTCTTTCTTTCTTTCTCTCTTTCAATTATGTGACTTTCTGTATTGGCTATGAAGTATTTAATCGTCACTTTGGTTAAATGGATAACTAAATACTGCTTCCCAGTGACTTATGATCCTATTCAATCAAGTGTTTTAAAATGCTTTGGCTTTTTTTTACAAAACTTCCCCAAATAAATGAAACATTTTTTTTTTCAAATGTTTATTTACTTTTGAGAGGGAGAGAGAGAAACAGTGCGAGTGTGGAGGGGCAGAGAGAGAGACACAAACACAGAATGTGAAGCTGGCTCCAGGCTCTGAGCTGTCAGCACTGAGCCCGATGCCGGGTTCAGACTCACAAACCGTGAGATCATGACCTGAGCTGAAGTTGGACGCTTAACAAACTGAGCCATCCAGTCTCCCCTTAAATGAAGTTTTTTTGACCTTGAGCTAACTTTGGGATTTTCCAGAGTCCTTGGAGCATTTCAAAGGTTTATTATCTTTGCGTACAGAAAATGGTATTAAACTCAACTTACCTGACATGTTAAATTACATGGGAAGCATTGTCAAACAAGAAGTGATACTAATCTTTCTTAGGTTATATTTGTATAAATATGAGTGTTCCAGAAATTATATGAAGTTCCTAAAAATTTGATATGTCCTGATACAATATGATTTGTCATAATTCTAGTTATTATTTTAAAATGGTTGTCACAGAAATAACCAAATCCCCTTGTCAATTGCATTATAATAAACTCATCAGATCTCTAACCATGACCACTTTTTAAATCTTTTGTCATTCACAGACAGTTATTGTTTGACTCTGATGTTTTTGAAAAAATGTTCCTGTAAAATGCTTCCTCTTCAAAGAGATTCATGGGAAAGACCAACAAGTACAGGCTTCTGCTAACTAAGATCTTACCACTGGACTGAATACAAATTTTACAAAACTCTAAAGGAAAAACTAATGAGGATGATTGTAATCTTTATAACTTTCATTTCAAATATTGTTGGCTCTTTTATAGTTTGCTTTTTCAGATTTAAGAAAACCTTTTTCTCTCCTTTCTCTTAAACTATCAGCAATTTGCCAACACGTACCTTTGTGAACAAAGATGAAACATTTGTCTTTTCCTCTCTACCTGATCCCTCCAGAATTTGGAAACTCTTGGTATTGTTATTTTTATGGCAATATAGTTATTTGCATACGTTCATAAGAATCTGTTCTCCTTGTAACAAAAAAGAACTGCAGCTGCCAGTGGGCTGAACTCAGAGTGTTTTGGCTGGAGATCACTCAGAAGCTTTGGCTAGTAACCCTTTGGACAGACAACTGGGGTGTCCTGAAGGGATTGGCTGTATAGTTTGGACAATGGCAAGTCAAGGGATGATGTGTGACCCCATATGGGGTCAGGATATGTGGAAAGACATTTGGGTTCTCCTGCAAAGCTGGAGGAAGTCCTCATGTTTTCCACATCCTGGCGCATAGATGCTGACACACCTTTAGCAACTGGATCCTTCTGTAGATAGAGCAAATTGGGTATATAGAAAGAGCCGCTGGGGCACTTGGGTGGCTCAGTCGGTTAAGCGTCCAACTCTTGATTTCGGCTCAGGTCATGATCTTATGGTTCCTGAGTTTGAGCCCCACATTGGGCTCTGTGCTGACAGCATGGAGCCTGCTTGGGATTCTCTACCTCTCCCTCTCTCTCTGTTCCTTCCCTGCTTGTGCTCGCTCACTCTCTCTCTCTCAAAAATAAATAACTTAAGTATTTAAAAAAAAAAAAAGAAAGCAGCCACGGTAGCACCTTGGCGGGATGGCATATTGCTAAAGATGTTGGATTACTATTGAAATACAGTAAAACTTTGGTTTGGGAGCATAATTTGTTCCAGAAACACTCCTGTAATCCAAAGCACTTGTATATCAAAGTGAATTTCCCCATAAGAAACAATGGAAACTCAGATGATGTGTTCCACCCACAAAAATATTCATATGAAAATGATAGCAATTGTAACATAATATAAAATAATGAAGAAAATACAAAATACACAGAGAAATAAACAAATTAACCTGCAATTACCTTTGAAAACCTTCATGGCTGGTGTCTGCAAGACAAGAGAGAGGAGGGTTATTGTGTAGGATGATTTTCACTATCACTAATGGATGTTGACTACTGCCCAATATCAATAAACTCTCGTCATATACTGTATTTAATGTAACTGGCAACAAGGCAGAATAAAGAGTCTATATCTGTAGGCAGCCTGATCTAGAATGAAGCGAAGCATTCAAGCTTACTCTTGTATGGAAAAGCAAAGGACTGTCCACAGGAGCTTTGAAGTGCCAATTACTAGTGTAATTACACTAGTGCCAGTTGTGGGCACCTTCCAACATTCTCAAAAATCACTGATTTCTGCCAAATACCATGGCCTGAGAGTGGGCATCCGAGCATGGGAGACGATCACCCACAATGCCACCGAGAGAGAGAGAGAGAGAGAGAGAGAGAGAGAGAGAGAGAGAGAGAAGAATCATTGGCCTAGTTGTGATCATGTGACAGTTGGAATCACATACTCTCGTATTGCAAGAAATTGCTCATTTCTCAAGTTAAAACTTATTAGAAATGTTTGCTCGTCTTGCAGAACACTCGCAGAACAAGTTAATCGCAATCCAAGGTTTTATTGTACAGTGACATTGTTAATGCATGTCCTGTGTGTTCTAAAAAACACCCAAGTCAACTACTAAAAAAACGTGACATCATACACCAGAGTTCCCAACCAGAGAGGAACTGGGAAATTAATTAGAGATAACCCTTGAACTACATGAGTTTGAACTGTGAAGGGCTATTTATACACATATGTTTTCAATAAATATGGTGTAGTATGGTAAATGTCTTTTCCTTACAATTAACATTTTCTCTTCTCCGTTTACTGAGCAATTGTAGAAATACATGTAGTATCTAATACACATACCATGCAAAATGTATGCTACTTGACTTTATGTTATCAGTAAGGTTCTTGTTCAATAGTACACTATTAGTAGTTAAGTTTTGGGGGGGGGGTCAAAAGACTGCAGGATATCATTGCTTCTAACCCCCGAATTGTTGAAGTGTCAGTTGTATCTTGGCCCCTCCCTCTGAGTGAGGGGTCTAAATGTGCCTTGGTTTGTGTGGTCACTGCACTTGGCTGAAACTAAGCTTCCCCTTTGCCAGGCAAGACAGGCTGGTACCATTAGGGGATTAAAGAAGTTAAGTACGATGTACAGATGTTCTCGATGAAGGGACAATGATCAGGGGTAACATTTCTAAGGTCATGATATGGGAGATTGGACAAAAGAACATGACATTGAATATAGGTTCCATCTCCCTATCATTTGTAAGCAGGAGAGTTGTTAGAAATGAAGAATGAAATATTAAAGCAGCAGACTAAATTGCTTATAAGTAAAACCACCTTCACCCTGTAGACTAAAGTTCTATCCCAGGATTTAACACATTTAAAAAATCAACCAGTAGGTCCTGTTGTCCCATATGCCAGCATGGGGCCCCCTACTGAGACACCAATACTGAAAAGGTATAGAAATCATGGTAAACAGCCATTTCCCTGACTCTCACAGTGGACCAACGTGCTATGTATGCGCTGAGAATACTGAGTCCCATCATGCCGGGGAAAATCACTATTTACTGGAATTTACAATGGAACATCCCACCAGAATGGATGACTCAATTTGTAACCCTGGCTGAGGGGGGCTGTTTAATCTCCACTAGGATCCTATGGTCTTGCTGCAAGCCAGTCCTGTTAAAATGAACTATACCTGGAATGGAAGAAGCACTACTAGAAGAAGGGAGAAAGTGGAAATTCTGGTCCTGCGTATTCACTCAGTCCATCTCCTCACGCCTCACAATCCTACCTCTCCTAATCAACATGTGTAGCATGCGCAACATGGTCACATTTCTATAGCTGCAGTTCTATCCTCTAAAGATCAGACCACAAGTGCAAATCTTATAGAAGGAGAAGACCTTCCCATAACAGTTCCTACTATGTATCTGTCTTGCTGACTTTAGAGTTCTGCTGCATGTGGTATCTAGCCATGGCATGGGCACCTGATGCAAACACTTTCCTGCAATGGGCCCACATGTATGCCCAGTAAAGGAATCAATCCAACTGTTGGGCATGTGGGCTGCTGAGCCACCGTAGCTTGTCAGGATTGCCATGGTGAGTATCACCATGCCAGAGGGGGTTGGAAAGCCCTAAAGCAGTACATTAAGGAAGAACAAGCTAAGGCTAGTATTCTTAATTCATTTTATATTACTAATGCTAATCCCCAAACCTGGCCTGTGGCATCCACTATCAGTAATGCAGCCCTGGGTATCCTTTTTCTGTCAACCTAACTACACAGGCAGCCATTCAAACTGCTGACTAGAAAGGTCCTAAAAATACCACCAAAGCCATAGGTGACTGTATTCAGATTTGGGATGGGTTAATGTGGCTCTCCCCAGGTTATGGACATTTGAGCATATGGGCACCCTTATGTTGGTGTTAAAAAGAAAATCAAGGGCCCAAGATGGAGTCACTTATGCCAGTCCAGATCACCAAACTGGACCTTAATACCTATTCTAATAGTGCCAACTTCCCCAGTAATGTAGTCTTAACTATTCAGTCAGGTATTTTCTGGTCAGCACCAATGAAGGAATCTGTCACATGGGCCCTTTCATCCCCCAAAGCAAGATGGAATAATCCAGCTAACAAGTCCCTCCTGCTGTCCCACTAAGGGAAGGTGACCTGCCTGCAGCAATCCTTTCTTTTGCTAATAGCTTCCTTGCTTAACCTCCTTCCTGTAGAAACCTTCCATTTCATACAGTTCCTCAGTGCTCCCGCTCCCATCTCCTCGCTAGATGGGATGCTGCCTGATGCATGAATTGCTCAGTAAAGCCAATTAGATCTTCACATTTACTGAGTTGAATTTTTGTTCTTTAATGTTGTGAACAGAAAAATCACTCTGAACAGAACCAGGAACATGAGATGTTTTTCACCACAAGTATGTAGTCCTTCTGTCACATTAAGGGATAACGAGTGAGGATGCCTGGCTGGCTCAGTCAGTGGAGCATGTGACTCTTAATCTCGGGGTTGTAAATTCAAGACCCACATTGGGTGTAGAGATTACTTAAAAATAAAATCTTAGAAAAAAAGGATAGCAGCTGGTTTGGCACTGAGTGGTTGTGCTTTCCAGGTATTTATTTGGTAGTCCCAGGGTGGGACCCAGTGGTTGTATGGCACAGATCTTTGGCTGTGGCTTCCACCTCAGTGGCTGGGCTGCTGTATGCTGGGTCTTCCATGAGCACAGGGGAGAATCCAGTGCGTGGTAATGTAAATTACCAACCTTCCTCTCCTCGAGGCCACCTGGTCATGTTCTGTCTTCCACTTCCAAAGGTGGGCCGCCACCTTTGTCCCCTCCATTGACCTAGAGGACTGTTCCAAAAGTGGAGTAGTGGCCTTGAAGGCATTACGTGACTTGCCAAGAGAGGAGGGATTGGAGGTGAGGACTTTGAAATTGCTGTCCTAACTGTGGAATGAGGTTCCCTTCCATTTCCGAAATGAGTAGCACAACACTGTGTAAGTACTAAATATCCTCATTACTCATACAAGAATTTTATTACTCATTTGACTCCACTGGGTAACATGAATCCTATGACATTTACAAATTTGGAAGGAACTGTTTTATCGATACATGTCACATTGCCTCTTGGAAGCCAGGTATTAGTCACTGCATTGCATGACTCCCGCATCTCTACCCATTACAAATTTGAAGCCCCCCATCCCCCACAGATTTCTTCCTTCTACTCCAGAGCACTCCAGTGCGTCTCTACAAGCTTGGCTTCTCCCGTTGCCGCAGTGATAATGGACACTGAGCAGCCTTTTCTCCTGTCTTTGCAATCTGCTCATACTCTCCTTATAAACACGAGCTTCAGCTTTTATTTTTAGTCTCCTAATACATTCTGATAAATGTTCTCCTCCTAAGGGCTTGTCTGGAGCAAGGGTGATTGATAAACTGTTTCAAAGGAAAGAGAAAAATGTTCTCTCGAATATCTGCCATTGTGACAGATTACATAAATAATGTTCTAAGGCTAATCGGTACCAAATGGATTTTGTATTTTAAATGTTCTCTGCAGCCGTCCAGGTATGAATCACATTTCTGTATCAAAATCATTAGGAGGGCTGCCTTGACTTGTAAAATCAAGCAAATAAATATGGGAAGCCAAATGGTGCTAGATATGTGTATAAGCATTATCAGAGCATTGTGTCTTTAGCAAGCTCATAAATCATCACTCTGTGGGAACAGACTTGCCTTAAAAAAATAAGAGCTTTGTCCTTGGTCATCAGCATTGTCAGCTTGGAGAGGTGTTGAGTTGTCTGTCAGACAACAGCTGTTCACTTCTTGTTTGAGTTTGTTTCTCTTTGCTTATATTTCAGGATCGTTTGTGTGTGTGTGTGGCGGGGCGGGGGGAGGTATAGGTTTCTGAAGAGTGTCAGGCAGGGTGATGTTAGGTGGTACATAAGAGACTATTTGGATTTTTCACGGTGGTAATATCTTTCCATCTTTGTATTAAGTCTGCTGTGAAGTTTACTTATTTCTCCCTTTGCCTGCAAAGGGTCAGAGCAGGAACAAGTAAATAGAGAAATGAAAGAGGGATTCAAACAGAGAGGAGGGTCAGCTGGGTGGGTCAGTTTGTAGAACCACCAACTCTTGGTTTTGGCTCAGGTCAGGATCTTGTGGTTTCTGAGATGGAGCCCCTCTGCACTGACTGTGTGGAGCCTGCTTGGGACCCTCTCTCCTTCTCTCTGCCCCTCCTCTTCCTCTCTCTCTCCCTCTCTTAAAAGAAATAAGTAAAACTTAAAAAGTCATTGTTAAAAAAAAACCCAGGAAATGAGGAAAGTGAAAAGAGAAGATCCGTTGCTAATGGAGAAGTACTGGACTCAGGCATTGTAGCGGAAACACAAAGATTTATAGATGTGGCAGCATGTGTGTGTCTGTGTCTATGCATGTTTAGAAGCTTCTTCCTAACCTGCCTCACCGGGGGAAACCATTGAAACCCCAGCTAGACAATTCTGCTCCTGATCCCATGTACCCACCCTTAGAATCAGGGGGAGAAGAGATTTTGGAAAGGTGAATGAAGACAGAGATGGTCTGTGATTTAAAAAACAAAGGGTTCAGGGGCTCTCGGGTGGCTTAGTGGGTTAAGTGTCCAACTTCAGCTCAGGTCATGATCTCACAGTTTGTGAGCCCGAGCCCCACATTGGGCTCTGTGCTGACAGCTCGGAGACTGGAGCCTTCTTCGGATTCTGTGTCTCCCTCTCTCTCTGACCCTCCCCTGCTCACACTCTCTCTCTCTCTCTCTCTCTCTCTCAAAAATAAATAAACATTAAAAAAATTAAAACAAACAAACAAAAAAAAACCCAAAGGTTTCAGAGATGCAAAACTAGGCAGTTAAGACTGGGGCTACAAGATTTTTAGCATAATTAGAGGTTCAAGCCTGCCCAACTCTGGAGGTGACTGTGCTAAGACCTGCGATAGGGCAACTTTGCATGTGTACGGGAAATCACTGTATTAGAAATTACTGAATATAGGGGTGCCTGGGTGGCTTAGTTGGTTAAGCGAGTTAAGTGTCTGACTCAGGCTCAGGACATGATCTCGTGGTTCATGAGTTCGAGTCCTGCATCAGGCTCTGTGCTGACAGCTCAGAGCCTGGAGCCTGTTCTAGGTTCTGTGCATCCCTCTCTTTCTGCCTGTCTCCCTGCTAATGTTCTCTCTCAAAAATAAATAAAACATTTAAAAAATTAAAAAAAAAAGAAATTACTGAATATAGATCTAATCCCCAGCTGTGTGTTTAAGTCTATGATATAAGTATCTTCCCTTTGAACTTCAATTTTCTCTTATGTAAAAGGCAATGTTTAGATTAAAAAAAAAATAGGTTTCATTGCCATTTTGTAAAAGAATAAATCCAGTATGATGGGTTTTTTGTTGTACATGTGGTTACATGTTTTAAATTACCTTCTGTTCATGGTAAGTGAAATTGGTTTTCTATTTGCCTTAATGTAAGCTTATTTAAGTTAAAATGGTTGTACTTGGACAAAGTCAATAATTATAGTAAGAGTTGATGGTTTCATGACATTTTTTTTTCCTGTCAGGCTTTACATATATTTGTCATTTGATTTTTAATTTTTTTTTTCAACGTTTATTTATTTTTGGGACAGAGAGAGACAGAGCATGAACGGGCGAGGGGCAGAGAGAGAGGGAGACACAGAATCGGAAACAGGCTCCAGGCTCCGAGCCATCAGCCTAGAGCCTGATGCGGGGCTCGAGCTCACGGACCGCGAGATCGTGACCTGGCTGAAGTCGGATGCTTAACCGACTGCGCCACCCAGGCGCCCCAATTGTCATTTGATTTTTAGGATCTGCATACGATAATATATTCTCAGTTGACAGATGAGGACCCTAAGACAGAAGCAAAATATCTTAATATCCCATAATTCTTAAGTAAAGGAAGTCAAAGATAGGATCCAGGTACTTGGGCTCCAAAGTCAATGTTCCCCTATTATAACAATGTTACTCTCCTCCATTAGCCATTACTGTACTAGCTGTTACATATCAATACAAAAATAATTATATTGCAAAAGCAGGGATGTTTCTTATTTAAAACTTTGTCTAATAAGTAAGGTAGCTGCTAAAAAATTGCTGTCATAGATAAATCAGTGAACTTGCTTTCTATATCATAATCAGTAGTATCTTTCTAAAGCTTGAAATGTATCACGTTATTCCTCTGGTTGAACTTTTTTAGTGACTTTCTTTTAAGATTGCCAAATTAAGCAAATAAAATATAAAGGGTCTGTAGTTAAATTTGGATTTCAAATAAACAATGAATTTTTTAGTGTAAGCATGTTCCAGGCAATATTCAGAACAAACACACTAAAAATGACTCACGATTTATTTTAAATCAGATTTAGTTGGGTTCTTGATTATGTCTGGATACCTTACTCTCCATAGCCCTCAGAATAAAGTCCAAAATCTTCAATTTGCTTTAGAGTTTGTAACCTGCTTACAGATGACTTCTGCAACCCCATCTTAGACCGTTCTCCACCAAAAAAAAACCAAAAAAACAAAAAAACAAAAAAACCAAAAAAAAAAAAACAAAAGAGCGTTGAGATTTTGCTCTGAAGACCTTTTGATTTTGTTACTCTCTAAGCCTCAATGAACTTCTTGGTAAAATGGGGCAAATGATGGTTACTTTTGGAAGAATGTTGCTTTGTAACTTTTACAACATTTAACTTGAGCCAGATAATTAGAAGTTGTTGCTAGTCTTTGTGTCATTTGTCTGCTTACCTGCCTGTTGGTTTTTCTTTTCTATCACATACATGTACGCATCCACCCTGGGATATTTGAGTGAAACCACCTGTGCTTTCCATGGATCAAACCCTGGCTCAAAGCAACCATACTTGAGCATTAGGGAAGCCAGCCTCCTCTGTCATGGTTTGATAACTATGTTACTCTTTCAGGGTATAGCAATACTCACTAAGCCTAGTGGAACAGGTTACATAGTTCTAATTTTACCCCAAGTGGTATCAAATGAACTGGATTGTTTTTTGTGATTCTTGCTGCCCTGTGGATTTTGTAGGCCAAGGAAGGATGACTGTGTATCTGGTGGAGTTATAAGCACTCTTCCTACATCTCAAGGTGTCTTGTAGACTTTCCAAACCTGCTGAATATCAAGTGTCTGAAGTTCTGTGATTAAATCCCTCACCTGGGAAAATATATGTGCCTAACAATGTTAGCAATGATTGGTTCTTAATAATGAAAATTTGGAAATAGCACCAATATCTATAATGAGAGTTAGTGGTTGTACTTCACTGCATTTACTATTAAAGAGTGTCGGTAGATGCTTGCTCTAATAAAACTGTATTCTGAGCAGCCCCTGACTCTACCTGACTGCCCAGAAGACTGAGTGAATTCACTTCTGGAGGCATATCTGAAGTCCATCTATGGCATTCTGGGAAATTCTCAGTTACAGCATGTATGTACAGTGGAATACTTGTAGCTACAAAAAAATGATAACGTGGATATAAATGTATGCCATGAAAAGCTATCTACTGCCAACTGTATAGTAGGAAAAAAAGGTTGCAATTGAGTATGTGTAGTTTATACAACTTCAGTATAAGTGCATATCTAAAATACCTGAAGGGAGAACCATCAGTATTGTATTCCTAAGTGATACGATTATTATTGTTATTACTAAGCGATGGGATTAGTTATTATTACTAAGCGATAGGATTCTATTTTAGATCTTTTTAAAATTATATATATTTTTAATTTAAAAAATGGTTACCATGAGTAGGTAGAACTTTCCCATGATGATAATCCTATACATTTTAAAACAGGAGTGGGGCCCATCTGTTGTTGGTGTTGAGTTTACCCCCACACCACATCCTGCTTTTTCCCAATGTGTGTACTTTTCTGCAAGGGGGCCATGATCACTCCTTGTTAATTCCACTCCTCTGATCCAGGTTGATTCTGGAAGATAATAAGATAATAAGAACACATCAACTTTTCAGGCCACGGGAATTGGTTCAAGTTTGGGAGTCTGACTCCATTTGGAACATGGAATTGGGAGCTAAATAGTAGTTTCTGGAAAAGTTTTCTTGGTGTTATTTTTTAATTGTTTATTTTTGAGAGAGAGAGAGCAAGCAGGGGAGGGGCAGAGAGAAGGAGACAGAGGACCCCAAGTGGGCTCTGCGATGGTGACAACAGAGAGCCCGATGCAGGGCCTGAACCCATGAACCATGAGATCATGACCTGAGCCTGTCAGACATTTAACCGACTGAGTCACCCAAGCACCCAAGTTTTCTTGGTTTTAAAATAGAGATTTAGGGAGGGGATTATTTCTTCTTTCTCTGGATTTTTTGTTTCCTGTTGTTGATGTACCTTTTTTCCTGAACATTGAACCAGAACCAAGAGAATTGAAAATAAATGGCGTCAGAGTCCCTAAATTAAGCATTCCGGAATCTTATTTACTGTTTCCCAAGCAAATACTTTTCCTAGAGCTCAATGAACAGTCTGATTTTCTCGTCATTGAAAGCATTTCAATGGATCCGTCTACTTGGTTAATCCCACGTCATCTATATATCAGATGTATATAGTACACATACACATGTATGCCATTTTAACGTAGATGTGAGATACTTTGTGACATCTTTTAAAAATCTCAGTGCTTTAGAATTATGTATGCCACATAGGAATTTAAAAAGTATCATTGCCACATTAAAAAAGTAAAAATAAACGTGGGAAATTAATTTTGATAATGAATTTTTAACAATATATCTAAAATATTTTTAACATTTCATCAGTTTAAAATTATTAGCGACTTGTACATTATTTTTTATACTAAATCTTTGCAGTGTGATGTGTATTTTGTACTCACGGAACATCTTCATTTGGGTAAGTATGTGTGAGTCCTCCATAGCTGTCGGTGGCTAGCATGATTAACCATCATGGGTTTATCTCCATGCTGACAGATTCTAAATGCTAGCAGCATAGGGGAATTTGGAAGGTTACTCAAAATGCATCTTAGGTCCACTTCAGACCCAATGAATCAGAGTCTGCACTTCAAGAAAAATCCTAGGTGATTTTTTTTTTTTTTTTGTCCATTACAATTTGAGGAGCTACTGTTTTTATTGTTCTCACTTATTTTGGTGTTTGCAGAAGTGAACCATTCATACCTATTTTCTAAGCTATATGGCTTGTTTGTGGCAGATTGGAGGTACAGTTAAATTATATTGCAGACAAATTCTTCAGTGTGGGCCCTGTGGGGCTCCTCCAAGAATGGCATAGACTCGCCAGGCTGTGTAGGCCTGATGCTAGTCCTGAAATGGGTGCTACAATCCTAATAGTCCTATAGCAGGTTCATTGTAAATCTCATGTGAATGGCACAGCTGTAATGTGTTGATGTCTTCATAATCAACAGATTTATTTTTATGGTCTGGTTTTGCATAAGAAATATCTGATAAGGGATTGTTGGTAAAATATTTACAGATTTAAAAATTTTCCTTTGGAAAGATAGGCTAGGAACTGAATTGAACAATAGAAGGTCTTCATTAGGCCTAAATCACATGCCAGGTTTCTGTAAATTTGTTTTGCTTTGATTCCTGTCTGCTTTGTGTTTTCACCATGATAAATTGTATCAACTTATTAAATAATAATTTTCTATTCACTGAAAGGAGAGACCAGTAGATTTACAGAGAAAGCATCGCTAGTCCCGCATTTCAAAGTGAGTGTAAACCTGGGTGCATTTGTCTTGTCCATAGTTATTTTTCTATTCATCCCAAACCTCCTACAACAGATAATAAACCACTTCATGAGCAGATGTACCACTTATTCATCTAGTTCTGTAGTGATAATGAACAAAATTTAATCTGGAGTGTCTATGGAGGATGAACTAAGGCCAGATTGGAATGAATAATAAAGTCTCTGTTGAAATGTTGGGTCCCACATGAAAAGCCAATAATTATGTACTTGTCAATGCCATCTTTGATAAAGTCCAATAGTGTATAGAAACAACCATCTCTTGGGTGCTGGATTCCACGTGGAGCTACTGTTTCTACAGATGTAAACATTCTAAGTTACTTAGAACATAAAGGATACATTTTCTTGCAGCTGGAAGCAACATCTGACATTGCAAAATGTTGCAAACACGTTGGAGGGATTGCTTTATTCAGACAAATTTAAGATACACTCAAAAACATGTGTGGCTTAAGATTTTTTGGTTTAAAACAAATAAACAAAAAGAAACACCACAAATTGAGACCACTGTACTTGCAAAAAACTGCAGAAAGATCTCTTGGGGGAGGGGGGGGATAATGATTAGCTTCAAACCTGCCCCGCATTTGACCTTCGTTTCATACGTGTCATGTAGCTGCCCTTGACAGAGCTGTCTTCTCTGTAGGGAAGAGGCAGTTTTATGTTCAGTGAACTCCAAAAAAATGTTATTGTATGGATGACGTTAACTTCTCATTTCTTAGCAAATCCAGTATACCAAACAACTATAACTTGCTGTGAACTCTGGAATGTCGATTTTTGTCTCTTATTCTGAACATGTCCCACGTTTTCAGCACAGTTATCATTCTTGTCTGCATTTGTGTCTTTGTTTGGGAAATGTGGGTATGAATGAAAATGAATTTGCCTTAAGTATATATCGAACTGAATAATTCTGTTCATTTTAATTTTTTTTTATTATTTTTTTTTTAATTTTTTTTTTCAACGTTTATTTATTTTTGGGACAGAGAGAGACAGAGCATGAACGGGGGAGGGGCAGAGAGAGAGGGAGACACAGAATCGGAAACAGGCTCCAGGCTCCGAGCCATCAGCCCAGAGCCCGACGCGGGGCTCGAACTCACGGACCGCGAGATCGTGACCTGGCTGAAGTCGGACGCTTAACCGACTGCGCCACCCAGGCGCCCCTCATTTTAATTTTTTGAAGTTTATTTATTTTGAGAGAGAGAGAGAGAGAGAATGAGTGGGGTAGGGGCAGAGAGACAGAGAGAGAATCCCCAGCAGGCTACACGCTGTCAGTGCAGAGACTGACATAGGGCTGGAACTCATCAACTATGATATCACAACCTGAGCCGAGATCAAGAGTCTGACGCTTAACCAACTGAGCCATCCAGGAGCCCCAATTTTGTTCATTTTAGAGTGGGAATTTCATGGAGAGCTTAGGTGGTTCTGTCCGTTAAGAGTCCGACATGGGCTCAAGTCATGATCTCATGGCTTGTGAGGTTGAGCCCTGCGTCGGGCTGTGTGCTGACAGCTCAGAGATTGGATCTTGCTTGGGATTCTATGTCTCCCTCTCTCTCTGCCCCTCCCCTACTTGTGCTCTGTCTCTCTCTCTCTCTCAAAAATAAATATTTAAAAATTATTTGGAGCGCCTGGGTGGCTCAGTCAGTTAAGCATCCGACTTGGGCTCAGGTCATGATCTCACGGTTTGGGGTTTGAGCCCCGTGTCAGGCTCTGTGCTGACAGCTCAGAGCCTGGAGCCTGTTTTTGATTCTGTGTCTCCCTGCTCATGCTCTGTCTCTTTCTCTCTCAAAAATAAATGAACATTGAAAGAAATTTCATTAAAATTTTTTTTTAGAAGTTAAAGTGGGAATATCTTGGTAGCTGCTTATAGTAATGGGCATCTATATAACTATCCTGCTCAACAATGGAAAATAGTGTGTTAAACCCAGAAAAATCCTGCCTTTGACCTATGTACACAGCAACATTCAATAATTCAATTAAGAGACCCCATGAGAAACAGTTAATAATTATTTCTTAAAAGTCAACATGGTTGTAAAACAGCTTGCCAATATAAGCAGAAGAGGGAATTTGTAATAATAAGTCCATGCTGTACTTACATTTTCTAGTGCATTTAATATTTTTTTAAGGTGTCCAAAGCAGTAGCTCTAGGGAAACTAAGAAAGTTGTTCAATGGAGAACAAATAGAATATTAAGTTGTGCCTCAGGAAAGATGTTTTGTATTCAAATCTTACTGTTCAATGATATTTGATCATGAATTCTCCAGGTTTACTGTACCACAGACTTCTTCCCCCTTTCTTGTTCTCTCCTGTTCCTCGTTTCTGTGAATGGCTCCATTACGTAGACTTTTTGTGTGTCTGTGGCAGTGACAACCGGTCCTTGTGGAGCTCCACATCTACCTACATGCGACAGGTCCGGGACTGACATGATTACATTCCTGTGCTGTTTTTTCTGCTGGAATCAGTTCCTCATTCCTCTTTTGACCTCTTGTCTTCCTTCAGCGTCTCTACATGCAGTAGGTTGGCTCACCTTAGATACGCCTTCCTTCACAAAGCCGCCATTGTTTTACCCTTAATGCCAGGCCTGGCCTGGCTTACTTGCGCTCACGTGATGTGGAGGCCCTTACCACTCTGCACCACCGCCCCCCAACCCCCCACCCCGCCATGCTTATTTATCTCCTGTGCTCTGTGGTGAGCTGCTTGAAGACAGACGCTGAATCCTATCAGTCGTGGTATCGAGTATCCCCAGCAGGGTTCCACTGCTCAGGAAGGGTGCTCTGTATAGGGTACACAAGTAAACATGTGTTGAGGGGATAGAGGCCTTAATAATAGCACCTAAGTAAACCACACTGGTAAGCTAAACCCTTTAGAATGCTCTTTGCTTACCTCATGCGGGGTTTGAAAATTATTTTAAGGCCTAATCCCGTGGATGTCTTATAAATCTTCCTCTCATGCATTTCATTAGCTCTGCTAATTGTTTTAGGATACCCTGGCTAATCCCTGTTATCTATGCTGCCTAAAGCCGTTTATGGATCTGTAGGGAATCAGGACTCTGTTATGTTCTGTGGAAATGACACAGTATGGAGTCTTCAGAGGCAGGAAGTGCAGTGTTCTCTCAGCAACACTTGGGCCGTGAGAATACAATAGAACTGTTTTCTATGAATATCATAAAAAATACAGAACTCCGAGAAAGAGCCACTTTTCTTCATGTGCCTGGGAGGAAGGAGTAGTGGATGATTTGGGGGTAATCTGCATTCCTTTGTAAGGAGTTTGAGATGGCACACAGCATTTCCCCTGTGGTCTTCAGACCTCATTATGAGAGACATGCCCCAAGTTACTGCAAATCAACATTATCTGTTTTTTTTTTAATGTTTATTTATTATTTTGAGAGAGAGAGAGAGAGAGAGAGAGAGAGAGAGAGAGAGAACGAATGGGGGAGGGGCAGAGAGCGAGGGAGACGCAGAATCTGAAGCTGGCTCCAGGCTCTGAGCTGTCAGCACAGAGCCTGATGAGGGGCTCGAACCCCCAAACTGTGAGATCATGACCTGAGCTGAAGTCGGACGCTCAACCTATTGAGCCACGCAGGCGGCCCTCAACTTTATCTGTTTATTCTAGGACACCCCAGCACATGTATGATGCAAAGGTTGCAGTGGATAGAGTTTTAGGGTTCTTATTTTTGTTTGTTTTCTTTTTCTTTTTCTTTTTCTTTTTCTTTTTCTTTTTCTTTTTCTTTTTCTTTTTCTTTTTCTTTTTCTTTTTCTTTTTGTGAGTGCCTCTTTCTCTCTGGGAGAAAATTCTAAGGATGACTATAGGACCCAGGGCTCCAGAATGAAGGGGATGGGTAAGGAGAAAGGGCCAAGTGTGTCTCCCCAGCTTGTGTCTGGTTCACCTTAAGTGAGAAGGATGAGGCATCTTCAAGTCCCACATGTGCTTCTATCAAGGTCAAGGCGAGTCTCCTCCCTTTGTCTCATGGAGAAGAGTTTAAGATGCTCTTGTATTCTGATCATGCAAGGTCAGTCCCTGATGGGTATTTGCTCACATTTGTCCTATATCTTCCTCATTGATATTTACCTATTTAAAGGGACTGAACTCTTCAAAGACCAGTGTGAATCCTGTTTGGACTTGATAAGGTTTGACAGCCTAACTCACAGTGCTGCAATTTAAAAAAAAAAAAAAAACCTAAGTCTTCCCTTACTGACTAGATTCAATTCCATTCAGTAAACGCTTGGCGAGTGCCGACTTTGTATGTGTTCATGTCTGTCTCCAGCTCTCCCCCTGCTTCCAGCCCCCATCCCCCTCACTGCCATTGCAGAGTGAATGTTAATCCAGTAGCTCCCACTTTTACTAACAGTGATGGCATTAGCACCCTGATCTACTTCTCTTCTCTGACATTTTCTCAAAATAGTGTATAATCAACACTTCTATGATGCCAAAATATTGTTGAAAGTTGCCTTTGCTCACATGGCCTTTGTCTAAGCGTAGCATCCAACAACCTCACTGACAGAATTGTTTAATGAATTGACTGTGTTGATGTTGCAAAGACCTAATCCTTTATAATCCATAAGGTCAATATTTGTCAAAATATTAATATTTTCTCTTAATAACCAGTGATTTTGATCACTCCAATTTGGCTAGAAATAGTTTTTTTTTTTTTAATGACAATGAATATTCTTAGTCTCTATTAAGTTTTTGGTAATTGGTTAGTCTAAAGAAGCAGTTCTTTTTTTCAGTATCTTTAAAAATGTTTTTAATCCAATTTTTCTTACTCCATTCTTTTTCAGAATATTTTTCTCTTCTACTTTAAAATCCATAACTCAGGGTGCCTGACTGGCTCAGTAGGTAGACCATGTGACTCTTGACCTTGGGGTTGTGAGTTCAAGTCCCATGCTGGGTGTAGAGATTACTTAAATAAATAAATATTTTAAAATGTATAGTCCATGTGAAGAAATATATTTACTAAAGTGCTTTTAAAGATCAGCTCTGGGGCCCCTGGGTGGCTTAGTCAGCTAAGCATCCAACTTCAGCTCAGGTCATGATCTTGCAGTTCATGGGTTCAAGCCTCACGTTGGGCTCTGTACTGGGAGCTCAGAGCCTGGAGCTTGCTTTGGATTCTGTATCTCACTCTCTTTCTGCCCGTCCCTGCTCATGCTCTGTCTCTTTCTTTCAAAAATAAATAAAACATTGAGAAAAATCAGCTTTATGGAGGTGTAGTTTACAAACATTACCAACCTTACATATACAATTTAAATGAGTTTTGGTAATTTAGTACAGTTACATAATAATCCCTAAAATAAAAATATAGAACTATTACATAATTTCAAAGAATTTTCCTGGGCCCTTTGGCAAACACTTCTTTATCCCTCCCAGGGTATCTTGAAACAACTGATCCTTCTTATCACCAAAGGGTCTTCTCCAGATTTTGATACCAATAGAATGATAAAGTCTTTAGTCTTCTATGTCTGGCTTACTTCAGTCAGCATAATGTTTTGAGAATCACCCATGCAGTTGTGTGTTTCATTCTTATTATTGCTGATGAGTATTCCATAACTGTCTATGTAGCACAATTTGCTCCTTCTTTTACCAGTTGATGGATCTCTTGGTAGTTTCTAAGTATGGGCCATTAGCAAAGCAGCAGTGTATGAGGCTTCTGGTCTCTACATTCTTCCCAATATGGTATTGTCAACTGTTCAGTTCAAAATAGTCCCATGTTGTCTTGTTTATTTTTTTTTTAATTTTTTTTTTTAGGTGGAAAGTGATACACTTTTTAAAAATGTTTATTTATTTTTGAGAGAGAGGGGGGGGGGTGGTGAGGGACAGAGAGAGGGGGAGACACAGAATTTGAAGCAGTCTCCAGGCTCTGAGCTAGCTGTCAGCACAGAGCCCAACGCAGGGCTTGAACTCACAAACCGGAAGATCGTGTCTTGAGCCGAAGTTGGACGCTTAACCAACTGAGCCACCCAGACACTCCCCATGTTGTCTTTTTATTTTATTTTATTTTATTTTATTTTATTTTATTTTCCATGTTGTCTTTTTAATAGCTGTAATTGTGTCTATTCTTTCATTCCTAATACTGGTAATCTAAATCTTCTTTTTTTTCCTGATCAATATGATGAGAGCTTTATCAACTTCATTGCTGCTTTTGTTATTACTGATTTCCTCCATGGTTTTTCTGTCTTCAACTTCATTGATTTATGTTCTTAATTATTTCCTTCCTGCTGTTGACTTCAGGCTTAATTTGCTTTCATTTTTTCCTATAGTTTTTCAAAGTTGAATCCTAGATCATTGATTGAGACCCTTCTTTCTTTGTCATTTATTTTTTTAATTGAAGCATAATAATGAAGAGTGCTGTATTAGTTTCAGGTATACAAAATAATGATAGAACAATTTCACACATTAGTGCTCATGAAGATAAGTGTACTCTTAGATCCTTGTCTCTATTTCACCCCTCCACCCTCTCACTTCTGCTCTGGAAATCACTAGTTCTCTGCATTTGAGTCTGTTTTTTGTTTGTATGTCTCTTTTTCCTCTTTGTTCATTTGTTTCTTAAATTCCACATTTTAGTGAAATCATATGGCATTTGTGTTTCTCTGATGAACTTACTTTATTTAGCATTATATGTTCTAGGCCCATCCATGTCATTGTAAATGGTAAGATCTCATTCTTTTTTATGGATGACCAATATTCCATTGTACATATATATCACATTTTTAAAAATGTTTTTAACATTTATTTTTGAGAGAGGGAGAGTGTGTGGGGGGAGAAGGGGCAGAGAGAGGGAGACAGAGCATCCCAAGAAGGTTCCATGCCATCAGTGCAGAGCCCGATGCAGAGCTTAAACTCACAAACCATGAGATCATGACCTGAGATGAAACCACGTCTAAGAATGCCTAATTGTAGCATCTGGGCCACCCAGGCACCCCAATACTACATCTTCTTCATCCATTCATCCATCAGTGGACACTTGGGCTACTCTCATAGTTTGGCTGTTGTAAGTAATGCTGCAATAAACACAGGGGTACATATATCTTTTCAAACCCTCTTTTATAATATAAGTACTTAATGCTGTAAATTTCCCTTTAAGCATCATTTTCCATAAAGTATAATAGGTTGTGTTTATATTTTCATTTAGTTCAAAATATTTTCTAATTTTGCTTATGGTTTCTTCTTTGATGCATAGATGAGAAATGCATTTATTATTTTTTAAATATTTGAAAAGGTTTACTTAAATAAAACAGGGCAGCATTTATTTGGCTGGAGTTGGGAGTCCCTGGACAATTCATCTTTATGATATTGAGATTAATTAACTTAAATTTTGAGACTAAGTTTTAATCACATAAAACCTGTTGACTTCGGATAATGTTTAATGTTCTGTCACAGATATTAGAGATATTTTACATTTGAGTTACAACTAGAAGAATATCCTTATCCTTATTTGAAGAATCTTAATTCCTTGGTTCTGTGATTTTAAATACTGTGTTCGGTAGAGAGTATCTTTTGTTGGGGGGTGCCTAGGTGGCTCAGTCGGTTGAGCGGCTAACTTCAGCTCAGGTCATGATCTCATGGTCTGTGAGTTCCAGCCCCGCATCGGGCTCTGTGCTCACAGCTCAGAGCCTGGAGCCTACTTCAGATTCTGTGTCTTCCTCTCTCTCTCTCTCTGCCCCTCCCCCATTCATTCTCTCTCTCTCTCTCTCTCTCTCTCTCTCTCTCTCAAAAATAAATAAACATTAAAAAAATTTAAAAAGAATATCTTTTGTTGGATTCAGAAAGCTATTACAGAGAAATAGGAATGTTGTGGTCTTGCGAGAGCTGTGTCAAAAACACCAGACTAAGCTGGACAGGATTAGACCCAGCATTACTGCATGTTATTACGTTAAAGAGACCAAGTAATTAGATTTTGGGAAATGAACATTCTGTTCAAGAGACCATGATTGGAGCAAATACCCTTTCCTCTTTAATTCTCCTACTTTTGTTTTGCCTACTTTTTATGGGTAGACTCAAGTCTAAGAATGCCTAATGAGAAACATTTCAAGAAAATTTATTAATGTGAAGAAATTTATGAAAATTTATGAAAGTGAAGGGCACCGACTGTCAGTTTTAAATTGTAGCATCTGATTTTGCTGATCATTTTACTGATCTTTTCAGAAAAGTGACTTTTATTTTTGTTGATTCTGTTATTTTACTCTCTATTTGATTTTCATTTTAACCTTTCTTTAAGCTCGCTTTGGGTTTCTTTCGCCCTTCTTTTCCTAGTTGCTTAATGTGGAAGTTAGCTTATTAATTGGAGATCTCTTTTGTAGAATTTTTTTAGTGTGGTATGAACACTTGAAATCCTAATTTATAAGTGTACAATATAGTATTGTTAACTATAGCCACAAGGTTGTACAGCAGATGTCTGGAAATTACCTTGTAATAGAGACTTTAGGCCTGTTAATTAGCATATTCCATTTTTCCTTTTCCTTCAGTCCCTGACAACCACCATTCTTTGCTCTGATGCTATAAATTTGATTATTTTAGATACCTCCATAAATAGAATCACTCAGTATTTGTCCTTCAGTGCTGGACTTAAATTAGGTTTTCTTTACCCATTCATCTGTTGATGGACCTTCAGGTTGCTTCCATGTCTTGGCTATCTTGGAAAGACAGTTGTGTTTACATGTTCATTGCAACACAAGGAACTAATGGCCAAGGTATAACCTTTGTTTTTAACATGGGTCTTTATAGCTATAAATTTCACTCTGAGCACTGTTTAAACTGAATCATTTGTTTTGGCAAGTTTTCATTGTTATTGAAATCAAAGTATTGTTAAATTTCTCGTGATTTCCTTGATACACTGGTTATTTAGAAATTTATTACTAACTTACCACATGGTTGTGAATTTTCCAAATTTCCTTCTGTTAATGATGGCTGATTTCATTCCATGGTGGTTGGAGAACATCTTTTGTGTGATTTCTAACTTACTAAAGCTTTGATTTGTTGTATGGCCTAACGTATGGTCTATATCCTGTATGTGGTTCCATGGACCCTTAAGAAAGTATGTTTTCTGTTGGCTGGAGTGTTAATTTCTTATTAATTTCTTGTTAATAGTGTTATTAAAGTCTTACGTTTCCTTGCCTATCTTCTGTCTGGTAGTTCTCTCCATTATTATAAATAGGGGTATTGAAGTCTCCAGCTATTATTTTTGAATAACCTATTTCTTCTAGAATCTGTTTTAAAAGGCAGTTGCTTTTGCCTATGACAAACAAAACAACCAGCATTTGTTTGCAAATACCTACAAAGCATTGTACATCATTTGTTACTGAACTTTACCTTCAGAAGGGGAACCTTAAAGTTTCTTAAGAAATACTGCTCTTTGAGTTCTTTAGGTAGGAAACTTAAGAAATAATATACTTGGGGCACCTGGCTGACTCAGCAAGTAGAGCATGCAACTGTTGATCTCAGGGTTGCAAGTTCAAGCCCCATGGTGGGCATAGAGATTACTTTTTTTTTTTTTAATTTTTTTTTCAACGTTTATTTATTTTTGGGACAGAGAGAGACAGAGCATGAACGGGGGAGGGTCAGAGAGAGAGGGAGACACAGAATCGGAAACAGGCTCCAGGCTCTGAGCCATCATCCCAGAGCCTGACGCGGGGCTCGAACTCACGGACCGCGAGATCGTGACCTGGCTGAAGTCGGTCGCTTAACCGACTGCGCCACCCAGGCGGCCCGAGATTACTTTTTTAAAAAAGTAATATTCTTCACCCTTTCTTTTAATAGTTGAGGAAAAAAGTGATACTTAAATAAAATACCTTGACCAGGTTGGAACTGGTGAAGCTAATGCTTGAATTAAGTTTTGTTCACTTAAAATCCTGTATGCTTTCCACTGTGCTGTGGTGTGATCTTCCCATATCCCCATTCCCCATGCATCAGGATAATGGCTCCATAACTTCTCTTCATGGACAGAGCCCCATCCACCTTTCTTTTCCTTCAGTCCACCAGGTCCTTCTCTTTTTCAGCCTACTGATTTTGGCAGAGTCCATTCCATGTCTGGCTCCTACCCAAGAATCTACATCATTAGCTTACCTCTTGGAATGGTGTCTTCTTTGGTTTTTTTGGCCAAGGGCCAACAATTTCTGGTGATAGTAGCCAGACCTGCCCACCTGTCCATTCAAACCCTGCCAGCTTGGTAGTATACATTTCTGCCAGCCACCTGCATTCATTCCTCTTCTGCCAAAGCACCTCTGTCCCAATCCCAGCTCCCGATCAACTATTCTCTTGGAACACTCGAGAGGAACATGGCAGGCTAGAATTATATAGCAGGAATTTTTCAAAATCATTGCATGGCAATAAATGATAAAAATCTGGATCTAACTACTGAGGACTAAATAGCTGAATGGAAAGTGAAGAGTCAGTCAGCTATTTGTTTATAATCTGCATTAAGCCAACAAAAGAAAAAAATGGCTGATTTTCTTGGTGAATTAGCCAGATGTGTCCATGTCATGTAGATTTATGATGGTTCAGAGGAAAGGGGACATTTGACCTACACGCAATCCACTTTGGGTTGTTGCAGAAAAAGTCTGAGGTTTGAATTTGATGATAGGGAAATCTCAGGGACTTAGGTCTATATGTGGAGCAAGAGGAAGACCAGGGGCTTGGTTTGGCTCCACAATGAGAGTTTGGAGTGCCAGAAGTAAGAGAAAAGAGAGCCGATTGAAAAGGGACATGAACATTTTGCCAGAGCATATAGTTTTCATTTTTGTTAGATCTCTTTGTTAGGCACCCTCTGTGACAAGTAAATTGATGTTACATTTACATAGACCAGTATATGTGACAGAATATGAAACTTGTACCTGAAGTATTGCTCACAGAGCAAGAAATAGATCCAAGGGATGAGATCACTTTAAAGTCCAGATAGATGGCTAAGATTTTTTAGGCAGAACATGTTTGGGGTGTGTGTGTGTGTGTGTGTGTGTGTATTTTCTGGCAGGGAGACATTTTTGGAGAGCTTTTGGAATATACACAAAGAACAACTTGAGGATTCAATAATTTAGTGTCTTTGTCTTTCAAAGTTGGTTTATCATCCTTTGATCCCTGCTTCTTCACACTGACTTGATTCTGAGGCAGTTAAGGAACACTGAAGGCAAAAAAATCCTTACTTTGTGGGTGTTTGTGGGATAAATATGGCCACTGATAATTCTAGGATTACATGTACCTTAGAAATAGGATCTCTGGGGCGCCTGGGTGGCACAGTCGGTTGAGCGTCCGGCTTCAGCCAGGTCACGATCTCGCGGTCCCTGAGTTCGAGCCCCGCGTCAGGCTCTGGGCTGATGGCTCAGAGCCTGGAGCCTGTTTCCGATTCTGTGTCTCCCTCTCTCTCTGCCCCTCCCCCATTCATGCTCTGTCTCTCTCTGTCCCAAAAATAAATAAACGTTGGAAAAAAAAAAATTAAAAAAAAAAAAAAAAGAAATAGGATCTCTGTGAAACACTTGCAGCAAGAGTCCCTTCTTGGGAAGGTCCTTCCTGGGTTCCATGATTGGCCAGGCCCTGAGTCATCGCTCATTCACAGAGCTGGTGGAATAGGGTAGGCCTCAAAGATGGTGGGAACTGGCATAGTCAGGAGGAATAGCACACTCAAAGGGAATGTGCACAGTATGGAATGGCACCTGCCTAGAGCGAGTGAGCACCTGCCTAGAGCGGTGCCCAGGGATCAATCAGACGAGTGATGAGAGGTAGCACTCCCTCCACAATGGAAGGGCAATATGGCAACAGATGAAAAAAACTGCCAGGCCCCAAATTTCCGAATTTTTTTCTCTTTTCACATAAGTAAGAGAAATTCTTTGTCATTTTAGGCAGCAGAAAATTGTACATGTGCTTGAGAGAGATTATTTTGGTCAGAACTTATAAGATGAATTGGGGAAAGGAAGCATTAGTGACATAGATTCTAATTAGAGATTCTTGGTAGCCTCATGGTGGGAGACAACAGATATAATATTCTGAATTGTTCTTTTTTTTTTTTAAATTTTTTTTTCAACGTTTATTTATTTTTGGGACAGAGAGAGACAGAGCATGAACGGGGGAGGGGCAGAGAGAGAGGGAGACACAGAATCGGAAACAGGCTCCAGGCTCTGAGCCATCAGCCCAGAGCCCGACGCGGGGCTCGAACTCACGGACCGCGAGATCGTGACCTGGCTGAAGTCGGACGCTTAACTGACTGCGCCACCCAGGCGCCCCTGAATTGTTCTTCTTAATAGTGAATACAAAACCAAGGCAGTGGACAATTCAATCATTATTTATATTGAGCTTTAAAACTAGTAGTCGTTCTTTGAGCTTTTGTTTTTTGTGTGTGACTTCTTGGAGGGGATGTAGGCACTTCCTATGAATAAGTTTTGACTTAAGATCAATGTAAGAAATATTTATGAACTTTTTTTCAGCTTTAGTGACTTATAATTGACAAAATTTATGGTCCTTAAAGTGGATATCCTGATGATTTGGTACACATACACATGGTAAAAAGGAATCCTCTCATCTAGTTAATTAACACACATCATCTTGTGAAAAACAAGTATATATTTGAGAATGTTAAAGTTCTACACTCAGGAAATTTTGATTATGCAGTAGTGTTATCGATTATACTCACCATATTACACATTTGATACTCAGACCTTATTCATTTTAATGTTGAAAATTTGTGCCCTTTAAACAACCTCTTCCTATTTCCCCCATACTGTCCTAGAAATATTCATTAATTCTTGTGTGCTAAATGCTGCTCTGTGTTTCCTGGGATTAAAAAATAAGTATGGGCCCTCAAAGAGCTTTAAATACAGCGAATGAGAATAAAAATGAATTCGCTACATAAAAGAAAAATACAAGAGAGACTGTGGCCTATGTTCTTTGCACACTTCCCATTGTAGCACACAGCAGGTAGTTGAAAAGTAGGAGAACGAAGGTGACCAGAAGGCTGCTATGGTCACATGGAAATTACCCATTTGCAGCTGCACTTAGAAGATTAATGAAGAAATGGGTGTACATAGAAAACATCTAAATGACTATATTTTTACATTTGGAAACTGCTGGTGACATAGGCCCACACCATCTGTTGGCTTGGCAGCTGTGACAGTTGACAACATTGCTCAGCAGAGAAGCCAGTGTTCGCTTTTGGGAGGATAAACACACAATTAAGCCTGGCTGGGAAGGCTTGTGAACAAGTGGTTAGAGGGGCTAGCCCAGAATCGACTTCCTTGATTTTTATACCCCCCCAAGGCTTGGAACTTTGAAAATTCCACCTCGGCACCACTTTCTCATTTCTCTTCATCCCAAATAAACCTAGTCTCAACCCGAAGCCCATAAGGCCTTTCTTAACGAGGTTCTCACGCCTCTCAGCTGTCTTCGTTCCCTTATCTGTTTTGTTTTGTTTTTTTACCTTCAACGATTGCACAATCCATTTTGCCAACTTCTAATTCTGAACAAGCTGTTTCATTTTCTTGAAACACCTAGGTTTCTAGCGAGATAAATGTGAATGAAATTGCTGAGTTGTTCTAATTTCACACAGACAAGATACTAACATTACAAATCTCAATTCCTTATGTGTAATTCTAATGTCAAAAGAAGTTTTGCAAATGAAACTTTTTTTTACTATGTATTTGGTGGCTACACTGATGTGGCTTGCACTAGTTTGTCAACAACTGGAGCTGGCCTGAGGCTGTTTATTTATGTATTCTTCTTAATCAGAAGATTAATATTTCACTGAAGAAATATGATTACACGATGATTTCCTTGGCCTTATTTGGGTTGGTACGTAACAGATGTTATTCTTGCACTATTAAGTCTCTAAAAGAAATTTCGAATTCTGAAGCACATAAAAAGCTAGGTATTTTACTTAAACAATTGTGGACCCATACCCCCTTAATTTTATGGGTTATAAATAATTCCACCTGTGCTACCTTCATTACTGCTTAAGGAAATCCTGAGACGTAATGAAAGCATGATTGCAAGCATTTTCAAAGACTGAGGTTTAAACATGTAGGTCTCTGGTCACATAATTAATCACAGAGAGAACAAGGATTTGAAGCTAGGTTTTCTTTTCTAGTCCCTTAGTACTTATTCAGATTTTTTTCTTTCGTTAAACAGTTACAGCTTTTTTTATTATAAAATTAATTGAAAGTTTTCATTAAAAGTCAAATGTGAGTAGAAAGAAAAGATTCAAAAATGCAGCTTTGAGATAACATTGTTGTTAATATCTTATTACTCTGTTGTTCATTTACAATATATTTAAACATTACTGAGATAAAACCATATATAATGGTTGGTATTCTGATTTATTGGTCATTTAAATTTTATACATGTGTTCTCATAACATTAAATTATTTTCTGCATCATGATTTTTTTTAAGTCTCTGGAACAGAGAATTCAGGGCACATTTTTATTGTCAAAATTGTTCCTCTTGTTCCTGACCACCAATCATTTTTAACCCTACTCCTCCCTCAACCCACAAACACACCCATTCTACTATGTTGGGTACATGGCCCTGGATATATGAGTATTCTTTTGAGTGCCATAAAAGAAAATAAGTTACCTGTATGTTTTACCCATTGAAATATTTTTCAGACTGCTTGTAAGTGCTTCATAGTATTTATAATAATCATCCATTACATTTGATTTTTTTCATTCCTCAACTGATAGACACTGTATCATTATAAACCATGCTGTGAGGAATACCCTTGAACATGTTCCCTTATGAGAGAATTTCTCAGGGTTGTATCCCCCAGAGTGTGATTTTTCCATCAAAAGACATATGGAAATTGAATTTCTATAAATAATACCAGATACTTTGGGGAGACAACTCTTCCAGATAAGCCTCCCATAAGCAATGCTTAAAGTTCTGATTTTCTCGCATTAAATCTAGGTGTGATCAAAGTTTTGAAACTTGTTTAAATCTAAATATTAATGTGAGTTATCTTTACTTTCATAAGATGATAGTGAATTTGAGAAAATCTTCATAATTCTAATTATCCATTTATGGTGTTTAGAAATTGCTTGTTCATGCTGTTTGCACATTTTGAAATGGATTTCTATCTTTTTAGTTCAGTAGCTTATATAAATAGGACAAAATATTATATTTTATTGAAGTATTAAATTTATTACCTATTTCCTATCATATAATATTGTAATAATATCTACCTGTTACCATTTTATATAATGCTGGGATGAGAATTCTAGCATATTTGTATATACTTTCAGTTCTTAAATACTTTATTTTAAATAAAAGTACTGAAATTCAACTATGAATTTGTTTAAAGTGTTAAGTAATTACTTGAAAAATAAAGTGTTAAGTAATTACTAATTAGTTTATATCAACTTAGCACAGTGTATGGCATTTCCTGTTTCTCCAAACTCCTGGCAACTTTTCAGTCTTTATCTGAATAATTACTAGTGAAACCAGTTTTAGTTAGCAAGTCTTCAGTAACTAATACATTGAACATGAGAGTGCCATCAAACTTCTGTTGTCTATTCACTTACTAGTACTACAGAGTTTTAATTATAGTACATTTAAGACCTGTTTTTATACACTATAGAGCTGATCACCATTATTCCTTTTTTTTTTCTTTTTGAAATTTTCCTGGATGTTCTTGCCTCTTAATTTTTGTGATTGAATTTTAGAATTACTTTTTCTAGTTTCTCCTCACCAAAATTTTACTGGGTTTTTCTTAGTTGTGTTTTAGGATTTTTCTTAAGTTTTTAGATCAATTTAGAAAGGACCCACTTTTTATAGGTTGAGTCTTCCTATATGAGAACATGGCATCCCTTTAAATTAAAGTCGCTTTTACATCTTTTAAGATGCTTTAAATTTTCTTCATATCGATTCTACACACTTCTTAGCTTATTCCTAGGTATTAACCTTCTTTGAAGGGACAGGAGAGTTGACATTTTAAATGGGATTTATTCTTCCATTATAAATTCTATCTTATTGTTTGTATAACAAGACTATTGATTCCCTGTATTAATTTTGTGTAGTACCTCCTTATTAAATTCTCCATGTCTGTAATTGGTTCCAGTTAATTTGCTTACAATATCATTATTTGCAATAATAGCCTCTTCAAATATTGGCAATTTTTGACTCCTTCCTATTATTTTTTGTATCGCTAGTTTTAGTTCGCTAATTTCAGTTTTAATCCTCCAAAACAATGTTAAATAATAATGATGGCTATGGAATCTTTTATTCGGATTCCTGATTTTAAGGGAGAATGTTTCAAGTACTTACTATGTAAAATGTTGACTTTAGTGTTGCGATGGTTGTAATTTATGATGTTATGTTAGGCAGTAGGCATTTTGTTCCTATGTTATTAAACACAATTTCTATTAAAAATAATTTTGGATTTTTAATTTTTTAGCATCTATGCAAATAAGCATAATTCATCTTTTTAGACAAGTTATGTATTTTAATGTGTTGAAGTTTAACTACACTTGAACTTCTCGAATCAAGTCATTTGGTCATGGTACATAAATATTTAAATGTGTTGCTGGGTCCTGTCAGTTAATATTTAAGGATTTTTAAATGACATTTTAAAGTAATGTTTGTGTATAGAATCACTTTGTCTAATGTTTCTGAATCGTTATCAAGGTTATATTCATCTCACAAATAGGAGGTTTTCTTACTTGCCTATGTTCTAGAAAACTATAAATAGCATTGTTATGGTTTCTCTCTCTCTCTCTCTCTCTCTCTCTCTCTCTCTCTCTCTCTCTTTCCCCCAAATATTTTGTAGAACTTGGCTCTGAAACTTGTAAGTATGGTGCTTTTTGGGCCTATAATATTTGGTCAAATTCCTGTCTTTCCCTAGCAATGGCTCTCAACTGGGAATAGTTCTATTTGGACCAAGAGGTGGGCAGGTGGTTCAGAATGTAAAATCTTTTCTTTAAGAGAGATAAACTCATTTGCAAACATGAGGTTTACTCATCTGATGAGTTTCTGTATGTGTGCTGTTTTCTCTGGATGGTTGATGGGTATTTCATCTGAGGAAACCTCTCCAACCTGTCCATGTGCCCTTTTGGACCAATGTAGACCAAGGACAGAGATGTTGGACCCATGTGTGCCTCCTCTCGCCTTCTGGAGAGTAGTTGGAGCCATTGACTATCTATCTGAGGCCATGACTTAACTCCATGATTTCTTGCTTTCTCTGTGAGGCTTTGGCAGTCCTTTGGCACATCTTGAGAACAGAGGCTTTAGCTGTCTTTTAAACTGAAAGTAGAATGTGCACATTCTCTTTTGCTTTTAGGTAACTTCTCAGAAGAGAGGTATTGGAATACTTGCTTAATGACTTGGTTTTGAAACAAACAGTGATTAAAAAGCATTTTTCTGTGGTTTTTCAAATTCCAAATAAATTTGTAATTTAGAAAAATGTTCTTGTGCATTTCTTATTTTGGGGACTTAGTGTATTATGAAGAACATGTTAAATTTTATCAGTGCTATTATACAATGTATCAAGATTATAAAATTTTTAAGTCTTTTGACCTGTTCATGCAATAAAATATATTCGTATACATTTAAAGTTAAATCTCTTGCATTCATTAAAATAAATCTATTTAAAAAGGTAACAATAACCAAAGATAATATTATCTACTCATACACACTCAATAAATACTACTAAATACTTTGTATTATCTTTTTAAATCCTCACCACGATGCTATGTAGTCAGTACTGTTAATGTTTTAGGGTTGAAGAAATGGAGGCTCACTGAGGTTAAGTCACGTAAGTTCACAAAGTTAGCATTCATGGTAAACTCAGGTTGTAAACCAGGCTGACGGACCTCATAACCCACTGTTACATTATTTTAATGTACTAGTAGATTAAACTTACTGACAATTTATTAAATATATTAGATGTATTTCAATATACCAGTAAGATTTGGTGTAATGATATTTTAAGAATGGAAAGAAAAAAAATGAAATGCTGAAGTTTAGTTGTATGAGGTGATGGAGAGTGGGGGTTGTCCCTGTCTTAAATAAGCAATTGTTACCACTTATAAAACCATTTAAGAACAGTGATGAATGTCAGAGGCAATTATTCAACATCTTTTTCTGTGGTTCGGGGGATCCATTTTTTTCTTTTCAGGTAGATTTTCATAATTTTATTTTTATAGAACTTGTTCTTTTTATTTAAATTTTCCATATTTGTTTAAAACTATATATTTTAGTACACACAATAAGTACCTGCCTATATAATACACATCTAGATATATAGATAAATATATACATACTCAATATGTGTGATCACAATTTTCTCTATTGGCTTCATGCTCTTGATTTCAGCAGACCTAAGACATTACTGCACCCACCCAAAAAACACCTCTTAGACCCCTATATGATGTCTTGGCTTTTGTTTGAATGTACTTGGTTAAATTTGAATTAATGTTCTTTTCCTCTAATATTTAAATGTTTCTTTTCTCAATCTTGAAGTTAGAAGTTGCTTAATTCAAAGGTATGAATTTCTTTGAGCTTTATCGATTTTCTGTATTACAGTAATCTTATTGTCCTAATTTTCTAAATATCTTATAATTACAGTTTTGATTTTGCCCCTTTTAAAATGGTTTCTTTGTTAGGTCTCAAAAATATACTTTTGTTTTTTAATTCTGCCTTTATTGGATGGTTATTAGAGAAAGAAGTATATAATTTCTACCTTTGAGAATTTATTCAGGTCTTATTATTGCCGAAGAATATAACCAATTTTGGTATATGTTCCATAATCTTTGGAAAATAAAGTAGATTCTTGGCAAAAAAAAACCCACAAACAAACAAAAAAACCCCAAAAACCTGTTCCATACATAATTATGTATTATATTTGAATTGTCTGTGTATTGTTTACATATATTATTTTTTCTGCTTGTTCTGTCAAAAGCAGAGAATGGTATATTAAATTTTCCTACTACTTTTGTGCTTCTGACAATTTACTTCTATAATTCTGGCAGTTTTTGATTACTATATTTGAATTTGATTTTCTCTACTTGAAGGTTCATGACTCACATCTTTAATGTCCTTACTGTTTTTAACTCTTGTCAATATAAATTACTCCTTTTTTTCCCTTTTTCCTTTGATTTAAATCTTACTTGAATAATTTTGCCAACCCATTTTTTTTCCCCTCTGATAGGTCTTTATAAGTTCTTGTATTTGAATCCTGGTCACCAAACCCCCACATCTGTAATTCTTTTTCTTTTAGTAGGAGATAGAATTCATTTAAAATTATACAGATGGCTGATAAAGTTGAGTCTCCTTACAGTCATTTTCATGACTTTACTTTTTTGTTCATGGTTTTTCTCCTTCCATAGCTTTATTATGTGTCTCTCATACACAAACACAGATGTTTTTGCTTTTCTTTTATTAAGGTAATTTGTTACTTTTTTTTTAAGGAGGGGGTAAAGAGTCATCTCAAGTAATTGGAACAGTCACCCTTAGCAGTACATCAACATTGAGTCCCTAATGGTAGGCTCCCTCAGAATTGTAAAGCACCCTGGAGTTGCTGAGGGGATCTTCCTTAAGAAGTGAGATGAAAAACTCACTTGTCCAGAGGGATGTGTTTCTGAGTCCAGCAGGAGGTAGCCTGCAGCTTGTTCTGTATTGGCATTCTGAACAAGGATGAGGACTGCTTTCTGGAAGGTGGTTATACAGACCCAGACAGCAGAGTGCTCAGAGCTGTAACCTTAGGAACCCAAACCAGGAGTACCTTGCCAGGTCCTGCCTTGATAATGCTCTGGGAAGAATCTACAGTTGGTACAGCAGTCCCTCCCAGTGATGGGCGAGAACCTTTTTCAGATTGCTAATAACCACTCAGAGCTGTGGTCAACACACCTTACTTCAGGGCATTCTCTATTAGGTATGTAGTAAACTAACCCTCTTGGGTGTGAGTAAAGCCCTCAAGTTGGTAGATTACTGGGGAGAAGAGAGTCTCAAAAAGGGACAGTGGAACCTCCTGCCAGTTGGGTATTTGTTGGTAAGAGTAATTGGGAAAAAAATGTATGTCACTGTATCTAAACCCCAAGTTTCTGGAAAGGTTAGGTCATTTTTTAAACTTAAAAAAAAAACTTTAATCATTTTTCAGAGAGAGAGAGAGAGAGAGAGAGAGCGCGCACATGTGCACCAGCGGGGAGGGGAAGAGAGAGGGGTAGACACAGAATCTGAAGCAGGCGCCAGGCTCTGAGGTGTCAGCACAGAGCCTCCTGTGTGGGGCTTGAACTCCCTAACCGTGAGATCATGACCTGAGCCAAAACCAGGAGTTGGATGCTTCACTGACTGAGCCACCCAGGTGCCCCAGGTCATATTTAATTCTAATTATGGCTACCTCGAAATAAAAACAAATTTTTAAAGTTACATTTATTTACTAAGACTGATACTAAAATTTAAATAATTGACTATGATGAGGTACCTGGCTGGCTCAGTTGGTAGAACATGTGACTCTTAATCTGAGGGTCACTTTGCGCTTGGAGCTGACAAAATAAATAATAAATGAATAAAAGAATGAATGAATGAATGAATGAATGTGTAACATAAGAATTTTAGAATCATACAGTTTACATTCTAAAGCCATATTGCCCGAAATTATTTCAATGTTGCCTTGTTTAATTTAGTTATATTGCACACACTTCAGTCTCATTTTATAATCATTCCCTTCTCGAGATGACTATTTTGCTTTATATCTGCAGTGCTGTTATATAGCTTCAAGTAATTTGTTTTTTAAGAAGAGTATTTTGGGTGTTATACAAGTAGAATCTCTTTTCTTGTCATCTATTTATAGGTGAGATCTTTTTATTCTTGAAATAATTGCAAAAGTTTTTTTGGTCTCCAGTTTGTACAATACTTATGGTACTTGATACTTATAGTACTTGGTTGTACTTAAAAAAACAGTTCATTTGTCACTTTGTATCCTTCCTCAAGTTAGCAAAGTTTTCTTCTATTATTTTCTTTTGCTGCTTGCTCTTTCCCTTTTGTTTCTTAATTATCATCTTTGTCTTATTTTTCTATTCTCCATCTCTTTTTGATTCTTCATATAAATCTATTTTTCATGTCTTTCATCATGTTAATATTTTTTGGCATCATTATAAATTTTTTGAATTTCTCATGTATGTTGTGAATTTATCGGAGGTATCTAACCTGTGGTTTATTCTAATATTAAAACAATGTAGGGGCCCCTGGGTGGCTTGGTTGGTTAGGTTATGACTCTTGATTTTGGTTTAGGTCATGATCTCATGGTTGGTGAGTTCAAGCCCCACATCAGGCTCTGTGCTGACAGTGAAGAACATGCTTGGTATTCTCTCTCTCTCTTTTTTCTCTCTCTCTCTTTCTCTCTGTTCCTCCCCCACTTGAGCTCTCTCTTTCTTAAAATAAATAAATAAACTTTTTAAAAAGATCATGTTCACTTAAAAATGTTTATAAAAGTCTTTACTGATTATAGAAGATGTTTCACAGATAAAACAGTCTCTGAAATCTTTTAGGAATAATACACAATTCTTTAAAATGCTTCTTTGATTTTTGCTATGTTAGAGGGGTTTCCTGTGATTTCTTTTTATAAGGTGATATTCTTTTTCTGAACTGCACTTCAAATTTAGAGTATTTCCTCAGTTGGAAGCAAGTCAGGTGATTTTTTAATTTTTCTGTTGAAGTCATATTTTCTGGAACTCCTGCCTCATTACCATCCCTTCAAAGTCTGCATCCTGCAATACCATGTTTCCTGTTCTCTCATTTAGGGCATTTATCTGGGATTGAGTGGAGAAGTCCTTCAGTTCTTCTCCAGGAAACCATATCTCATGAGAGAAGTCATCAACAGTTACCCTTTCTACCTGTATTCTGTCACTTTCTGAAGATCACCTACCAAAATCACCTAGATTACCTAGAAATTCCTTGATTTTTTTTTCTGGCACCTTTCTTATTTCAATTTCTGGTCAGAGGTTTTCCCTATTAAAAAATCCATATGAAATATTTATCTAAATGGGGGAACAAGGTACCAGCACTTGTGTGTAATATATGCTATGCAATACTTTATAATGTGATATATTACATTACATTGTATCTTATATAATGTACTATATACACAAAACAAGGTATACACATAATATAGTTTTCATAAACAGATATCCTTCATTAAGCTCTACCATGATAGCATAGAGACTATTTATTCCAGATGTTTCTTAATCACTTTAAGACCCCAGAACACTAATACAATCCAGTGTGACCTCCCCCAGCTGTCAACACAGAGCCTGACATGGGGCTCAATCCCATGAGATCATGACCTGAGCTGAAATCAAGAGTCAGACGCTTAAATGACTGAGCCACCCAGATGCCCCAACACCAATTTCTACTTTAGGGAAACATTCTGAAGATTCTCTTAATATTCACATATCCTGTGAAAGTTTTACAATGCAAAAATACTTGATAGCATGATATTTATAAATTTCTTTCAAGTTCCATTCCTTTCCCCTCCAGAAGAGTAATGTTGAAAGTGTGTAAGCAGTACACAGAGGTGACCTTAATGTTTTTGTTTTTAATCATTCCCAGGTAACCATGTTCTGAGATTTACCTATTCCTTATGACTGATTGAAATTAAAAAATGACATTTTCCATCTTTCAAAAGAGTTCTGTAGTTCTTTGCAACATCCCCTTCTAGCTAGCAAATTATCCAAATTGGTAATTTTGATTAAATCTCTGGTACATGACAGAAACATCATTACAAGCATGAAACCTACAGACATCACAATGACTATAAACCCATATCTTTCTATAATAACACTGAACGTAAATGGACTAAATGCGCCAACCAAAAGAGATAGGGTATCAGAATGAATAAAAAAACAAGACCCACCTATTTGCTGTCTAGAAGAGACTTATTTTAGACCTGAGGACACCTTCAGATTGAAAGTGAGGGGATGGAGAACTATCTATCATGCCACTGGAAGTCAAAAGAAAGCTGGAGTAGCCATACTTATATCAGACAAACTAGACTTTAAATTAAAGGCTGTAACAAGTGATGAAGAAGGGCCTTATATAATAATCACAGGGTCTATCCATCAGGAAGAGCTAACAATTATAAATGTCTATGCGCCGAATACCGGAGCCCCCAAATATATAAAACAATTACTCACAAACATAAGCAACCTTATTGATAAGAATGGTAATTGCAGGGGACTTTAACACTCCACTTACAGAAATGGATAGATCATCTAGACACACGGTCAATAAAGAAACAAGGGCCCTGAATGATACATTGGATCAGATGGGCTTGACAGATATATTTAGAACTCTGCATCCCTAAACAACAGAATATACTTTCTTCTCAAGTGCACATGGAACATTCTCCAAGATAGATCACATACTGGGTCACAAAACAGCCCTTCATAAGTATAAAAGCATTGAGATCATACCATGCATACTTTCAGACCACAATGCTATGAAGCTTGAAATAACCACAGGAAAAAGTCTGGAAAACCTCCAAAAGCATGGAGGTTAAAGAACACCCTACTAAGAATGAATGGGTCAACCAGGCAATTAGAGAAGCAATTAAAAAATATATGGAAACAAATGAACATGAAAATACAACAATCCAAATGCTTTGGGACGCAGCGAAGGCAGTCCTGAGAGGAAAATACATTGCAATCCAGGCCTATCTCAAGAAACAAGAAAAATCCCAAATACAAAATCTAACAGCACACCTAAAGGAAATAGAAGCAGAACAGCAAAGACACCCCAAGCCCAGCAGAAGAAGAGAAATAATAAAGATCAGAGCAAAAATAAACAATATAGAATCTAAAAAAACCGGAGAGCAGATCAATGAAACCAAGAGTTGGTTTTTTGAAAAAATAAACAAAATTGCTAAACCTCTAGCCAGGCTTTCTTTCTCAAAAGGAAAAGGGAGATAACCCAAATAGATAAAGTCATGAATGAAAATGGAATTATTACAACCAATCCCTCAGAAATACAAGGAATTCTCAGGGAATACTATGAAAAATTATATGCCAACAAACTGGACCACTTGGAAGAAATGGACAAATTCCTAAGCACCCACACACTCCCAAAACTCAACCAGGAAGAAATAGAAAACTTGAACAGACCCATAACCAGTGAAGAAATTGAATCGGTTATCACAAATCTCCCAACAAATAAGAGTCCAGGACCAGATGGCTTCCCAGGGGAATTCTACCAGACATTTAACGCAGAGATAATACCTATCCTTCTCAAGCTGTTCCAAAAAATAGAAAGGGAAGGAAAACTTCCAGACTCATTCTATGAAGCCAGCATTACTTTGATTCCTAAACCAGACAGAGACCCAGCAAAAAAAAGAGAACTGCAGGCCAATATCCCTGATAAATATAGATGCAAAAATTCTCAATGAGATATTAACAAATCAAATTCAACAGCATATAAAAAGAATTATTCACCATGATCAAGTGGGATTCATTCCTGGGATGCAGAGCTGGTTCAACATTTGCAAATCAATCAATGTGACACATTACATTAATAAAAGAAAAGATAAGAACCATATGATCCTGTCTATTGATGCAGAAAAAGCATTTGACGAAATTCAGCAACCTTCTTAATAAAAACCCTCGAGAAAGTCGGGATAGAAGGAACATACTTAAACATCATAAAAGCCATTTATGAAAAGCCCACAGCTTATATCATCCTCAATGGGGAAAAACTGAGAGCTTTCCCCCTGAGATCAGGAACACGACAGGGATGTCCACTCTCACCACTGTTGTTGAACATAGTGTTGGAAGTGCTAGCATCAGCAATCAGGCAACAAAAGAAAATCAAAGGCATCAAAATTGGCAATGATGATGTAAAGCTTTCACTTTTTGCAGATGACATGATATTATACATGGAAAACCCGATAGACTCCACCAAAAGTCTGCTAGAACTGATACATGAATTCAGCAAAGTCGCAGGGTACAAAATCAATGTACAGAAATCAGTTGCATTCTTATACACTAATAATGAAGCAACAGAAAGACAAATAAAGGAACTGATCCCATTCACAATTTCACCAAGAGGCATAAAATACTTAGGAATAAACCTAACCAAAGATGTACAAGATCTGTATGCTGAAAAGTATAGAAAGCTTATGACGGAAAGTGAAGAAGACATAAAGAAATGGAAAAACATTCCATGCTCATGGATTGGAAGAATAAATATTGTTAAAATGTCAACACTACCAAATCAATCTACACATTCAATGCAATCCCAATCAAAATTGCACCAGGATTCTTTTCGAAACTAGAACAAGCAATTCTAAAATTTGTATGGAACCACAAAAGACCCCGAATAGCCAAAGTAATTTTGAAGAAGACCACCAAAGCAGGAGGCATCACAATCCCAGACTTTAGCCTCTACTACAAAGCTGTCATCATCAAGACAGCATGATATTGGCACAAAAACAGACACATAGACCAATGGAATAGAATAGAAACCCCAGAACTAGACCCACAAATGTATGGCCAACTCATCTTTGACAAAGCAGGAAAGAATATCCAATGGAAAAAAGACAGTCTCTTTAACAAATGGTGCTGGGAGAACTGGAGAGCAACATGCAGAAGAATGAAACTAGACCACTTTCTCACACCATTCACAAGAAGAAACTCAAAATGGATAAAGGATCTGAATGTGAGACAGGAAACCATCAAAACCCTAGAGGAGAAAGCAGGAAAACACCTCTCTGACCTCAGCCACAGCAATTTCTTACTTGACACATCCCCTAAGGCAAGGGAATTAAAAGTAAAAATGAACTATTGGGACCCCATGAAGACAAAAAGCTTCTGCACTGCCAAGGAAACAATCAACAAAACTAAAAGGCAACCAAAGGAATGGGAAAAGATATTTGCAAATGACATCTTGGACAAAGGGCTAGTATCCAAAATCTATAAAGAGCTCACCAAACTCCACACCTGAAAAACAAAAAATCCAGTGAAGAAATGGGCAGAAAACATGAATAAACACTTCTCTAAAGAAGACATCCAGATGGCCAACAGGCACATGAAAAGATGCTCAACATCGCTCCTCATCAGGGAAATGAAAATTGAAACCACACTCAGATACCACCTCACGCCAGTGTGAGTGACTAAAATGAACAAATCAGGAGACTATAGATGCTGGCAAGGATGTGGAGAAACGGGAACCCTCTTGCACTCTTGGTGGGAATGCAAACTGGTGCAGCCACTCTGGAAAACAGTGTGGAGGTTCCTCAAAAAATTAAAAATAGATCTACCCCATGACCCAGCAATAGTACTGCTAGGAATTTACCCAAGGGATACAGGAGTGCTGATGCATAGGGCACTTGTATCCCAATGTTTATAGCAGCACTCTCAACAATAGCCAAATTATGGAAAGAGCCTAAATGTCCATCAACTGAAGAATGGATAAAGAAACTGTGGTTTATATACACAATGGAGTGCTACATGGCAATGAGAAAGAATGAAATGTGGCCCTTTGTAGCAACGTGGATGGAACTGGAGAGAGTTATGCTAAGTGAAATAAGTCACAGAGAGAAAGACAGATACCATATGTTTTCACTTTATGTGGATCCTGAGAAAGTTAACAGAAGACCATGGGGGAGGGGAAGGAAAGAAAAAAAGAGATTAGAGAGGGAGGGAGCCAAAGCATAAGAGACTCTTAAAAACTGAGAACAAACTGAGGGTTGATGGGGAGTGGGAGGGAGGGGTGGGTGGGTGATGGGTATTGAGGAGGACACCTGTTGTGATGAGCACTGGGTGTTGTATGGAAACCAATCTGACAGTAAATTTCATATTTATAAAAATAAATAAACATTAAAAAAATAAATAAATCTCTGGCACATGACAGTAGTTTAAATATTTACCAAAAACATACTTTTAAAATCAATAGACAGTGAATTATGGGATTTAAAATGTAACAATTTCGTTCCTCTTTTGAGAAGCTGGTTTGGGGATGGGTCTGGGGAGCTCCTTTGTCAGACTCCCTGCTTGGTGATTAAATTGTAACATGTAGGGTGCAGGATTAATTGTCTGGTGAGTGATGGTGCCTCACTTGTGCACAAAATGTTTGAGTTTATGACATACTTCTACAATTCTATTCCACTCATCTTTACAATAACTTGATGAGATATGTAGAAAATGTTGAACTATTCTCACTTAATAGGCAAGGTGGCGCACCTGGTTGACTCAGTTAAGCATCGGACTCTTAGCTTTGGTTCAGGTCGTGATCTCACTGTGAGTTTGAGCCCTACATTGGGCTCTGTGCTGACAGCGTTGAGCCTGCTTGGGTTTTTCTCTCTCTCTGCCTCTCCCCTGCACGCATGCACGTGCTCTCTCTCAAAATTAATAAATAAACTTAAAAAAATAGACACGGAAAAGTAAGGGTTGGAGACCCTTGGTTGGTGTCAGATTCCGGTTTCGGATTCTGGCCTCTGATTCCAAAATCAGTGTTTCTCCCTTAGACAATATTATCTTGGATGTGTACCTCACACATACCTGTTGGGTTGCCTGGGTGGCTCAGTTGGTTAAGTGTCTGACTTTGGTCATGTGTTCAGCTCAGGTCATGATCTCCTGATTTGTGGATTTGAGTCCCATATCAGGCTCTATGTTAGCATCCTGGAGTCTGCTTGGGATTCTCTCTCTCCCTCTCTCCATCCTCCTCTTACCTCTCTCTATCAAAATACTACTACTACTACTAATAAATGTTAATCATAATAAATACATTATAATTATAATTATAAATAAATAATATAATATATAATATAATAAGTATATATTAATAAATATAAATAATTATAAATAAAGAATAAATGTTATTTATTTATTATTTATTTATTTTTAATTTGGAATCCCCTCCTTGAGTGTAACCCCATCAATATCAGTGGTCTTCTATTTATCTTTGTATTCCTAGAGACCATCACAGCCACAGTGAGCAGAGTTGCTAACTATGTTGGTATTTGATAAATCAATAAATCCATCTCAATAGTAATATTTACCGAGTGTTGACTTGTTTCAGATGCTAATGCTGATAGTGCTTTGTTGCAGATGCTAATGACTTCATTAACTCATTTGGTCCTTGCAATAACCTTATGAATTCGATGCGGTAATTATTATCTCCATTGTATAGTGGAGGAAACTGGGTCAGCCAAAAGTGATGTAATGCACCCACAGCCAGGAAGTGGTAGAGCTAGCATTTAACGTTTTTTAATGTTTATTTATTTTGAGAGAGAAACAGAGAGAGAGAGCCAGCGAGCACTAGCAAGGGAGAGGCAGAGAGAGAGAGAGAGAGAGAGAGAGAGAGAGAGAGAGGGAGAGAGGGAGAATCCCAAGCAGGCTCTGTGCTTTCAGCAAGAACCTGACGCTCGGCCCAGACCCCATGAGATCATGACCTGAGTTGAAATAAAGAATCAGACACTTAACAGACTGAGCCACTCAGGTACCCCTAGAGCTGGTATTTAAACATGGCACAGATTTAGCTGCTGTGTTCTCCTGTCTTGTAGTATTTGCTTCCATTTTACACAGATCAGGTAATAATGGTGTGGTGGTATGAAGGCATAATGACAAATTACCAACAAGTCTTCCATGGAAGAGTGTGAAATTATAATCTCTCCTGTTAAATCTGGGGAGTTTGAAAGTGACATTATGTGGCTGCCAAGACTGGGCCATAGATGGCCATGCCCCTTCCACCTTGTTACATGGAACATCTATTAATAAAGTCCTGAACTGCAATGAAAGTCCTCTAACTAACCAGAGGATGCCAGACTGACAAAACCCAAGGCTTGCAGAGAAGCTCTGTGTAGGCACCTCCGATTAATAGTCCCAGCTGATAGTAGCTTTCTAGGTTGACTCAGTGTTGCTGTCAGAGGTATAAACGGAGAAGGCTCTAGAAGTTTCCTCCCTAGGTTTGTGCATCACTCCCTGCCATTCTAGTGTTGCCAGCTAAGGCCCCAGATATTGTGCCCTTTCTGTATTCCCAATTCATAGGATCTGTGAGCATAACAAATGGTTGTTGTTTTATGCCACTACAATAACCAAAATAATGGGATTTAATCATGGTTAAATAAACATGCCCATATCCTGAAGCCACTTGCTTTCTGGTGATATTATTCTAGGGCTGTTGGGTTGAACCAATCAAACACGTCCTGTGTTACACACACCACACCAGAGGGTGCCGTGCATTAAGCCGACAAAAGAGTTTAAAGGGATTGGTCTGTTGAAAAGCTCTTTGCTTCCAAGAAAGCCACAGGAATATGGAATCTCTTGTTGATACTCTGCTGAGCTCAGTGCGTTGTGTGTTTGTTCTTGGCTTCTTGCCCAAGGAGTCTTGGCAATCAAGTTGCTCCTTCACTGATTATTTTGCAACTGGGTATGAATTACTGCCACTGTACTTAGGTTTTATTCTCCATGTAGCGTCTGCTTTGGCTAGCTTCCTTGACCATGCAAGTCTGTTCACCACCCCTAGCTTTGTCCAGGACAAGCCAGACCTCAAGAAATTAAAGAATGGCTACTGTTAGCTAGGGCTCTCCTCTTAAAGCAGGATACATTTTCTTGGTTTTGTTATTTGTATATCCTCCTATAGACTGAGGGTATCAGTTTGCTCATCCAGGTTCTAGGCATCTCTAAGAATGCATTTGTGGATTCTGAACACAAAAGACATGAAAGGACCTTATTGCTAATGCATATGAGTAACAGCAGTTGTGATGTGTTCCAAGCCAAAATTGCTATCTGAACCATTCATTTATTCATTCATTGAAAAATGATTAATTGAAGTCTACATGCAAAGTATTCTGAATCTCCACCTAAACCAGAAACACACTACATTTATTTCCTTTTCTTTTACTTCTATCTTTGTAGTGCCTGTACTATGGAAGGCTGTGCCCTTATCCACAGGGTACCTGACACAATTTAGGGGCTCAATTTCATATTTGTTGAATTACTATAAAACACAGGTGATTTTTTCCCTTTAGCGTGTGTTTATTCATGAAGTCTTTGCTTATTTTCTTATCTTGTATTTTGCCTTTCCTCTAAGCTCCAGATGTCTCAAATGTGTACTTCTTATGTTATGGAATTTGGATTTTCTATTACACTTCTATGTGCTTTAAGTCAGTAAGTGCCTTATCACCCGCTAAGCACTATTTGGTTGATGATCCATGAGGCATTTGATGTTTGGCAAGTCCTTTTTCCTCTCTAGGCCTCAGTTTCCTCTTCTATAAATTAAGGCATTTCACTTAGGTAAGTGGATTGCAGTCTGCATGTCAAGAACCTCAGGGACAAGGTTGAGGAGTGGCTATATTTTGTTTCTAAGACCTTCCCATTTATATTTAAAATGTAATTTGTGAGAAACATAGAAGAGATCCTTATACAGGCAGGTCAGAATTATTGATCTGTTGGCAAACTATGACCAGCCAGCAGCCTGTTTTTTATAGCCTACACGCTAAAAATGTTTTAACAATCATTTTTAAAATGTAAAGATCAAACACCAAATAGAGAAGAAAGAGTATGTGACAGAGACGATACTATGACCTGCAATGCCTAAAATATTTATCTAAAATATTACTCTGGCTCCTTACAGAAAAAGTTTGCTGATGCCTGATGTGGACCAAGGATGATATGGACGTGGCTTAGATGCTGCTGTTCTGTTTTACCGTGCGCATGGCAGACACCTTTAATGGGTTACAGAAACATTCTCCGACTGCTTTAGGATCCCCAGCAACTAATTACTCCTGGAAGTTCATACTAATCTAGTGGGGTTGCCTTTTGACCCCTCAAGTTTCCTAAGAAGACTTTTGAGGCATTCTCTGCGAGTGCCCCCAGCCCTCTCCTTCTAACCTTTAAGCGCATTTTAGCAGACGTCTTCTGCCATTATCTTCCTGTCTCGTGCCCAAGGGCTTTCTCCAAGTCACTGAAGGTGGCACTGCTCCGGACTCCTAACAGGTCAGAAATACCAAGGAATTACTACCTCTGGGAACAGCTTCAGGAGTTGGTGTATAAATACCCCAGCTGTCTTGCTTTTTGGATAGGATAATTTGAGCCGTCCTTAACAAAATCTGAGTTTCCTCATGAGGTTAAGCTATATTCATTCGCTCATTACGGAAGCTGGCTAAGTAATGCACATTGATTAGCTGCCTTCCTTTTTCTTTGACATTTTCCTCTTTCCTGCTGATGCTGTCTGCATCTCTCCAGTAAACCGCTTGTATCCAATTCCTTATCTCAGAGTGTGCTTCTGGCAAAACCTAAACCAAGACTGATTTCAAATCTGCTCTTCCAGGGAAGTAATGCTTTTACAAAAGCCTCTAACTTAAAGCATCAAGAGTCTCACTTACAAGTCCTGGAAATTGCTGGCTGCAGTTACTGATTTTGAGGACAACCCAATTTTGTGTGGTCTGATGTCTCTATTGTTGACTCTGACATTATGGATGGGTCAAGCAATTAATTTTCTGATTGGATACTGGGAGCTTTCAGCCTATTTCTCCAGATGCCTATTTCTCCAGACTCCTATTAGTGAAGAAACTTCCTAGGTGTCCTTATAATGGAAAATTCACAACCAATAAACAATTGAATCTTAAGATTTACATTGGCCAGGCAGGTTGCTATACCAAGCTCTAATAATAACTCCATTTTTCCTCACACACTGGCAGAAAATGCAGGCAGCTGTGTCCAATTATGCTGAGCACAGCAAACTCAAACTTATTAAAGGTAGGAAACAGACTGTTTCAGGATGTGAAAAACTCAACATAATGTAAAGATAATTTCTCAAGTGTATGGCTTAGCTGCTGTTTTTATTTTATTTCTTAAGCCAGAATTAAGTTTTTAGTTCCCAGTATAGAGGAGGGAACATGGTCTTTTTTAATACATGAAAGTCAGAGTCGTGTTTCTGGACCAGTCAACAGCTTAAGTGAATGACCCACACAAATGATTTGTTTGATTTTTGTGGTCCAAATATGCAATTAATAATGCCTTCCTTGTAAGAGGAATTTCGATTAACATTTATTGTGGGCTTTGAGATCTAATACCAACATGTGGAAAAAAGGAAGTTGGAAGAGAACTTTAATTAATTGGCTCATGGGTTTGCATGGCATTTGGGAGCAGTGTTTCATGAAATGGCTTTCATGATACTGAGAAAAAATTCATTTTTTTAAGAAAAAAAATTTTTTTTCCAAATAACTTTCCCTCCTTTCACCACCTCTGGCTTCCCCTGAGAAGTTGATTCCATCAGCGGCTTGTTCCATTGCCATGATTCTGCTGATCTTTGCCAAGCTTTTAAATAGAGTTTTCCATGGTGTAAGAAAGACCTGGTTCAACTTTTCTCCCTCTTCTAATAGAAATAATTGATCCCTCTGCTTGCTGTCTCTAATGAGAGCCAGCCAGGGATCAGTCTCTCTTCTAACTCTTGGACTAATGGAATTGTTTTCTGCATCATGTGATGTTTTACACCTGTTTTGCAGAACCATATACATAAGGTGTTTCATGCTTCTGAAATCTTGTACCTTATTTTTCTATACAACTTTCGTGTTTGCCCATCTAAATTAGATCCTTTGTCACACTTACTCATGACTGTGTGTTTTCCTTTCATTGAGTTTAGCACTGTTTTTAATTAAGTATTCATTTAGTTGGTTATGTGACTAATGTCTTTGTTTCCCCATTAGCCTCTATGTCCCAAGAGAGCAGGGACCATATTGGTCCATCACTATATTCTCAATGATAAGACTTTTCCTAATACATAGTATTGTTAAATGATAAGAATTGCATATCATATATACTCACTAACACAAATATATATTGAATTATAATTATTGTTCAATACTATGTTCTATGAACATACTTAACCCTAGAAGATATATATATGTATATATATATATATATAAAATTTATACACATGCATATGTAACATATAAAGTATATATAATAAAATATAACATATAATAAAACAATACAATAAAATGTATAATATATATACATTACTATATACCACATAATATACACACATTATACTGTATAATATGCAATATACTATATAATGCATATGTATGTGTATTAACACATATACATCTATGTAGAAATATATGTGTGTGTATATCTATATCTATCTATCTATCTATATGATGAACTGAATCTAAATAGCCTTCACCCCTTCAAAATGTCCGATTTTCATAAGTTTCCGTCTGAGGGAATAAGAAACTTGTTGGAGTCAGTTGTCCAAGTTGTGTTTATTTTTAATTTTTTAACAGATTGTTTTAACAATTGTTTTTTATTGTTTCAGACTGAGAATGTACAATGCACTGGCTACATTTATATTAGTTGCCATGGTTTCCAATACTTTAGAAATTGTCCAAGAAAGGAGTGGAATTTTTCTCACTATGCAAAGATGTTTTTCCCCAACTTGTTTGTGCCCACGTAATGTACCACTTTGAATCGTCTGCTTCTCTCTTTCCCATCTGTGCTGTTTGCAAGGGGCGGGGAGAAAACAAAACCAAAAAAAAAAAAAAAAAGCAGGTGGAAAGAGTTAGACACAGCTTCCATTCCAGAGGCAATTAGCTTAAAATTAGACTCTTTCGTGTATCCTGAAGGTCTCTGTCTACATGGTATAGATGCGGCACCTATAGTACATTTCACTTTGCTCAAATCACTCCTACAGGAAAGTGTAATAGTTTTTGCGGAGATGGTAGGGCAAAGGCCACGGTTGTCAAGAGGCAGTCCTACTGGAGATACCGTGCTAACAGCTTCATTGCTGCTGCTGTGGCAGTGGTTCTCATTTATTTTTTCTGACCAGTTGAAGGGGTCTGCCTTCACAGGGATGACTGCCTTTGGTTCTGCTCTAATTGCTTCTCTGTATTTTTATCTCAATTCGCCCAAAAAGGAGAATGCATCTTTCTCTCGGGAAAGTGTTACTTTGCATTCTCTGGCTCGTTTTCCTTGAAGTAGCTTTGGTGTCCTGGCATGACTTTCTTAATAATTGCTCTCATTTCCTGAACACTTGCTTTGTTCCTGGAGCCAAGGTTAATGACAGTGACAGTATTCACTTGACCTTCAAAATAACCCTGTACAATTGATGTTGTTATTATCCCCATTTTATACACAAAACAGCTAGAATCTAATTCATGGGCGTGGGACTTTAAAATAGATCTTTGTAAGACCAGGCATTTCTTAACTCATTCTCTTATGAAATTTGCTGAGAGCTTACTATGACATAGGTAATTTAAAAAGTGCTGGCAATTCATTACTGAACAAAATAGATAAAGTTATTACTGTCATGGAGCTTCCATTCTACTGGCCTTGAAACAAGGTTATGGTATTTCTCATATGTCTTACTGAAATCAAAGAAATATTTTGCCAGAAAATATTGGGATACTTAATTATGTAAGTTAGGGTAACACTCATATCAGCAAAGTTGGCTGGACTATTTCTAGAGAAGGAAGCTCTAATAGAAAAGTTTGGAGTGCCTGCTTAACCTTGTATTCTCTTCTCTGAGTGAGTTCCTTCCAATCACGGGAATATGCCCAAAGAAGCATGTCTTTTCTATGTTACATTACCCTCTCAATCACCATGGCCAAACCCATGGGCTCTTACCATGGCTAGATAAATAACATTTTTTTCTTAATTTCAAATTCCAAATTCTATACTAATGATACTTAAAAGACTGCTGATTATTTGAAGAGAGATTTAAACTGATTTTTGGCTGTCATTCTTGGCTATGTACATGCTGGAATACAGTAAGTTTGCCTTGAGGGTGAGAGAGAGAATTGTGGCAGAGGGGGCAAAGTAGCAGATGTGCACAGAGAAGCAGTAATACAGAAGCATGTGATCCTGGAGACAAGAAAACCCAGAGGGCCCTCCCTTCATATAGCCCTTGAGTTTCTTTGTTTGTGCTGTCACGGAGCTTGCCTATGAGATTTGGTACCGGGAGTGGTCCTAGGAAGCAGCCTGCTAGAAAGGAGTTTTGGAGGGGATCCCCTCCCACCAGTTGGTAATGGGGACACCATCGCTGATGGCAGATGGAGTTAGCAACAACCGCTAGCATGAAGTCACAGTGTATATGCTAGGCGGTGAACCAGTACAGGGTACAACAGAGGGGATGTACCAGCCGAGGCGCTTTCTCACGCATTTCAAGGGTAGAGAAAGATACTAATTATAATGATACCGTGCTGTCCACCATGGATATTTTGAAAAGAAGAAAGGACAAGCTCAGGATAATTGATAACCAAATTCAACTAAAGCATGAGGGTCAAAGGGCCTCCTTGGAAGCTTTTAAAGAGAATTTTACCAGCTGCAACTGGAGGGCATACCCAGGTAACAGACCTGGGGGGCTGGCAGAATTTTGGAGATAGCTGATTCCCAGCCTCTGTAAGTCTTTTCTGCCAAATCAGAGCCAGTCAAGTGTGTTCCAGGAATGGGGATGACTGTAACTGGGTAGACTTACTTGAGCAACTTGAATTTGCACATGGTCCCGATCCCTTTGCACCTGAAGAAGTGTCTCACTTGCTCTTGTTGGAAGATAGAGCCCAATCCACCCATCTATCCCCATACCTTTTACAGAAATCGCAAATGAGGCAGGTGCTTTATAAGATAATTTTGGTCTTCAGGATCTGCTTCCTGCTCTTCCTCCCCTGGTTCGCAGACCAGTAATGAAGAAGGGAGGGCAGAAAGAGCTGCTCTGATAAGGTGGAGTAGGAGTTACATGCTAAAGAGGCCACATGATTTGACTGTCTTATATTAACTGCAAGTGCAGAGTTGGAGCCTGTGGCTGCAGAATCAGGGTATTAAATTGAATAAGGAGAGCTTGTTGATAGGAGGCACTCTCCCATGTCAAAGGATTGGCATTCTAGCAGGACGCTGGAAGCTGGGCCTGGTATGTTTCTGGAACAAGCCTTAGAAGCTTGAATAAATTGGTCCCATGTTCAATGACCTAGAGATGGCAGAACTTCCATGGCAGATAAAGGAGGAAGGCATCAGAAGACTCAGATAAGTGGCATGCTAGAATGGGTCTACTGTACAAGAATGGAAAACCCAAGAGCTCGCTGTATCTTGCGAGGTTCCTGAGCACACTCCATTTACTAAGGGGATAACTGACAAAGTTTGGAGAAGAGTATGTGCATGACATTGTCCTTGAGAAGCTCAGTGGGGGCTGTCACCTGAGGCCAGAACTGACAGTAGGACGTGATGGTACAGAACTGAGATGTCTGGTGACAGTGGGGATAATAGGATTTTAGATTACCAGAGGCCAGAGGGAAACTCTTAATCATCAGAAGCAAAGTGGGCTTAAATATCGTATTCATTAATTATGCTGTAAAGTGAGCAGCAAAGTTAGAATGGCATCCAAGAGGCCTGACCTATGGGAATCGATGAGATGTCTAATGAAGCCCTCCTTGCATAAATCATGAGTTTCCAAATCCTTCTTTCAGGCTTACATCTAGGGGACTTGACATAAGATGACCCCTTACATAGCCCTAGAACTCTCCTGTCTGGGCCTTCGTCAATTTGGAAGCATAGAAGAGAAACCTTCTCATTCTAAAAGTTACGTCTGGGCCTTCCAGGAAGTTGCCAGGCAAGGAACAGCAGGATGGCAGCCATTGGTATGTACCTACCTTGTCCCCCTAGAATACAAACAGATCTATTTGCTCAGCCCAGAATAACGGCCCTGGAAATATAGCTTGAGCTGGTTGGTGTGGGAGCAGGGAGTGCTCCCTGTGGTTGCCAGACGGTATAAGCTCACACAGACGAGGCATGTGGGCTCTACTGGATGGACTGGGGCAAGACCAGGTGAGTCAGACGGTGAGTGAGGGTCTAAGTTGGTCACCAGGATGAGCCCCAATAAAAGAAGCATGTGCTTTCATAGATGACTTGGTGCTTTTTAAGTGGCTGTGTTTTCATTGGATACTGTAATAGGTTGAGTTATTCTGGGTTATGCAGGAGAGAAACAAACTTAAGTTCATTCAGAAGGAAATCTATTAACTCACAGAACTCCAGGGAGGGTTGAGTAAGCACACCACAAAAAAGGCAAGTGAGTAGCCAAATCAAGAACAAGTGGGGCCAAGAACACAAATGCTATCAAGTCTTAACCCCTGACTCTCCACTCTTTCTACCTCTGTGTTTTTTCTTTTCCTTTTCTTTTAATTTTTTTTAATGTTTATTTATTTTTGAGAGAGGGAAAGAGAGAATATGAGTGGGGGAGGTACAGAGAGAGGAGACACAGAATACGAAGCAGGCTCTGAGCTGTCAGCACAGAGCCAGATGTGGGCTCGAACTCACGAGCCATGAAATCATGGCCTGAGCTGAAGTTGGACACTTAACCAACTGAGCCACCCAGGCGCCCCAACCTCTATGTTTTTTCTTATGTGAGATCCTTAAATTTGGAGTCTGTTGACTCATCAGTACAATGGAAATGACTGCATCTACCTCACTGGGTCATTAAGAGAATTAGAGGATAACACGTGCAAAGAAATAAAATACCAGAGTAGGTGTGTTAGCATCCATTAGCATAGCAATGCCAATAGCTTTAATCTCCTGGCTGTGTGAGTTCATGGACTATTGGGGTTACGTTTTTTGCACATTCACTTATTCCTATAAAGTAATGCCAGCATAGGACTTGCCATGTTAATCAAAATATGACATATATTTTCTGCACCTTTACATTACAATAGCCCACCATCCACATTTAAACCTATCACTCACCAGTTTAGAAAAGAAGTACTGAGTTTGGATGGACACATGCACACCCAGGTTTGCATTATTATTCTATCCCTGGCATTACCATATTAGAAACTACTTATTTATGTGATCATAAGTAGAGTTATGTCATTGTGATTATGGAGCACTGCAGGTGAATTTTACACTTGATCTTAGCCAAAAGGCTGACGAGCGATGTAAGTGAATTTTTACATGCTATCAATGCATAAAGGATGGGAACATGCAATAAAGACCACAGTTACCTAGTGTTTTCACATCTGAAGATTTATTTAAGGCCAACGTATTTAGAATTTGTATTATTTAGACACATGTGTTAGCTCTAAATTTCATCAGCATATATAGATACATGCTTTCTAAGGATTTCTGAAATAACTCTTTTCCTTTATAGTGTCTGTTTTTCTGGGCCTGTTGGACCGATTTTCTTAGAATAGAGGAGAAAGGAAACACATGTTAATTTTGTTTGCTTGGAGAAGGTACTGGGAACCTGTCTCCTGAGGTACACCTGTTCAATTCTAGCTCTGGCTTGGAGCCACACTTTCCCCAGACTGGTTCATTTCTGGGGAAATAGCCATGCTTTTTCAATCCCACCTGGAGTGAGGCCTGAAAGTGACATTTTAGTTTCTGGTGTTGGTTCCAGGAGGTTCATTTCTCCGCTTTCACAAGGAGGGTCTTTAACAACGCATGGCCTCAGTAGACTGGATTCCCAGGCCAGTGAGTTCTATTTAGCACTGGAGGCAGACCAAGAGTAAGAACATTCCTGTAGGAAAAGAAAGACAAGCCATTCATTATTTGCTTGCTTGTAATTGTGCCTTTCCTTGCTCACAGAGCTGTAGCAATGTTTGTGTTGTTTGTCTTAAAGCAGAGGAATGCTTTTTTCAGACATAGTTTTAAAGCAGATAATACACAATTCTATAGTTATGTGGTTTCCTAGTTTTCTTCTTCCTTTTTTGTTCCACCTCCAAAACAAGTGAAAAGCAGCACTGTCACTTGCACTTACCTTGGAGCTGGGCAGTTCCAAATTGTCTTAGCCTGAATTTCTAGAAAGCAGAGCCTGGGTGAAGCCTTTTGTGGTACCATTTCACAAAGTGGGTGGATACAGTTCCAGAGAGTCTCACTGAAGGGAGAAGAGGTATGAGGCAGGGAAAGAACAAAAACCAATGAGCCAACATAAACCACATTACTAAGTGAGCAACTACTTAGTATCAAGTGGGACTGATCTCTCCATCTTGCAGGGCTGTCTTCACAGAAGTTTATAGACTGCTTCTCAGGAAAGATCATGCAAGGGAAGAAGGAAGACATTTATTCTCTCTTGTTAGATTTCCATTGGCCCAACGTTTCCCCCAATGAAGCATTGATTCCCTCATACTTGCCAGCAGTATCTCTTACCTCAGCCTCCGAGGTAGAGACCTGAGGAGAGAGATAAGCTGCATACAGGGTGCACGTGAAGTGCAATGCTCTGCAGCTGTGTCTGTGGGAAGTGAAGTCCAGTTGAGAGCTAGGTGAGACCGAAGATCGACAGTAACCCCTAAGAGGTGTTTTGTATACATGTTAATTTGCAAGTATACCTTTTTCTTAAACAGATATGGGGTACAGTACTGCACAATGGTTGAAAGAATGGGCTTTCATTCTGGCAAAGGGGAGTTTAATGGTAGCTTTGCCACTGTCTGTGGGATTTGGGGACACACAGGATTCTCATCTGTGAAATGGGGCCAAGAAAAGGACCTACTTGGTCAGCTTTTGTGAAGATTAGGTAAAATAAGTCATGTATGGCATTTCACACACTATCTGATCTCTGACAAGAACCGAAAAATTGGTAGGTAGTGTTACTGTTACCCCATTTCTGGCATTCATGTCTGTGATAATAAGACTTTATGTATAGAGCCTTTAAATATTTTTCCCCCAAATCCACAAGTTGGTTTAGGAATAACTGATTATTTCTGTGTATAATTTGAGACACTGAAATGGAAGAGTAAAACTAGTTAGAGGGCAGCTGATAGAGACACACATGCAGAATTTCAGTGATGAGTTGCAGAGGAAGGAATCTGAATTTAATAAGTTCTCTGTTTGTTGTGATACAGCTTATCCACAAGCCAACATTTGGAAACTACTTTTTTTTTTCAACGTTTATTTATTTTTGGGACAGAGAGAGACAGAGCATGAACGGGGGAGGGGCAGAGAGAGAGGGAGACACAGAATCGGAAACAGGCTCCAGGCTCCGAGCCATCAGCCCAGAGCCTGACGCGGGGCTCGAACTCACGGACCGCGAGATCGTGACCTGGCTGAAGTCGGACGCTTAACCGACTGCGCCATTCAGGCGCCCCTGGAAACTACTTTTATAGACTATAACTACCTCTAACCACAAGCTTTGACATTCCTATCAGTTCCAATAGGATTTATGAGATTTTGGGTGGTGTTTTTCTTTTATAACTTCCCTAAGGTAAAATCATACACACACACACACACACACACACACACACGCACACGCATTTTCGTGGGTTTTTTGTTTTGCTTTTTCTTGAGGGTTTGGACACAGGGTACAAAGGAAATAATTCGAGTGCTGTAAATTGCTTGAGTTTAATTATTTTGGGGAATGTATAGAAAGAAGAAATGATGAATTTTCCCCTAAACTTCCCAACTTTCATACATACTCTTAGTAACTAAAAATTTTAAAAGCGTTCTGTGTGGATTCGACTCTCAGTTATGCTTTACAGAGATTGTGTGTTTTGTGAACTCTGAGCACCAGTTGTGACTCCATGGCCAGCATGCGAGGCTAGCTGGCTTGCCTCCCCTCTGAGGAAAGCATGCGTTTACCCAGGAAACAGTCACTCAGTTTTAACACTGGCCTCAGCAAAACCTATTTGAAGGCAAATCCAGTGATCCTGAAAAATTAAAATCCGACTTGAACACCTTCCAAAACCAAGTTGAAATGACTTTTGGATTATCCATGGTAGTGGATTATTCACACCACTGCTCTTCTATTAACAAACAGTTATTGAGAGTTAACCATCTAGACGGTCTCAAAACTGTGAATGGGCACCTTTGCAAGTCTGTTGGACCCAACTCAGAACATGCTTCCATGTAAGATGTGTAAAGAACTGTGGTTAGACTCAGAGATCAGTGGTTCTCAAAGTGTGGTCCCTGGCCAGCAGCATCAGCATCGCTTGGGAACTTGTTAAAATTCAAGAAGTTCTTTAGCTTTGTTTCTGGTTTTTTTTTGTGTGTGTTTGTTTGTTTTTACCTTTGGCTTTAAGAGAGAGACGGAGTGCGAGCAGGGGAGGGGCAGAGAGAGAGGGAGACACAGACTCCCAAGCAGGCTCCAGGCTCTGAGCCGTCAGCACAGAACCTGATACGGGGCTCAAACTCACAGACCATGAGATCATGACCTGAGCTGAAGTCAGACGCTCAACTGACTAAGCCACCCAGGTGCCCCAGAAGTTCCTTAGCTTTTTGTATAATGAGATATGGATAATAAAAGAAACATTGTAATAGATGAAATGAACTGCCTTGTAAGTCTCCAATGACAGGATTCCCTGGGTGTTGCATGGAAACCAATTTGACAAAAAATTATATACAAAAAAAAAGAGATTTTTGCTTTAGGTGAGGCATTAGATGAGAAAGTTGCTAAAGTTGTTTGCCACACTGACATTATTTGCTATCAGCAAGAAGTGGGTGGTCAGCATGTCCGACCTTGGTGTCGCAGTTTAACTCTCATCCACGGTTCACGCAGCCACACGAGTACTCATTACTTTCATATGATTGCAAATCTTTTCCTGAGTTTTGCTGCAATATGTACATGTACTCCAAAAAATGTTTCAGAAACAATTTTACAAATGAGTCTTGTGATCAGAATTTCTGAGGTTTAAAGACTTTAAAAGGTAATTAAAACCAGTAAAAGAAATCTGTGTCAGGGATGAGGTAAAAATGTTTTACATTACGACTTAAATCTGTATTTTCATCCTTATGGACAGGAGATAATTAATAATAACATAGTTTATCAAGTTTTAGCCTAAGTTGTTAGTGTCATGAATAATAAGGAAGTAACATTTGTGTAGTGCTTTGCAGAGTAAAAAGTGCCTCCCCAGATATGACCATGCTTTCTCCTTCTGGTGACCTTGTGAGCATTTATGATAATTACTCTCCTTTTATGAAAGAAGAACCTGGTATTGGGGAGTGCAGTTAGTTACTTATCTAGGATCACTGTTCTAATTAGTGATGCAGGAGGAAGTGGATGGAGTCTAGGCCATTGATTTTATAAAGTGCATATTCTTTCCCCTGCACAAGTGGTTTTTAAATGATTTTACCTCAGGACCCCATTTACCAAGGACCCTGAAGATCTTTTCTTCACAGGACTTATATCTATAGACATTTTTTTTCAATATATGAAGTTTATTGTCAGATTGGTTTCCATACACACCCAGTGCTCATCCCAAAAGGTGCCCTCCTCAATACCCATCACCCACCCTCTCCTCCCTCCCTCCCCCCATCAACCCTCAGTTTGTTCTCAGTTTTTAAAAATTTTTTTTTCCAACATTTTTATTTATTTTTGGGACAGAGAGAGACAGAGCATGAATGGGGGAGGGGCAGAGAGAGAGGGAGACACAGAATCGGAAACAGGCTCCAGGCTCTGAGCCATCAGCCCAGAGCCTGACGCGGGGCTCGAACTCACGGACCATGAGATCGTGACCTGGCTGAAGTCGGACGCTTAACCGACTGTGCCACCCAGGCGCCCCTGTTCTCAGTTTTTAAGAGTTTCTTATGTTTTGGTTCTCTCCCACTCTAATCTCTTTTTTTTCCCCCCCTTCCCCTCCCCCATGTGTTTCTGTTAAGTTCCTCAGGATCCACATAAGAGTGAAATCATATGGTATCTGTATTTCTCTGTATGGCTTATTTCACTTAGCATCACACTCTCCAGTTCCATCTGCGTTGCTACAAAGGGCCATATTTCATTCTTTCTCATTGCCACGTAGTACTCCATTGTGTATATAAGCCACAATTTCTTTATCCATTCATCAGTTGATGGACATTTAGGTTCTTTCCATAATTTGGCCATTGTTGAGAGTACTGCTATAAACATTGGGGTACAAGTGCCCCTGTGCATCAGCACTCCTGTATCCCTTGGGTAAATTCCTAGTAGTGCTATTGCTGGGTCATAGGGTAGGTCTATTTTTAATTTTTTGAGGAACCTCCACACTGTTTTCCAGAGTGGCTGCACCAATTTGCATTCCCACCAAGAGTGCAAGAGGGTTCCCGTTTCTCCACATCCTTGCCAGCATCTATAGTCTCCTGATTTGTTCATTTTGGCCACTCTGACTGGAGTGAGGTGATATCTGAGTGTGGTTTTGATTTGTATTTCCCTGATGAGGAGTGACGTTGAGCATCTTTTCATGTGCCTGTTGGCCATCTGGATGTCTTCTTTAGAAGACATTTTCTGCCCATTTCTTCACGGGATTATTTGTTTTTCGGGTGTGGAGTTTGGTGAGCTCTTTATAGATTTTGGATACTAGCCCTTTGTCCGATGTGTCATTTGAAAATATCTTTTCCCATTCCGTTGGTTGCCTTTTAGTTTTGTTGGTTGTTTCCTTTGCTGTGCAGAAGCTTTTTATCTTCATAAGGTCCCAGTAGTTCATTTTTGCTTTTAATTCCCTTGCCTTTGGGGATGTGTCAAGTAAGAGATTGCTACGGCTGAGGTCAGAGAGGTCTTTTCCTGCTTTCTCCTCTAGGGTTTTGATGGTTTCCTGTCTCACATTCAGATCCTTTATCCATTTTGAGTTTCTTCTTGTGAATGGTGTGAGAAAGTGGTCTAGTTTCATTCTTCTGCATGTTGCTGTCCAGTTCTCCCAGCACCATTTGTTAAAGAGGCTGTCTTTTTTCCATTGGATGTTCTTTCCTGCTTTGTCAAAGATGAGTTGGCCATACGTTTGTGGGTCTAGTTCTGGGGTTTCTATTCTATTCCATTGGTCTATGTGTCTGTTTTTGTGCCAATACCATGCTGTCTTGATGATGACAGCTTTGTAGTAGAGGCTAAAGTCTGGGATTGTGATGCCTCCTGCTTTGGTGGTCTTCTTCAAAATTCCTTTGGCTATTCGGGGCCTTTTGTGGTTCCATATGAATTTTAGGATTGCTTGTTCTAGTTTCGAGAAGAATGCTGATGCAATTTTGATTGGGATTGCATTGAATGTGTAGATAGCTTTGGGTAGTATTGACATTTTGACAATATTTATTCTTCCAATCCATGAGCACGGATTGTTTTTCCATTTCTTTATGTCTTCTTCACTTTCCGTCATAAGCTTTCTATAGTTTTCAGCATACAGATCTTTTAGATCTTTAGTTAGATTTATTTCTAGGTATTTTATGCTTCTTGGTGCAATTGTGAATGGGACCAGTTTCTTTATTTGTCTTTCTGTTGCTTCATTATTAGTGTATAAGAATGCAACTGATTTCTGTACATTGATTTTGTATCCTGCAACTTTGCTGAATTCATGTATCAGTTCTAGCAGACTTTTGGTGGAGTCTATCGGGTTTTCCATGTATAATATCATGTCATCTGTAAAAAGTGAAAGCTTAACTTCATCTTTGCCAATTTTGATGCCTTTGATTTCCTTTTGTTGTCTGATTGCTGATGCTAGCACTTCCAACACTATGTTCAACAACAGTGGTGAGAGTGGACATCCCTGTCGTGTTCCTGATCTCAGGGGGAAAGCTCTCACTTTTTCCCCATTGAGGATGATGTTAGCTGTGGGCTTTTCATAAATGGCTTTTATGATGTTTAAGTATGTTCCTTCTATCCCGACTTTCTCGAGGGTTTTTATTAAGAAAGGTTGCTGAATTTTGTCAAAGGCCTTTTCTGCATCGATTGACAGGATCATATGGTTCTTATCTTTTCTTTTATTAATGTGATGTGTCACATTGATTGATTTGTGAATGTTGAACCAGCTCTGCATCCCAGGAATGAATCCCACTTGATCATGGTGAATCATTCCTTTTTTATGCTGTTTAATTCGATTTGCTAGTATCTTATTGAGAATTTTTGCATCCATATTCATCAGGGATATTGGCCTGTAGTTCTCTTTTTTTACTGGGTCTCTGTCTGGTTTAGGAATCAAAGTAATACTGGCTTCATAGAATGAGTCTGGAAGTTTTCCTTCCCTTTCTATTTTTTGGAATAGCTTGAGAAGGATAGGTATTATCTCTGCTTTAAACGTCTGGTAGAACTCCCCTGGGAAGCCATCTGGTCCTGGACTCTTATTTGTTGGGAGATTTTTGATAACCGATTCATTTCTTTGCTGGTTATGGGTCTGTTCAAGCTTTCTATTTCCTCCTGATTGAGTTTTGGAAGCTTAGGAATTTGTCCATTTCTTCCAAGTGGTCCAGTTTGTTGGCATATTATTTTTCATAGTATTCCCTGAGAATTCTATTTCTGAGGGAGAATTGTATTTCTGAGGGATTGGTTGCAATAATTCCATTTTCATTCATGATTTTATCTATTTGGGTCATCTCCCTTTTCTTTTTGAGAAGCCTGGCTAGAGGTTTATCAATTTTGTTTATTTTTTCAAAAAACCAACTCTTGGTTTCGTTGACCTGCTCTACAGTTTTTTTAGATTCTATATTGTTTATTTCTGCTCTGGTATTTATTATTTCTCTTCTTCTGCTGGATTTAGGCTGTCTTTGCTGTTCTGCTTCTATTTCCTTTAGGTGTACTGTTAGATTTTGTATTTGGGATTTTTCTTGTTTCTTGAGATAGGCCTGGATTGCAATGTATTTTCCTCTCAGGACTGCCTTCGCTGCATCCCAAAGCGTTTGGATTGTTGTATTTTCATGTTCATTTGTTTCCATATATTTTTTAATTTCTTCTCTAATTGCCTGGTTGTCCCATTCATTCTTTAGTGGGGTGTTCTTTAACCTCCATGCTTTTGGAGGTTTTCCAGACATTTTCCTGTGGTTGATTTCAAGCTTCATAGCATTGTGGTCTGAAAGTATGCATGGTATGATTTCAATTCTTGTATACTTATGAAGGGCTGTTTTGTGACCCAGTATGTGATCTATCTTGGAGAATGTTCCATGTGCACTCGAGAAGAAAGTATATTCTGTTGCTTTGGGATGCAGAGTTCTAAATATATCTGTGAAATCCATCTGATCCAATGTCTCATTCAGGGCCCTTGTTTCTTTATTGACCGTGTGTCTAGATGATCTATCCATTTCTGTAAGTGGGGTGTTAAAGTCCCCTGCAATTACCACATTCTTATCAGTAAGGTTGCTTATGTTTGTGAGTAATTGTTTTATATATTTGGGGGCTCCGGTATTTGGCACATAGACATTTATAATTGTTAGCTGTTCCTGATGGATAGACCCTGTGATTATTATATAATGCCCTTCTTCATCTCTTGTTACAGCCTTTAACTTAAAGTCTAGCTTGTCTGATATAAGTATGGCTAGTCCAGCATTCTTTTGACTTCCAGTAGCATGATAAATAATTCTCCATCCCCTCACTCTCATCTGAAGGTGTCCTCAGGTCTAAAATTAGTCTCTTGTAGACAGCAAATAGATGGGTCTTGTTTTTTTATCCATTCTGATACCCTATGTCTTTTGGTTGGCGCATTTAATCCATTTACATTCAGCGTTATTATAGAAAAATATGGGTCCATAGGTTTCATGCTTGTAGCGATGTCTCTGGTACTTTGTCTCACAGGATCCCCCTTAAGATCTCTTGCAGGGCTGGTTTAGTGGTGACAAATTCCTTCAGTTTTTGTTAGTTTGGGAAGATCTTTATCTCTCCTTCTATTCTAAATGACAGACTTGCTGGATAAAGGATTCTCGGCTGCATATTTTTTCTGTTTATCACATTGAAGATCTCCTGCCATTCCTTTCTAGCCTGCCAAGTTTCTGTAGAGAGATCAGTCACGAGTCTTATAGGTCTCCCTTTATATGTTAGAGCATGTTTATCTCTAGTTGCTTTCAGAATTTTCTCTTTATTCTTGTATTTTGCCAGTTTCACTATGATATGTCGTGCAGAAGATCGATTCAATTAGGTCTGAAGGGAGTTCTCTGTGCCTCTTGGATTTCAATGCCTTTTTCCTTCCCCAGATCAGGGAAGTTCTCAGCTATTATTTCTTCAAGTACACTTTCAGCACCTTTACCTCTCTCTTCCTCCTCTGGAATACCAATTATGGGTATATTGTTTCTCTTTAGTGCATCACTTAGTTCTATAATTTTCCCCTCATTCTCCTGGATTTTTAACCTCTCTTTTTCTCAGCTTCTTCTTTTTCCGTAATTTTATCTTCTAGTTCACCTATTCTCTCCTCTACTTCTTCAATCCAAGCCGTGGTTGTCTCCATTTTATTTTGCAGTTCATTGATAGCATTTTTTAGCTCCTCCTGGCTGTTCCTTAGTCCCTTGATCTCTGTAGCAATAGATTCTCTGCTGTCCTTTATACTGTTTTCAAGCCCAGTGATGAATTTTATGGCTATTATTCTAAATTCACTTTCTGTTATATTGTTTAAATCATTTTTGATCAGTTCATTAGCTGTTGTTATTTCCTGGACGTTTTTCTGAGGAGAATTCTTCCGTTTCGTCATTTTGGATAGTCCCTGGAGTGGTACGGAACTGGGGAGTACTTCCCCTGTTCTGTCTTGAATACCTTGAGTTGGTGGGCGGGGCCGCAGTCAGATCTGACCAGCCCACTGCTGGGGCCATGGTCAGACTGGTGTGTGCCTTCCCTTCCCCTCTCCTAGGGTCAGGATTCACTGTGGGGTGGCGTGGCCCGTCTGGGCTACTTGCACCCTGCCAGGCTTGTGGTGCTGGGGATCTGGTGTATTAGCTGGGGTGGATAGGCAGTGTGCACAGGGGCGGGAGGGGCAGGTTCAGCTTGCTTTTCCTTCGGAGATCCGCTTCAGGAGGGGCCCTGTGGCACTGGGAGGGAGTCAGACCCGCCGGAGGGATGGATCCGCAGAAGCACAGCGTTGGGTGTTTGTGTGGTGCAAGCAAGTTCCCTGGCAGGAACTGGTTCCCTTTGGGATTTTGGCTGGGGGAGGGGCGAGGGAGATGGTGCTGGTGAGCGCCTTTGTTCCCTGCCAAGCTGAGCTCTGTTGTCCGGGGCTCAACAACTCTCCCTCCCGTTGTCCTCCAGCCCTCCCGTTCTCCAAGCAGAGGTGTTAGCTTATAACCTTCCAGATGTTAAGTCCCGCTTGCTGTCAGGACACACTCCGTCCGGCCCCTCCACTTTTGCCAGCCAGACTCAGGGGCTCTGCTTGGCTGGTGGGCCGCCCCTCCGCCCTGGCGCCCTCCCACCAGTCCTTGGAGGGCGCACCGCCTCGCTGCCCTTCCTACCATCTTCCGTGGGCCTCTCGTTTGCGCTTGGCTCTGGAGACTCCGTTCTGCTAGTCTTCTGGCGGTTTTCTGGGTTATTTAGGCAGGTGTAGGTGGAATCTAAGTGATCAGCAGGACGCGCGGAGAGCCCAGCATCCTCCTACGCCGCCATCTTCTGAAATTTTTTTAAAAATATTTTTTAAATGTTTATTTATTTTTGAGACAGAGAGAGACAGAGTGCAAATGAGGGAGGGCTGGGGAGAGAGACAGGGAGACAGAATCCGAAACAGGCTCCAGGCTCTGAGCTGTCAGCACAGTGCCTGATGCGGGGCTTGAACCCATGAACAGTGAGATCAAGACCTGAGCTGTAGTCAGATGCTCTACTCACTGAGCCACCCAGGCGCCCCTATCTTGAACAATTTTTTAAATGTTTATTCATGTTTTGAGACAAGGGGCCAGAGAGAGAGAGAGAGACACCCAGAATCTGAAGCAGGCTCCAGGCTCGGAGCTGTCAGCACAGAACCTAACATGGGGCTTGAGCTCATGAACCATGAGATTGTGACCTGAGCCGAAGGCTGACATTTAACCGACTGAGACATCCAGGCAATCCATTTCATTTAAAGTATTTCATTTAAAGTAACATAAATAGGGACGCCTGGGTGGCTCAGTTGGTTAGGCATCCGACTTTGACTCAGGTCATGATCTCAGGGTCCGTGAGTTCGAGCCCCGTGTCAGGCTCTGTGCTGACAGCTCAGAGCCTGGAGCCTGTTTCAGATTCTGTGTCTCCCTCTCTCTCTGACCCTCCCCTGTTCATGCTGTCTCTCCCTGTCTCAAAAATAAATAAACATTAAAAAATTAAAAAAAAATAAAGTAACATAAATAAACCAATCACACTGCAATGCAACTATGTATTTTTTACTTAAAAAATACTTGGCAAAACAACGAAAAAATGACAGTATTTTTGCAAAAACAACAAAAATGTTATGTCTTTGTAAATTTGAAAATATTTTTTAAAGGTTTGGATTAATAGAAGACAAGTAGCCTCTCACATTTTCTTTTGCATTTAATTTGTTTCAAGGGGATGGTTTGGTTGATGGGTGTAGAAAAAAAATTGACCATCTAGATATACATGGTTGGAAATGAAGGCAGTTTTTAATATATTTTACAGATGATTGTGGATGTTTTTCTTTGTTACTACACCAGAACTCAACCGGTGATAGTCTGTTGAAAACCAGTTGTGATATGGAATGTGTACTCTTTTCAGTGAACTTTTTGTATTCTCTTACATTAAAATACAGTGGTCTACTTGCATTTGAATGAGTATTTTACCAATGCATGATTTGATAAAATCATGCTCTGGTTATTTGGAAAATACTGACTTACTGAGTTGTGAAGTTTTTTTCAAATACCATCACGATTTATTGTATAGCCTCAAAAAAAAAAAAAAATCCCACATGTTAATGGCACTACCGATCTTACCAGAAAGGTCCTGACATACTGAGAAGCTTTCAAGTTCATGGTTTCAGACACATGGTTTTCAAAATTCTCATTTTTCCGTTCAAATTTCATCTTTAACAAATACCAGTTTTTCTTAAAGTTACAGGCTCACTTCATTATTCTCAAGAAATTCTCAAGAAAATTATCTTTATGCCACATTTCCAAGTCTTAATGACTAGAGTTTATGTTTAATAAGGGGAGGAAAAAACAAACTTTGAGACTCAAACATTCACATAAGCATTTTTGCTCAAGACAATCCCACTTTGGGTGTGCAGCATTAATGTCTCATGCATACCTCCCGATTCATCATTTCTTCACATACAGTGTTAAAAAGACGTGTACTCAAGATTGAGAGTCAGTCAAATAAAGTATACATCTTCAACAAGGATATTCTTTGGTGATATATATATATATATATATACATATATATATACATATATATATGTGTATATATATATATATATATATATATATATATATATACACACATACATACATACATACATACATTATGGTAGAGAATACAGTGTTTCCCAGTAGTACAGTCTGGTGTTACTGACTTGATTTGTACAAAGGCATCAGAAATTTTACACGCCATAGCTTTTGCTCTGTTAGTACAAATCAACCCAGTGTGAACAAGGCAGTGTTGGTATACTCTGAACACAGTTCTGAGCTCATGGGTGTCCTGGAAATGTCTTGGGGACTTTGCTGTTCTTAGAATTGCTGCCTTAAATCCAATCTGCCTTTCTCTTGAGTAGCTAGAGTTTGAACAATTCAATTCTGTGCTCCTTTTTTGAGTGACCAATTCAGATGCCAAATGTATTACTGTTGCTTACACATCTCTGATTTTGTGATTCTCATGGCCCATTTTGATGAGCCAGTACATTGTAGTCCCACTAATCTTTCTATTAACTCCCTATGAATTGCTTCTCAGCCTTTTGGCTAAGATCAAGTGTAGTATCTATTAACTCCCTATGTTTTCTCTAGGTCCTGCGACTATTCACATACTTTTTCTTCAACTAGGAACACCACTTCCCTCCAAACTGTGAGGGTAACATATACTCAGATATAAGCTAAATATCCTTTTCTTAATAACATGCTCATTGATACCTACATTTGAACTTACTTTTAAACATCTGTTATATGCTATGGAATAGGAAGTAGTCATAAATTTGTAAATTTTGGATATTCTTTTTTATGAGTTTAATGTCCATATCATTCACCTTTTTTTAAGTTTATTTATTTTTGAGAGAGAGAGAGAGAGAGAGAGAGAAAGTGTGAGTTGGGGAGGAGCAGAGAGACAGGGAGAGAAGACAGAATCCCGAGCAGGCTCCATGCTGACCTGGGGCTCAAATCCATGAGCCGTGAGATCATGACCTAAGTTGGAGTTGGATGTTTAACCGATTGAGCCAGCCAGGAGCTCCTGTATCATTCACTCTTAAATCAGCCCCCGACAAGGTGCCTGTTATGCAATATTCACTCAATAAATACTTGTGTATTATATATTCTTCACAGTCTGGAGTACAGGTGACCCAAAATGTTAACTGTTTTTCTGTACCTCTGTTTAATCTCTGTCATGTTTTCCTTTTACCTGTCAGCAAATAAATAAATAAATAAATAAATAAATAAGTTTAATTCTAGGTAATTTCATTGTTTTTCTACTTATAGGTAAGTGATAAAATTCAGGGTTTCTTCCTTTTCTTCTCCCTGGTACAGATTTTATCATCTAGGATTGACTCAAGATTAGAGTACCAGTGGAGATGGGTACCCTACTGCTTGGTCTGGATCCATGTATCCTGGTGCCCATCAGTTAATGCCACAACACTGTTGTGCTTTGTGATAGGCAGCCTCCATCCCCCGTGGCATTTGTACATAAGACGGTATACACCTACATGAAACTAACTAAGATGGCCTCTAGTATACAGCTAGCTGGTCCTCATTATTTGCAGCTTTCACAATTGTGAATGTTCATACTTCCTGTGATTGGTTTAGAATCTTAAAATCAATAGCTGGCACTATTTTGTGGTCCCATAAAAACATGATTAGAGCAGTGAAAAAATCCGATGTGCATAATCCCAGTTGGGGCTGAATATAGTGATGCTCAGTGTTCTTGTGTTACTTTTCCTGCTATAAGCAGGGGTCCTTTTTGAGTCTATGTAGTGCTGGCTTACCCAACATTTTTGAGCTTTTTTTCTGGTGATGTTGCGTTTAAAATGGACTCGAAGCATAGTACTGTCGAGTGTTCCTAATTACGAGAAGGCTGTGAAATGCCTTGTTGAGAAAATGCCATGTGTTAGAAAGGCTGCATTCAGTTCTGAGTTATGCCGTTGTTGGCTGTGGGTTCAAATCAGGTGAGTTAGCTAGCATTACATGTGAAATAAGGTTTCTTTAAACAAACACACACACAAAACAAGGTTCCATATTGATCCGTTGATAAAAATGGTGTGGCCAAGGGGCTCGTGAGAACCTAAACCTGTATTTCTCCTAGAAGTAATGGTTTAAGATTTGCGAGTTCTATATTTGTAACTACTTGATAAAACATTAATTACCATGAATAATGAGAATTTACTGTGCCATTTTCCTAGGACTTCCTGCAGTCACTGAGTGTGCAGTCATGACCCTGAATTCTGGTTCTAGCTCCACTATACACTCACTGTATGCAAGACCAAGAGTCTTTCCAAAGAAGCTTCTCTAAGTATAGAAGAGAGTTATTTTTTTCCTTCTAATCTGTGGTGGTTTTAAGTGTGTCCCCCAAAACATTATGCTGAAGTTCTATCTCCCGGTACCTGCGAATGTGACTTTAACTGCAAATAGGGTCTTAGAAGATGTAATAAAATTAAGAAGAGGTTGTACTGGATCCAGGTGAGTCCTAAATCCAGTAACTGGTGTCCTTACATACAGACAGACTTGGAGATCTAGAGACAGAGAAGAGACCTATAGGAAAGAAGACCAGCTACAGATGGAGGTAGAGATTGGACTTGACCAAAGAGCCCAAAGATTGCTGGCCGGTACCAGAAGCTAGGGCAGAGGCATGAAACAGTGTCTTCCCCAGAAGGAGCCAACCCTTTAGACACCTTGATTTTCGACTTTAGTGTTCCAAAACTTTGAGATAATACATTCCTATTTTAAGCCAGCCCATTCAGGGTACTTTGTTATAGTAGCCCCTGTGAAGCTAACACACACCCTTTAACATTTTAAGGTAGTATCATTGATGAGATCCCACAGAAAAATAAACTCCAAAAAGATCTGTGAGAAAAGGGTATTTGATCAAATGTATCATGGTAGTTCACAATTGGCAAGTCCTCTCTGCTAATTAACTGGAAATTCTAGCCTCCAGTTTTCAGATAGCGGGTGTCACTGAGAAGTAGGACGCTGGAGAACGAACTCATGGGAAAGTTTCTGTGTGTGCCATTTCACACTCTCAGATCAAATGCTGTTTAAAGGAGGAATGATAAATATTAATGTGGCACCTGCTTCAATTACTTTCAACTAGCAGGAGCTGACACAGTGCGGCACACCCAGTGAGACCCTGAGGAAGCAGCTCTTGACACTGGCAGGCGTACCTCAGCGATCCCTCCTGAACCAGACCCAGTACCTTTCCTAATTGGCCCTCTGAGGTGGGATGTTGCTCGCCAGCCTGAAGACCCTTAGTGACTGCGGGGCCGTTTGCCAGCTCTCATGCAACACAGGGGTTGCGTCCGTGCCTCATATGTAGGCTGGTGGGGAAGGGAGCTGTTGACCAGCACTCCCTTTCCCAATCAGGTGCCTGGAGATGAGCCTGTGGAAGGTTAGCTCCTTCCACCGAACGTGGAACAGCCGCCTTGCCTCAGGATTTTCCCGGAGGTAGTGTTTGACTCATTTGCTTGCACTTCCGGCTGCTGCTGGGGTCACACACTACCACGAACCTGGCAGGGTATCTTCCAGGGGATGTTTCCCTTCCCTTGCTTCAAGTTATTTATGGGGGCACCAGGACTTGAGAATCCTGCATAGGAAGGAAGTAAAATCAGGAAGGCAGCAATAAGTACCAGTACCTGTGTCTGGGCTTGCCTCTAGCCATGTAAATTATTTAGAAATTGCTCAATGTAGCCCTCTGTGACAAGCTTCACCGAGAGAGTGGGAGAAGTGATAGCCTATTCTCCAGAAGCTGCATGCAAAAAGAGCATCTCCAAGTGAAATTTTTCAGCCATAATTTATATAGGATTCTAGGTGTGCCAGCTGCTACATGATGTGCTTAATAAGTTTAATTCTTCAAATTCTAGCAACCCTAAGGTGGGTCAACTATCATTACCTATATTGTACATATAAAGACTCCTAACAATAGTAGAAGTGGAGTAAATTTTCCAGGCAATGACTAGTAAGTGATAGAACCTGCTTACAAATACAGGTCTACTTGACTGCATTTCCAATCTTATCTCCTAAGTGCATAACCTCTGATTGGAGCTTGAAAACACACCACACACGTGCACACACACACATACACACCCCCACACACACATGTTGGACCAGAGCTTTGAATAATATAGACACACATATATGCACACATACATATGTTGGATTCTTAGGTTAGAATAAAGTCTATGCCTGACATATTACCAATAGTAATGTTTCACATGGATATACCAGTAGATAGATATCTTAGAACAGAGATGATTTCTGTTCTACCAACTGAGAATAGTTCAGCATTTGGCACTAAGGTATACACAGTAAATATTGGTTGAATTAATAACTGAAACAAATATATGGCCAGAAAAATTCTTCTATTGATTGCAGTTCTGTACCCTCTATAAACTTTTTAATTCCCAGACCAGCTTCAGGAAATAGGCAGAATAAAAATGATCATTCTTACCTTGCAGACATGGACCTGGAACTTATATTTTCTGATTGCTGGGTTTTGCTCTCTCCACTCCATCTTTCTGATATGGCAGCCTTGGGTTCAGCTATTACTCCATACGTTCTTGTTGTTTTCATTGGCCTAATTTGAGACACTAGACAGACGTTGCTGATTGCCAAAGAGGAGGCAAAGAATGGCCTGAAAATCCCCAGAGTTTGTACTTTCATCCTTTAAAGAAACTGTGAACATGCTGGGATCACTTCTTCTTTTTTTTTTTTTAAATGTTTATTTATTTTTGAGAGGGAGAGAGAGAGAGAGAGAGAGAGAGAGAGAGAGAGAGAGAAGGAGGTAGCGTGAGTCAGAGAGGGGCAGAGAGAGGGAGAGAGAGAATCCCAAGCAGGCTCCATGCTGTTAGCACAGAGCCCGACATGGGGCTTGATCCCACAAACCACAAGATCATGACCTGAGCAGAAATCAAGAGTCAGAGGCTTAACCTACTGAACTACTCAGGTGCCCCTGAGATTTCTTCTTAACTTTGGGAAAGGTAGCTGCTCCCATTTGAACAGTAAAATTTGGAGCTGGCAACTGAGTACCACAAAGATCATTCCATTTTGGGAACTAGAGACCCTTAGGTGAATCCTAAAGTACAATCAAGGCATACTTACCATTTCAACGTGTCCTTGGTGATACGGAGATATGTCCCTGGTTTGACACATCAAATGACTCAAGAACTTTAAGGAATAAATCTCTGTTCCATATTTTGGAAGAAGAATAAAAGAAAGATATTTAAGTGCATCTAGAGCTGTAGATACAGATAGATATATGAAAGGTCACAAATACCTCATGATTTTTAACTACACTCTCAATTGTGAATGATATTGGAAAATAGTATTATGGGAAAATTTAAATGTTAAACACATGTGTTACTGCTTCTAGCTTTTCCTCTCTGTTCTACGTTGCCCATGGGTAGGATGGATAATTCTCAACCCCTCCTATGGGGAGTTTCTCTTGTAGCCACATGTAGAAGGCCAAGATTATATATCACCTTTAGGCAACCAGATACCAAGAAATCAAACATGGTCTTGTATATTTACCAAATATTGTAAGGAAGAGCCCAAAGATGGTTAATGACCTACCAGAAACTGCAACAACTATTTTGGACCTATTCCCATCTATTATCTTCCTGTGAAAAGCTAATACTAGATATCTATTCATTATATTAACAGAAGTAGAAAAGCTTAATTAATTTCTCCATTTTTCATAACAGAGCTGCATCTCTTGAAAGATGCTATTTGGGTCCACTACAGAGTTTTGAAGTCCACTACTAGGGGTAAACTCCCTTAGACTCTAGCTCGTTTTACATATGCACCTAATACTACAGACTCTTGTTCTTCCCTTTAGGCTCCATATCGCCATCACATTCCTTGTGCCTTAATGGTAATGACCTTTCCTTTCTTTTTCTGATTTCAGTTTGAAGCTCTTAAATCCTTATTATCAATAGTCAGTTCTTCTTTCTCTTTATATACAGTATCTTATGAGCTCCAAGTTTGTTAGATTTGGCTTCATAGGTCCTCTTCCTTCCCTTTTTACTACAACCTCTCTCTTCCATTTTCCTTGAATACCTTTACTCTCTATCTACAACTTTTGAAATTTAAAACCTCTTTTCAGAGTCCTCTGAGAAGCGATGATCTCTAAGAACCTTCTGAAAGTGCAGCTTGCCCAATAAAATTTGAGATTGCCTTCTCCTGAAATGCTATAGCATGTGTATTTCTTGTTAAAAATCTATCTAGTATGATATAGTTCTATCTATATAGCATGATAGTTATGGGCGCCCTGTTTGGTTCTCTCCTTTTTTGAAATATGAGAAGCGTCAGTCTCAGATGCAGCCCTTGGGGGCTGGCAGTATACTACACTTATTAGCTTTGCTCCTAATAGATAGTCTGCTATAGAAATTTAAGGGTTCTATAGTCAGGCTGGCTAGATTTGAATCCCAGCTTTGACATATATGACTTCAGACAAATTACTTAATTGCTTTGAACCTCAGTTCTCTTATCTAACAAAGAACAATGACTGTTTTTGAAATGTGTGTTTTAATGCACATTAACTGTTATTCTTTGAGTACCTATTCTGTGCTCAGATACTTTTTTTGTGTGCTCAAAAGATACACATTGGTAAACAAGACAGACAAGTGCCTTACTTTCACAAGGTGTAGATTCTAGTGGGAGGAGACCAAGAGCTGATGTTAACTTGTTATGCAATACCATGGCTGTACCACTTCCTATTTTCAGATAAATTTCCATTCTGTTTTCAGCTAAATTTCTAATCCATAGGTTCCTACATCATTTTGGTTGTTAAAGATAGTGAATGTAATTCTGTGTACAGATACTTAGCAAATTATGTTGAAAGGGACATTTTGGGTGAGGCACCATGACAATAAATACCATACTCCAAAGTGAAATGAGAGGTCATGATATAAACAATTCAAAAGTGGTGTTGAATTCCACTTCTGTATCTATTAAAATCTTCTCATGCATTGAGTATAACTAAATGTCAGCTTGAAGATAAAAGAAAAAAAATGCTGTTGACAGCATTTGGGATCCTCTAAGTGCTACCTTTTCCCCTAAGGATGGGAAGTGTGGGTCTGCTTCCTTCTTCTGCTTACATTAAGAAAGATGTACTTTAAGGAGACCATTCGGAGTTAAATATGATTTCCCTTGTTTTGGGGAACCCTGTACACTTGAGCCGATTCCTTCTGAAAGATCCAGAAAGTGAAAGATAGGTCAGCTAGCTGCTTTGGTACTGGAGTGATGGAGTATTGAGTGGCCTGCATCCCTTGACTTTATTGAGGAATATAATACTTAAATATTCCCCATGGACAAAGTATGCATGGAAACAAGGGGAGGGGTGTTTCTGGGAGGGCTGTAGAAAGGTTGAATAGACATCAGAAGAAAGATCTTGAGGTACCAGTTGATACCTATGTCCAAGGAAGGAGTAAGTAGACAGCTGCAGTAGAAATGTATTCATATTCATCAGTAATCAATATTGACTGAGCTGTTGAGATGCTTAAAAGAGATTTCATTTATACTCCTATCAGTAAACAAGATAATTTGAGCATGTGGTAAAAGCCATGAGGAGATAGGTTAGGACAACTTAATAGAGATTGACTAGGATAAAGCAGAAGTAACTTGAGAGTGGATGCTGAAGGGAGGTCTCTCAGAGCAGGTAATAGTAGATCGGCAGGAGGTAGGCAGGCGGGTCATGTTCTGAATCCTGAGAAGGTTCTATAGGTAAAGGGAGTAGCGAACATCAGGACCACTGGGTGGGAATGAGGTCAACATATCTTAGCAATCCAAAGAAAGCCAGTGTGTTGAAACTCGGTGAGTGGTGGTGATGGAAGATTACTGGATGTCACCAGATAGAATTGTAGAGACAGATCAAGTAGGACTTTGCAGGGCATGGTAAGGATCTTGGGTTTTATTTTCAGTAGAAAAGAAAGCCTCTAGAGACTTTTAGGCAGGGAGCAACATGAAGTAATTTACATTGTAAAACTATCCCTTCTATTTCGGAGTAAAGTAACAGAAAACTGCAAAGTACAGGGATAATGGAGTGATCAGAAATCTCCTGGGGAAGATCAGACTTGAACTACACCTGGAAAATTTGGATTGAATTTAGAGGAGCTGGGGAAAATGGAGGGAGGCTGCATGGAGGAGCATACACAGGTACAGAGGCAGGAAAGTATAGCACAAGACACAATTTCCCTCCAGCATAAACAAAACCCAGTCAGTCATTGGGATCCTGAGTTCTAGGTTGGTTGATGGGATTAATGAGCACTGGCCAAGCAGGGGTCCAGAGGAGGGCAACAAGATACAGGGTCCAATCAAACCAAGTCAAGTTTCCAACAGTGATATCCATCCGAAGGGCTAAGTGAAAAGATACATTTCAGGAGTAAGGGACCTGGGTAAAAAGATTCCAAAGGCTGGTGAGCTATAAAGTCCAAAAGAGTGGCTGAGATGTAGTAACAGGTTCTAGCTTATCGGTGGTCATGGATGGAGAGGAAGCTATTAATAATATGAAGACAAAGCAAAACTCTAATTGCTTGACTGGGCTACTGTTTGCACTTTTACATTGGCAGTTCCTTGTTTAGAGCTCTTAAAATCCAAATGAGCCTCTATATGGCAACTTCATGGCATTAGTCTGAATTGTGCTTTTCTATCTGTGGTATTATTTAACTAGCATCTGGTTCCACAACAAGGCGATCAGCTCAGTAAAACTAAAGCCATTTCTAATTTTGCTCACTAAGCTATCCCTGCATGATGCCAAGCACATAATAGTTACTCAAACATTTGCTGAATGAACGGCTAATGCATCACCTTCTAAACATTTCATGAGTTTGTCTTGCTTCTTCCAAATCCAAACAGACTAGCACCCTTCTAGATTGTGAATGAGACAACGACACAGACTTTAATTTTTTTATACATCCAAAAAAACTTGATTGACACCTAGTATGCGTTACCCACTTTGAAAGATGTTCACTGATACACTGATAAGCATGACTTTCATGCCCCTATTCTTAATTTTTTTTTACACTTATTTATTTTTTTTGAGAAACAGAGTGAGACAAAACATGAGCGGGGGAGGGTCAGAGAGAGAAGGAGACACAGAATCCGAAGCAGGCTCCAGACTCTGAGCAAACAGTCAGCACAGAGCCTGATGTGGGGCTCGAACCCACAAACTGTGAGATCATGACCTGAGCTGAAGTTGGATGCTCAACTGACTGAGCCACCCAGGTGCCCCAACTTGCCCCTATTCTTAAGGAACTTAATGTTTAGTGCAGGATGTTAAATAATTTTGCCCAAGGTTATTTAATTATAGTTAACATATGTGCTAACGAGGAAAAATACAGATTTCTATGAGTAGCATAAAAACCCATTTTCTACCTTCAAAACCAAAAAAATATTATAATCTTGGAGGAAGATTACTTGTAATTTGTATGGTACCTAGAACAGGCCCATTCAAAGTGCTAAATGCTTGTCTGAGTAGAAAATCAAAGCTGACATATTGACAATACATGACATTACATGCTGACCATGGTAATCAGTCTATCACTCTATTTGTTCTATCAAAATAGCACTGAAATCATGATGTCTTTATTCTTGTCCCACAGATAAGGTGATCAGGGAATTACTGAAGAGACTTTCCATGGGGTAGGATAGTAGACATTTCTTTTCCATCTGTCTGTGCATACAGAGGTGTTGGCTCTTTCCCTGTGTCGGAAATCAGAATGATCAGTATAGAAGTGCTAGAATTAGATGTGGGCAGAGAATACCTTTAGTGATTAATAAAGGACTAGAGTCCCCTTAGAGATTTTAAATTGGACCGGGTGGTCATCTACCTAAAAGCACTGAAGAAATTCAGGGGGAAAAAAAAAGAAAGTTTAGAAACTTAAGTACTTAAAAGTAGGAAAATAGAAATACCATGGTGAGGATGCCAGCATTTGATGAATCCCAGTGGAAGATTATTTTGTTGCCTAGCTGACCCTGAAGCCACACTCCTTAGGGATTGTTGCTTGCATTCGCTGTACCTTCTTCCCTGGACTGCTTTGTTCCTGCCCCTTTCCCTATTTACCATATTTTTGCACTTGAGATCTAGCCCAAGAAACTTGCCTCAATGACCTCTTAAATGTTGGACCTTCTCATTTACTCTTTCATTGTCCTGTTATGTCCTCTTTAACATCACAATGTGCATTTACTTTATTTGCATAGTTTTAGGTTCATTTTTGTTTTGTATTAAAATATATATAGACACCTGGGTGGCTCAGTCAGTTGAGCATCTGACTTCAGCCCATGTCCTGATCCTGCACTTCCTGGGTTCGAGCCCTGGGTCAGGCTCTGTGCTGACAGCTCAGGGCCTGGAGCCTGCTTCGGATTCTGTGTCTCCCTCTCTCTCTGCCTCTTCCCAGCTTACACTCTATCTCTCTGTCTCCTCAAAATAAATAAAAATAAAAAATAAACATTAAAAAATTTATATATATATATATGTTATGTACGTATATGTGTATATATATATATATAATCAGTGGGGGAGAGGGGCAGAGGGAGAGACTGAGAGGATGTCAGGCAGGCTCCATGCTCAGTGCAGAGCTTGACAAGGGGCTCAATCCCACAACTGGGGAATCATGACCTGAGTGGAAATCAAGAGTCAAAGGCTCAACTGACTGAGCCACCCATGAGTCCCAGTAATTTGTATCTTTAATTACATTTTTTTTAGGGAAAATCTCCCTAAAATGTAAGCTTCATGAGGTCATCTATCTATTCTGTGTTAACTTCAAACTTAAAAAGTAATTGGGCATGTGAAAAGTGCTACATAAATATTTATGAAGGAGGAAATGAAAATTGTTTGGCTATGATGGGGACTATAAGGATTGCATTTTACATTGGTGAAAATCACTTGGATTTTCCAGGCTCACAGAGAAAGAAACTCATTAACTCTTTTCTTTATTTCTTCCCTTATTTAAGTACTTTTAGCAGGCAGTTTTTGTGTGTGTGTATACCTCAGAGTGTACTTATATTCCCCCCCCAGCTTTATTAAAGTATAATTGACAAATAAAAGTTGTATATATTTAAGGTGAACAACATGATGTCTTGATATACATGGTGAAATGATTACCACAATCAAGCCAATTAACATATTCATCACCTCAACATACTTACAATTCTATGTGCATGATAACAATTAAGATCAACCCTCTTAAGCAAATTTTAAGTATATAATACAGTATTACTAACTATATTCACCATGCTATACTTTAGCCTTAAATCATCTCACACAACTGGATTTTTACAATTTTTTCCCAGTTGAAATCCTCTGATGCTTAAACTGAAGCTTGAGGCCTAATTTTCTCCTCTACTGATAAGAAGCTTCATGTATTTATTCTATCCTCTCAGTTTGCTTCTCTTTAAGTAATTTCTTTCCCCATCCCTCTCCTGTGAGGAAGTAGAAAGAGCACTGACTGTGTGTATGGGGGAAAGAAAAAAGTTAATTTGCCATTGAGATTTTGGTCACAAAAACCTTCTAAGATGTGTCACTTTTTTTTTAAATTTTTTTAATGTTTATTTATTTTTGAGACAGAGACAGAGCATGAATGAGTGAGGGTCAGAGAGAGAGGGAGACACAGAATCCGAAGCAGGCTCCAGGCTCTGAGCTGTCAGCACAGAGCCCGACGCGGGGCTCAGACTCACGGACCGGACCGTGAGATCATGACCTGAGCCGAGAGCCGAAATCGGACGCTTAACCGACTGAGCCACCCAGGCGCCCCAGATTTGTCACTTATAAAATGAGCAAGTTGGAGTAGATGATAATGTAAAGTGCTTTCTAAGTCTAAGATGTTATGATTCATAGGAATTATTTTTAAATCTTTTATTCCTGCTTCTAGCCAATCTTTCTAGAAGTCAGAATTGGACAACAGATGCTAAAGAAGGGCTTGGCTGAAGCTTGAGTTAAGTGAGAAGGTAATGTCAGTGTTAATTTAGGTTTTGATTTTGCTGACTGCTCTTAAAGGGATCCCCAAATACTCTAAATCACATGGGAACCTTAATTACTAAAATTTGCCCATCCCTATGGAGATGCTCTGGAAACTCAGACATAGTTTTCAGAATAAGCCATGATGTTGGCTGAAGGGAAAAGGCCAAGGGATGATTTTTTCATAAAAGGATAACCTGTGAAAAATGAATAAATCCAGAAACTTCATGGTTTTTACCAGAATCCAACTTCTCCTGGAAGCCTTTTTCTTTTTTAACAAAACATGTTTTGCCATTGATGTAGATGGCAGAGAGAAGCAGAAAGAACCATAATGAAGACAGAGTATTCAGTAGTTAAGAACTTATACACTGGACTTAGATGAGTGTTTGGGTCACTTAACTCATCTATAACCTTGGACAAGTCACGTATCAGTTCCGAGTCTTAGGTTCCTTATCTGTAAGATGTCCATAGCGATGGTACTGGTATCTACTTCTGTGCTCATGTTTCAAACGAGTTGATATATAAAAAGTGTTGATCACATTGCCTACTTCATTATCAATGCTCCATAAATATTAGCCATGACTCTATTACTGTAATCCTTATAAGACCAAACCAGTATTTGTGAGCAGCGTACGAAATCAGATGGAGAAAGGAGTCTCTCCCTAGTATTCGTGACCTCTTCTCACCTTTACACCTTTCATTGTTGAAACTGCAAATACTTTGAAAAGAAGGTATACTTAGCAATGTAACAGTATATTAACGGCTTCCAACTTGTTATGAATTATTTTAAAATAGAGAAGAGAGACAAATTTTCACTAATGGAATTCCCTGACCCAATCTATCTCCTAAAACTGTCTCCTTTACTTCCGGCATTAAAATGTATTCATTCATTGTATTCAACTCACGCTGAATAAAATACAGACTTCGTATTTCTACCAGGGCCACTGGAGAATATAATAAAAATACAAGGTCCCATGTTACCCTCAAAGAGCCTACAGTACAATCGTTAAGAGCACAGGCTTCAAATTATACAGACCTAGTTTAAAATTCTGGCTTCCTTGACTCCTAGCTACATGAACATGGGGAAATTATTAATTCTAAGCTTCATTTCTTGTGTATAAAATGTAACACCTTCCTTATATGTTCTTATGAATGTAATTCATGTAATGAATATAAGGTAATTCTTATAAAACACAGCTCAATCACTAACATATAATAAGCACCTAACAAATGGCAATTATTGCTAAAATATGCTATGGTGTACAATTTAAAAACACCTCATTTTGATCATCCCATACTTCGAATTATTGGCATTTCTACTCCCTTATTAATTGAGTTAATTTAGGTTTATAGGCAAATCACTAACAGCAACAAACTTTAAATGTCAGTCATTTAATACAACAAAATATAATTTCTTGTTGAACCAAAGTCTCTGTGATTCCAAGTGAGGCCTCAGGCCAGCTGTCCTTTACATGGTCAGTTGCAAGTTGCATTGCTTTTTAAAATCCCCACCAACTCAATGCAAGAAGACATTTCCACGGATCCTGTGTGTAAAATGGGTAGCAGTGAGTTCTAGTATTGTCTTTTATAATCTCCTTCCTTCTAGTAGACTCATAAGTCTACGTATTAAAAACCTCATGAAACGGGAAAATGCTGGGTCATAAAGAGACAAAGAGAAAATAAAATGGAAGAGGAGGACATTTGTAGGGATGTTTTATCTTTTGTGTTAGTGTCAATTCATTGTTTTGTAATTGTCCAGATGGCTTGGCTAAGAAAGTTAATCTTGATTAGCAGGAAAAGCACCTTTGTCATTTACCATTGTCTTCTCTAGGCTCAGAATATGGAAGCAGTGACACATACACCATACTTTTGTCATCCCTGACTTAAGTATGCATCTTGAGTCCCTTGTCAGGGGGTTACTATTTTGAACTATGTTTACTAAAAAATGTAAATGTGATTCCATTGCTTTTTCATATTTATACTCCCCACCTATTTTTCCCTATTAAATTTTAAAACATTACAGATGTAACATTATTTTACTAGTAAATATTTCAGGACACATAAAGATAATGATTCCTTAACATTATCTAATTTCCAGTCCATGTTAAGTGATTCTAATTGTCTCATAAATGTTCTCTTAAAGTTTTTAAAATCAAAGTACAAACCAGGACAATTTGTAACATTTCCTTGTTGGGTGTCCTTAGTCTGTTTTATCTGATTGGTTCTCATTCCTTCTTTATGCCATTGATTCCTTGGAGAAATAGGATCGCTTGTCCTGCAGAATGTTGCATATTATGTATTTACTTGATCCCTCATGGCTTGGTTTATCTTCTTTTTCCTTCTTCCTATAAGTTGGTAGGTGGATAGAGAGGCTGGATTATTTTTAATGTCTATTCATTGTGGTGTGTGTCTATTATTTTTGCTTCAGTTTTATATATTCAGGTATTTTTTTGTAAGTTATTTTGAATAATGGTGGTGTGGACTTTATTAGATTAATATTTCTGCTATTAACAATTATAAATGTATAATGTCAAACAAGATATAAATAAGAGTTATGTGAAAACAAATCAGAGTGATGCTCTATGGGCAGAAATTTGAGTAACTGTTTGAAAAAAGGGACATATAATAGTTGGACTCCAATTCAAATGGTTTTTCCCTAGTTGCAAAAATGGCTGAAAATTGAAAGGAATCCAGTAAAAAAAGTCATGGAGGATGGAAGCTGCAAAATCAGCATATATGTTGTCTTCAAAAATTTTGATAGTTTCCTAAATTGGACATGAATGGGATGAAACTTCAAGAAATTACAAAAATTACAGGGGTGAAACAAATGAAAATTGAGCAGTTTGCTGGTGCTGGAAAGGATTTAGGGTACAGTCATCCCCGAGTTTTAACAGAAGAGTAAACACCTTGGCCTTTTGAGTAAAATGCCAAAGGTTCATGTTTTAGGACTAAGAACTACATGGCAAAACTAAGGGCTGTGCTCTAGGACTAAGGAAAAATCCAAAACAGACCTTCGCTAATAAAGCTTAATACCAAGCTGCTAGAGGATATAGGTGATCTATCATTAATTTAATTTTCCCCTGGAATAAAATTCCACATGACTCAAATGAACACAGATAATCCAGAGTACATACAATGCATCATCTATAGTGTCCAGCACACTAACACACAATTACTAGACAGAATAAAAGTCAAAAATGGACTGTAGAGAAATAAACAATAGAAACAAATTCACAGATTGCCTAATAATTTCATCATCTGGGGTAAGACTTCAAAATAACAAAATATGGAACAAAATACCTATGAAAGTAAAGTATGGGAATATTAAAGGAGACAGGGAATTTTTAAAAGAGAAGCAAGCAGAAATCCTAGAACTAAAAAAATAAAGCCTGAAATTAAAAATGCAATGACCAGGTTTAAGTGCAGATTATGAAATTCAGAAGAAATGATCAGTGAATTTGTAGAGCATAGAAATTACTAAAGCATAAAAGAGGGGTGCTAGGGTGGCTCAGTTGGTTAAGCATCTAACTTCAGCTCAGGTCAGGATCTCATAGTTCATGAGTTCAAGCCTGCGTCGGGCTCTGTGCTGACAGCTCAGAGCCTGGAGCCTGGTTTGGATTCTGTGTCTCCCTCTCTCTCTGCCCCTCCCCGCTCACACCTTGTCTCTCTCAAAAATAAAAACATTAAAAAATTTTTATAAAGCACAAAGAAAAAAAAACATTGGAGAAAAAAAACCCCAAAAACCAAAATGATCCTGGAATAATGTTAAGTGATTGAACATGTATGCAACTGGAATGGGAAAAGAAAAGGGAGAATGGAACAGAAAAAAAAAAAAAAACAAAAATTGAGAAGATACCAGCTATTTATTTATTTATTTTGTTAATGCTTATTTATTTTTGAGAGAGAGAGAGACAGACAGACAGAGCGCAAGCAGGGGAGGGACAGAGAGAGAAGGAGAGATAGAATCCGAAGCAGGCTCTAGGCTCTGAGCTGTCAGCACAGAGCCTGACACGGAGCTCGAACTCATGAACTGTGAGATCATGACTTGAGCTGAAGGCAGGCGCTTAACTGACAGAGCCACCCAGGCACCCGGAAGATACTAACTATTTAAAAAAATAATTAAAAATAAAAATTGCAATGCATAGATCCAAAAAGCCAATAAAAGAAAAAGGCAGAATAAACCCAAAGAGAACCAAGCATAAACAGCTCATAAACAGCTGGCAACAAAATATAGAACATATTTTAACAACAGTCAAATAAAAAGTTTGCATTTATGCAAGAATTTTGGTAAGAATTATAGCTGACATCATAAGAAGCAAGAGAGACCCGAAGACAATGGGAGGCCATCTGTAAAGTACTGAGTAAAATGAAGCAACAAGAAGGAAAACATCATGTAAAATATCCAGAATATATTGTTGACCCTCGAACAAAGTGGGGGTGAGGGACACTGACTTCTTGCCTAGTAGAAAATCTGTGTATGACTTTGACTTCTAATGGTCTACTGTTCTTTTATCAACAACATAACAATCAACATACTTTATATGTTATATGTATATGTATTGTATTCTTATAATAATGTAAGCTAGAGAAAGGGTTATTAAAAACATATGGAAGTGAAAATACATTTACAGTATGGTGCTGTATTGATTGAAAAAATCTGCATATAAATTTTGCAACTTCTTATGTTATTAATTAATTAATTAGTTTATTTATTTTGAAAGAGGGAGAGGGAGAGAGAGAGAAAGAAATAGAGAGAAAGAGCTTGCGCAAGTTGGGAAGAGGCAGGGAGAAATGGAGAGAGCCACAATCAAGAGTCGGATGCTGAACTGACTGAGCCACCCAGGCACCTATAAATTGGGCAATATAAACTTCTGTTGTTCAAGGGTCAAATGTGTGTTCTAGTATTTCCAGAGATGTGGGATAAGAATTGTGTTTAAATCTTTAGTATTTTTTAGAATGCTATTAATTTTGGAAGATTGAGCTAGGATGCCGTAAAATTAAATTAATGTCAATGAATTTCCAATTCTTTATAGTGGTATTTATGCAACTAATTATTTAAGGGGAATTGAGATGGACTAGTACATAAGCAGTTTTATTGAATACCTACTATATACCACACTAAACTAGGCCCTGAGGATAAAGCAGTGGGTGATGCAAACATGTTCCCTGGTCTCATAAAGCCACAGCCCATAGTCTCTGAAAGGACATCCTATTGAGGAAACTCTAGAAGAGCATTTGAGAGAACTTTATCCATTTTTTTTTTTTTTACAAAAAAGAGGTCTTTCAATAGAGATCTCCTAGAGATAGAAGGAAATCCTTGTTATCACTATAAGAAAAATGATAATATCAAATGTGTCTTATTGGGACTTAATCTAATAACCATTTTCAAAACACATCATGACGTGATGAATTTGGTAGTTGAATTTTTGTAGAAAGAGCGCATGGTAAATGATTGGGAATAGAAAAATTCTAGAGCAAATACCTCTTGGAAAACAGCTGAAAAAGAACACTGTTCACAACACAGTAATCTCCTGGGATGACAGATGGGCACTTGGTTTCCTGGGACATTCAGAGATTATCTGAAAAAATATGGTGGGGATTCCATCATCATTCTACTGCAAATAGACTGAATTCCCTGTTCTTCTATGTGATTCCAATTTCTATCCTAAATATGAACTAATTAGTTTAGCTTTTTAAAATATATGTATACTTGTCCCGTGCCCTGGATTGTTTTAAAAAAGGTATGGACTTTTAAATTTGATTCCTGGTGATTTTTACAATGGAAGAGAATGAATTTAGAGGGAAGCTGTGATCAATGACTGATAGGAATCAGAATCTGACTTTGCTTGTAATAATTTTACTCGATGTGTGTGTTTGTGTATCACACACTAAAAATAAAGTGATGCACACTGTTTAGAGAAGATAACTTCTAAATGTAGCCGAGAAAAATTTGTAAATGCTTATATAAGCTGCATTTATGTGAGAAAATTATATTTAAAAATAGAGACTTATAGTCAAATGCACCATCTAACACTTTAAATTAGCAGAGGCAAGCAAAATGTGCCACAAAATCTCAGTGGACAAACATGATGAAGTTTCTCCCTTATGCAAAGTGAACTGAGGATCAGGATGATGCTCTAGGACACGTGTTCTCTGAAAGATGACTTTGAAATTCAGAACTCTTAAGGTAAATCCATATCAATATATATTCCTTTATGTATGGAAAAAAGGAGAAGAGAGTGTTTTTTGCACTGAAATGAAATGTTTTGGCCCAGAAGGAGCACCTATCGGTTGTGCTCACAAAGCATTAGCAAGACTTGGTCAGAACTAGTCATGTGACTCTTTCTGCTAGGGTATCAATAAATGTTAGGCTAGAAAGAGAAGAATCGTATATAGGTGATTCCTAGAAGTCTGAACCATGCTGATCCGTTTTCTCCTAGTATGAACTCAGGCGTGTTAACCACTTGAGTTCACAGGTGCTGTATCCTCAGAGACTTGAATATTTCTTGGCTTGTAATGGATGCCCAGTTTGTAGAATTAATGTAGAAAAAAATCACCTGGAGGTTATTTCCTCTTGAGGGGTGGAGGCTTTTGGTATGGCAGGCAGTTGGACTTAATTGGAGTGTGCTTTAGTAAGTAAGCCGTATAATAATAATACTGAAGAATAAGGAAGCTGGTTTGGCTAGATCACAGGCTCTGATTAATCATTCTGACAACCTCTAATCGTGGTTACTTTCAGGTACAACTGACATGTTAACCAGGTGAAAGAGACTTAAATAGTATTTGATATTTCATTATATAATTTAAAAAAATAGACTGAACGATGATCCTGGGCTGTTCTACTCGCTCAATAATCATCAGAGACCCAGGGTGCCCCTGTCTTTCTATTCCATTATCCTCAGTGTGCTGGCAAGGGTCAAATAATAGTGATCATCACATCCTTATCTAACAATGTGAAAGTAAGAATAAGTTTTCCAGAAAGTTGTCCTCCTATATCTCTCTTTATCAGAATAGAAATTACTTTTCAGAACTTCCTCCTGAAAGGTTTTGTTCTGCATCTCAAGGGCTACGTCTACGTCACAAACCATCATCACCCAGCTATGAGGGAGAGAATTGGGCTGGAGGTAAAAATTTGGAATCATCACAGAGATGATATTTAAAGTCGTGAGACTAGATGAGATCACCAATGAACTGGATGTTGACAGAAAATGAAAATCATCAGGATTCTTCATTATTAAGAACTTAGGGCAGTTGGTAACTTTAGGCAAGCTGTTTAACCTTTCCTACCTTCCATTCCTTCAACTCCAAAATTAGGATAAAAGTTAGATTGCAAGATAATTAGCCAGAACTCCTAAAGTTACCTAGGCTTGTCTTTTTAACGTAACATCAAGGTTATAAGGGTTAAAAGAAGTAATGCATGTGCTACATGTTCTAAGTACTTCACGTATGTTAATTCCTTTTACCGAAGTATTTTATCGGCTTAAATGGGAGTTGCCAAGGATAATTATTTTGTCCTGCTTACTACCTTCAATGGCTTCCCGACGCACTTGGAGTGAAGTCTACCTTCTTGTCATAACCATGGAACTTAGTGGTGTCCCACTGTCTGTAAAATTTCCCTCCATTCCACTTTTCCTCCGGTCTTGGAATGACCGAGATGGTTTCACATTCCTCTCTGGTTGACTAAATTTTAAATAGCTGTCTTCCTGACTCTAGAGCCTGCCCTCTCTCTTTCTAGAGCATTCTTCTTTAGGGAACTTGTGAATTCTTTCTCTGCATTTTCGAGATGTAAGTCTTATAAAATGTCTCTTGTTAGTTTTAAAACTGGTCGGTCTTTCTCAGGGAACTTGGAGCCATCCCTTTGAAATGTAATAGGAAGATATCATTCCTATTTCCCAGTTTCTGTGGGAGGGTAGGAGCCTAACCTCTGGAAGCACTTTGTCAAAGTTCTAAAACCCCCTCCTCTCATGAAAATAGGAGAAAGTTGATTGTTATTGTGGATAAGGTCAATTAGCAAACACAGATGCCCTACAACTACCTCACCCTCGCTTTTAAAAATTCTGCCCTTTATGTGGAGTTGAGTTTAGACCACCTTGTGGCCTCTCTTCTCTATTGCAGTGGACTTGGATCATGTCTTTCTTACCTGTTTAACTCAGTCCAGTGCAGTTTTTGCTTCGACACTACCCTTCTTCCTTTTTGGCATTTCTGATCCTGGAACACACACAGCTTTTTCTCACTGCAAGGTGTTCACACATTCTGTCCCCTTTACCAGGAATTACCTTTCCTAACAGTTGCCCATGGGCATCTCCTATTCATGAAGATGGCAGCTCAGGGGCACCTGGGTGGCTCAGCCAGTTGAGCCTCTGACTCTTGATTTTCGCTCAGGTCAAGATCTCATGGTTTTGTGGGTTTGAGCCCTGCATCAGGTTCTGGCCTGCTTGCGATTTTCACTCTCTCTCTGCCCCTACCCCACTCACACTCTCTCTGTCTCTCTCAAAATAAGTGAACATACTTAAGAAAATTAAAATGTCAGCTCAGATATCTCCCTGTTAGAGGCCTTACACACTTTCTTTGCGGACGTGAGGGAAGTTTATGAGGGGCTAAGCTTCGGTACGCTGACCTAGGTTTTGACTTGGGAGTTAGTGGCCACAAGAATTTCTCCCAGAATTGTATTACCAAGTGGCTGATATGCGATCCAGTGACTCCCAGATTGAAGTTTTCTTGCTGGGACACTTGGGTCCAACTATTAAAAAGCAGTGTGCAGGGGCACCTGGGTGGCTAAGTTGGTTAAGCGTTTGACTCTTGATCTCAGCTCAGGCCTTGATATATAGTTTTGATCTCAGGGTTGTGAGTTCAAGCCCTGCATTGGGCTCCACACTGGCTGTGAAAACAAAAACAAAAACAAAAATAGTGTGTACAGTCATCTGCATAGGTCTGTTCTTTGGTGCAACAGAACGCTGGGTGACTGATTTTTGGCTCTGAGCACTGGTTATTTCCAGTCACATGTAGTGGAGACAGCAAGCAATTCCAGGTCCCCCACACTGTTTATCTGGAACAGCTAAATAATTAGTCAAAGTTAGAACTGCTTCACAGTTTTTCTCATTATTTTACTTATAACAAATATGTTTATATGTAGGGAGCTTAAGAAAATGCCCCAAATAGGGGCACCTAGGTGGCTCAGTCAGTTGAGTATCTGCCTCTTGATTTCGGTTCAGGTCATGATGCCATGCTTTTGTGAGTTTAAGCCCCGCGTTGGGCTCTGCACTGACAACACGGAGCCTGATTGTCATTCTCCCTCTTTCTTTGCCCCTCCCCTGCTCTCTGTCTCTCTCAAAATAAATAAATAAGTTTAAAAAAATTTTTAAAAAATGTCCCCAAATAGGGCAGACTATAGATATGGCTCTTGTTCAGCTTCGTAATTACTGGAAACATGTTCCATGGTATTAATCACCACTGCTGTATTCAGAGACTGAAATCCAAAAGCAGCTTCCATTGATTTGATAAGTCACCGAGTTACATCTCTTAACCATTCCCAACTCCAGTGTTCTGTTCACCGTCTCTTTCCACTGAGGCCAAGTAGAGAGTCAAGAACTTATCTGGGAAATGTGATTAATGGTGACATGGTTCAGAACAAAATCCTACTTCATTATCAGTAGGAGGTGTTGCTCTTAAGGTCTGGAGTTCCTGAATAATTGTTTCAGCTCATTCCATTTGTCCTTTGAAGGCACAGGGAAGCAATTTGATAAGAAAAAATCTTCCCCAGGGGACGCATGTATATTAGTTAAGAGAACATCAATAGAATGTCTTCACCTTTCACATCTTTGGCATCTGATAATCTCAGTAATGTTAATAAAAATCTCTTGGAGTGGGGGCTGTAGAAGATGAAGTGATATTTCATGCAGGCAAAAGCAGAGAGTAGAGAGGAGTAGCCTTAGCAGTGAGAGGAGCCTGGAGTCTCTGCAAGTTTGGGGAGCAGAGGCAAGAAATCCAACATGACAGTGGAGGCTGCGTCTTTCCTCAGTTGGGAGGAAATAGGAGGGGACACATAATGTTAAGTGAATGGGGCTCCTGGGTGGCTCAGTCAGTTAAGTGTCCGACTTAGGCCCAGGTCGTAATCTCACAGTCCATGAGTTTGAGCCCCATGTCAGCTCTGTGCTAACAGCTCAGAGCCTAGATGCCTGCTACAGATTCTGTGTCTTCCTCTCTCTCTGCCCCTCCCCTGCCTGCACTCTGTCTCTGTCTCTGTCTCTCTCTCAAAAATAAACACTAAAAAAAAAAATAAGAGAGAGATGTTAAGTGGTGAGTGGCAAGGCAAGTGGTGCCGGGGAAAGCAGCTTTCTTTTTCTTTTTAGTTTTATACAGAAGTAGAGAAAGGAGTGGGAAATAATTTGAAGGTCTAAAGGGTGATGAAGATTGAATACAGCGGAAAGGAGGACATAGGGATCATAACAGAACACTTTTCACTTTGTGATCAAGTACAAAGGAGAAAAATCCAAACTGACCATGGAACAGTATATGGTATTGTTGCCCAAACCTTCCTTTTGTTACTGATTTAGCCACCAATACACCAATCAGGGCCCGTCCACCAGATGCACCACGAGTCCAGGGTAATATGTATTGAAAATAACACCACTTGGTAAATTTATAATTTTTAATGTAAAAGCCCAGAGTAGTTGTAAATTTGACTCATTGCCTTATGCCCTTCATACCATGCAAAGAATTGAAGCCATAGCCATGATACTAGCTCAAACAGACAGGTTTTTTTTTTTTAATGTTTATTTATTTTTGAGAGAGAGAGAGACAGAGTGCGAGCATGGGAGGGGTAGAGAGAGAAGGAGGCACAGGATCTGAAGCAGGCTCCAGGCTCTGAGCTATCAGCACAGAGCCCAATGTGGGGCTCGAACTCACAGACTGCGAGATCGTGACCTGAGCTGAAGTCGGACGCTTACCGACTGAGCCACCCAGGCGCCCCTCAAAGAGACAGGTTTTTACAAAAGTCTTGCAAGTTGCAAGATGATAATAAAATGCCAAGGCCTTACCCATCAATCCTGTCTTCTACATACAACTTCGTGATTTTGTTCTGATTATTCTGCTTTTTTTGAAAAAAAAAAAATTCTTTCCCAGTATATATAGTTTCTGGTGTCCTGTATGTATGTTGGTGGTCGGCTTCTCCCCACCACAGTTTATGCTCCTCCGTGTCAGGGACATTGTTCACTGCTGGTTCCCAACACATGGAACAATATGAGGCACAGAGTTGGGAGTACTAAATTGGTGTGTAATAAACTGTTGTGTAAATAGCAATCCCTTCATTTTTCTAAGAACTTTATTTTTTTTCATTTGGCATCATTACCTGGAAATTCAGCTGGTTGCTATATGTGTAACCATTCCAGTCCTTTTCATTGCTGAGTAGATTTCCTTGTTATAGATGTTCTGTAGTTTATTTACTTGTTCACTACCCCTCTGCCCCCTGTTTTTTGGTTTTTGTTTTTTTGTTTGTTTGTTTGGTTGGTTAAAACATTTTTTTTTACAATTTTTTTTAATGTTTATTTTTTCTTGAGAGAGAGAGAGAGACAGAGACAGAGCATGAGTGGGAGAGGGTCAGACAGAGAGGGAGACACAGAATCCAAAGCAGTCTCCAGGCTCTGAGCTGTCAGCACAGAGCCCAATGTGGGGCTCAAACTCACACGCTGTGAGATCATGACCTGAGCCCAAGTCGGACGCTTCACCGACTGAGCCACCCAGGCGCCCCTAAGATTTTATTTTTAAGTAATCTCTACACCCAACCTGGGGCTTGAATTCACACCCTTGAGTTGAAGTGGTGCACACTCTACTGACTGAGCCAGGCAGGTGCCTCTATGTGCTCACTTTTTGAAGGAAATGTGGGCAGGTTACAGTTTGGAGATATTATGACTAAATCTGCTTTTGTGTTTACTTTTTTGTGGAAATATAAGTATTCATTTCCCTGAGGATGAATGCTCCAAGCTACAACTACTGGGACCTGTGGTACCTGCATGCTTCATTTTACAAGGGCCTAACAAACTGTTGTCCAGGGTGACTGTAATATGTTATATTTCTTCCAGCAATATAGGAGTGCTTCCGTTTCTCTACATCCTTGACAGCTTTTGGTGTTCTCACTATTTTTTTCACTTCAGCTATTCTGGTAGGACTGCAGGTGATATCTTATTGTGGTTTTAATTTACATCTCCCTGGCGGCCAGTGATGCTGAGCATCTTTTCAGGTGCTTATTTACCATGTTGATGTCTTCTGTAGTGAAATACTATTGATTTCTTTCCCCCAGTTTTTAATTGTACTGTTTTTATTACTGTTAATTTTGTTTTCCAGTGTGTGTTTTTTTTTTTTTTGCTTTTAGGTGATGTTTTGTTTTGTTTTTGAGGCCTCCCATATTAAGAGACTTGACCACCTTCTTGTGGGGGTAAAAATCTTGGCCACAAAACACAGCAGGCTGCTCACTGAGACTGGTCCTCATTTACCGTCCGCCTGCCTGATCCACTGTCTCTGTGATGGGAAGGGGAGTTTGGGGGCCTGAACGAACAAAGTGGCTCTGTAGCCTGAGGTCCTTCCTCTTGCTGGTAGCACTTACCACCTGGGTACCACTTGGCATAAAGGGGGAGTCCCTGACCAGGATGAGAAGGAGAGTGCTTTCCCTGGATGCTTATTTTTAGTGAGACTCCTAATGGATCCTCCTGATCATTGGTGTCAGGTGTGCCTGATGTCATCAAGAGACTTCCATTCCATCTGGGGGATGAAAAGAACCTACGTGGGCTGCCTTCTGCTAAGTCAGGGGTCGGGGAATCCCGTGTCTGTGTGGTCTCCTATCGGATGGGCCGCCAAGATCCTCTCCCAGTGTCACTTCTCCAATCCCACTGCCACCAAGATCCTCTCCCAGTGTCACTTCTCCAATCCCACCATCCCAAACCAGCTCAGCTTCTCAGCTCTGCTCAGACTGCTACCTCTCTTTCCTGTTATACCATTTTTGAGGTTTATAGTTGTCACTAGTGGGGACTAGCTTGGTAAAAAATGGGTCTGCACTATCTTGTCTGGACTGCAAGTTGAAAAAGAACTCTTTATTTTGAAATAATTGAAGATTCACAGGACGTTGGAAATAAATAGACAGGGAGGTTTTGTGATCCTTTACTCAGCATCCTCAATGTTGTGTATAACTACACTATAAAAGCTAAATATTAAAGCTAAAAATTTGACCTTGGTACAACTCCTAGAGCTTAATTACATTTTACCATTTATATATGCATTCCTTTGTAAGTGTGGTTTGTGCGTATGGCTCTCTGTAGTTAGATCTCCCTTGTAGCTTCATGTAACCCATACTGTAGTCAAGATAGTTAACTTTGTACCTTTTAAAGAAATATCTATTCATTCTCCCCCATTCCTAACTTTTGGCAATCCGTGATGTGTTCTCCATTTCTACAATTGTGCTATTTCACAAATATTTTATCAATGGAATCATGAAGTATGTATCTTTTTGAGGTGAGATTTTTTTTTTTTTTTTTGCTCAGCAAAAGTTCCTTGAGGTTCATTTGAGTTACTATATACAGCCAAAGTGTGTCTTTTTTTTTTTTTAAGTTTGCTTATTTACTTTGGCAGAGAGAGAGAGAGAGAGCACAGGGGAGGGGCAGAGAGAGAGGGACAGAATCCCAAGCAGGCTTCACACTGTCAGCATAGAGCCTGATGCAGGGCTCGAACACAGGAACCATAAGATCCTGACCCCAGCTGAAATCAAGAGTTGGACACTTAACTCAATGAGCCATCCAGGTGCCCCGAAGGTGTCCTTTTTTATTGCTTTGTAGTATTGCATAGTATTGCATGGTATGAATATACAGTTTGTTTAACCATTCACCCATTGAAGGACACTTGTGTAGTTTCCAGGTTTTGATTATTTTGAGTAGAGCTGATACACATATTTGTGTACATGTTTCTGCATGAAAATAAGTTTTCATTTCGCTGGGATATATGACCAAGATTGCAATTGCTAGCTTGTATGGTAAGTTCATTTTTAATTTTAAAGGTAACTCTATAATTATTTTCCAGAGTGACTTTACCCTTTTACACTCTCACTGCCAGTGTATGAGTGATTGAGCTTTCTTACATCTTGATAATATTTGGTATAGTCACTATTATTCTGATTTTAGTCTAATAGGTGTGAATTCATATATCACTGTGGTTTTACTTCCGTTTCTCTCATGACTGATGATGTTGAACATGAGTTCATGTGTTTACTTTTTTTTTTTTTTAATGTTTATTTATTTTTAAGAGAGAGTGCTAGCTGGGGAGGGGCAGAGAGAGAGGGAGACACAGAATCCAAAGCAGGCTCCAGACTCTGAGCTGTCAGCACAGAGCCTGACACGGGGCTGAAACTCACGAACAGCAAGATCATGACCTGAGTCAAAGTCCGACACTTAACCGGCTGAGCCACCCAGGCACCCCTCATGTGTTTATTTGTAATTGGCATATCCTCTTTGGTGGAATGTCTCTTCCTCAACTTTGCTGATTTTCTGAAGGGGATTTTTTTCAGTGTTGAGGTTTGGGAGTTCTTTATATATTCTAGATAAAAGAACTTTGTGAGTTATGTGATGTACACATATTTTCTTCCACTCTATAATTTGTCTTGGTATTCTCTAAATAAGATCTTTCACAGAGCAAAAGGTTTTAATTTTGATGAGATCCAATATTAAATTTTTTTTTACATTTATTTATTATTGAGAAGCAGACACAGAGAGTGAGCAGGGGAGGGGCAGAGAGAGGGGGAGACACAGAATCCGAAGCAGGCTCCAGGCTCTGAGCTGTCAGCACAGAGCCCGACGCGGGGCTCGAACTCACAAACTGCAAGATCATGACCCCCGTTGAAGTAGGTCGCCCAACCAACTGAGCCACCCAGGTGCCCCGAAGAGATCCAACATTTAAATTTTATCCTTTTATGGATTATGTATTTGGTATCACTGTAAACTCTTTACCTATTCATAGCTACAGAAGATTCTTTCCTATGCTGTTTTGTTCATTCTTGTGGAAGCTTCATAGTTTGATGTTTTACATTGGTACTTATGACCTATTTTGCATTATGTGTTGTATAAAGTGTGCTGTTGAGGTCAACTTTTTTTTTTTTTTTTTTTTTTTTTTTTTTTGCTTATGGCTGTCCAGTTGCTCTAACAAACAGCATTTATTAAAAAGGATTTCCATCCTCCGTTGAATTGCTTTTGCTAATTTGCTTATTTACTTTTGGTGCCATTCCTCATCTGCCACTGCAGGCCTCTCAGGCAGTAGCTAAGGATTCAAACATCCTGGCCCACCAGGACAGATGTCCTGTCTGTAACTAGATCCCCTCTTGTTTGAACTGAGGGTCATGTGGGGCAACAGAGAGGAGAAAAACAGCAGCCCCTTTTTCTTCAGAAAGAGTTGGAGAGTTGGCACAGTCTTCCACTGCCTCCGTCAGAACTTGACCGAGGCCAGTTAGTGCTCAGCTCAGTGAATAGTTATTTTCCTTGATCTTTGTCTTTTTGCTTATAAAGTTCCGGGATCTTCAAAGGGATTTAACTCTCATCACTCATTGGATTTTTGCTGTCTCAATGTAACAGACATTATTGCCGGGTTAATATTATTAGGCTAGAGTGTTCTCAATATTGCTTTTTTATAGCTGTCTTTATTCATCATTTTATTTTGTATGCTTACGGATGTTGGGGCAAGTGGCCTAAGTTTTGTTTGCCTATTCACATATTCTCTTTGGCTGATATTCTTGATGTGTCTGTGCTGAGGGAGATAAGAGGGGATTTTGTTAGACTTTCTCTTTGGCATTTTTTTTAGTAACACATGACAATACCGTTAGATAATGAAGTGCCTAGCTAGTACAATCCTGAAATTGTAATCTGAAACCATTTCTGTGTCTCAAAGAGCTTAGATGATAATACCTGGATCAGTGGGAATTTGAAGAGTATTTTAGAACTGCTTTTCTCTTGACCATCTCCAGAGAAAAAGAACACTCGGGCGAGTCAGTAAGAAGATAGGGGCAAACATACATAAACACGTTAGAGTTTTAATTTTAGAAGTTTTAAGAGATAGCATTTAAAATACCTGTTAACTTCTGGGATATTTCCAATGGAGTAGTATTTATTCCATAAGCAGAGGATTTGGCTCTTGTCAGAGTACTAATGTGCCCTTACATACGTCTGTGTTGGGGGAAGGGGAAGATTAGAATTTTCCTTTAGACTATTCTCAGACATGACTCTACCCCAGGAGCTGGATGGGGGCTATGGTGGTGGCCTGAGTGCCCAGAGTGAACTGGGATCCACAGAGATGCTCTGCCCCATCAGAGCCTGCTCATGTCATGGATTTATATTCTGCCAGATTGTCTACCCAGTTATACCCTTTTTTTAATCAGTTACTCAATGATCCTTTTATATACCAACTTCATACTACTGTCATGGTGCTTATTATATAGGTGTTTATGTATAGAGTATATATTATATATAATTCTAACATAATAATTCATCACATGCATATTATTCTACTATAACTACATTTATTTTTTTTATCCTACTGCTGGACTTTAGATTCCTCCAAAAGGAAATCTGTGTCACATATTAATTTTCTATCCATGACGTTTGGCACAGGGCTTGACTCAATAGATGATTTGGAATGAATGTATCCAATGCATATTATTTTCTGCCACACCACTCCTAACAATTCTAGTTCATGGGGAAGTTTGGTTTTTTTTTCAATTCTTACAAGTTATTGACCATACCACAAATTCTATTTCTCCTTTGGCACTCCCCTGTATTACTCTACAGTGATTGTCACTATAGTCACCTGCAGAGCCAGGTAGATTCCACCCAAGGTTTCGTTTGATGTTGAGTTTGCTTTATGGTCATACCCTTGCAGTGTTAGCTTCTGACTTGCTAGTGGGGCACATACTCAGAGATATCTGTTTTCCTTGCTCTATCAAGCCATTTCAAACCTACTTGAGACGGCTTCCCTGCTGTCCCCAGGGACTTCAATTATATAAGTAACAAACATTTTCTTAGCTGTGTGTGTGTATGGCATCATGTCTTGACATCAGAATAATGTCTGTGGGTAGGGGTATGTATGTTTCGGCAGATAACCGTAACAGCTACTTATTTTTGTGTTTGAGTATTCTATCAATATTACCCTAAGTCCATCTGTCTTGGCAGATAAGATATTGGGTCCATCCTGTCTTGGTGAATAATAATAAGCTACCTTTGACAGAGTCATCCATGAAGTGTTGGTTCTTTTACATGACACAAGCAAAAGTTTTAAGGTATTAATACGTTGATTTTTTTCCTACCTCTTCCCATCTCACTGAATCCCTTATACTCTGTGAGGTATTTTCTGCCCTCACAGTGAATAGTTAAGTGTGAGTGAGTACCCCTAGTAGTAAGTCAGGAGCTAAAACTGCAAATGTACAACTATCAAACACATCAGCAAAACTCACTTGGTTAAGCAAGTGACAAAGATTTAAAGTCAAGGAGAGGAAGATGAAGAAGAAAAATCATATGGGAGGAGAAAGTAACATTTTGAGACTCCGCCTCTCTGGGCTGAGAACTGCCCTCTGTAGGGCTGTTGGGAGGAAGGAGTGTTTGCACCAGGTTGTTCTTCCTGAGGCTTTCCATGGAGTTCCAGTTAAAACCAATGACCAGCTAATTACCTGGTAGATTATCCGTGGTTCTCTAGATGTTTGTCTTTGCCTCTCACTGGTTCTCAATCCCTTATCTGACCTATCCCTTTCGGACTACTTCTTTTCTAATAGCCCTGAAGATTCACAAATGTTTCTTTTTTCCAACTGGTATCTCAGATATTTTTAGGAATAATAAAGACAAGGGAGGAGGGAAGTGAAATTTCACCCTGAATAGAGTAGAAATGAACCAATGTAAAAAGAACGACTCAAATAATAATTTCCCACGGTCACAAAAATTCCACAGGGTACATAGTCTTAGCCCCAGTTTCCAGATGAAGAAGTAATTATCATAAAGTATTTCTTATTGCTAAGTTCTAATTCTTTAATGCTATAGAATTTTTACTTCTTATCTTTCTCTTTTCCCTTGTTTTTTTTTCTCTTTCTACCCCAATCTCATTTTTTTCTTGCCCTTTTTGTCTTCCTCTCTTCCTTTCTTTCTGCCTGCTTACCTGTCCCTCTTTTTCTTCCTGCCTTTTTTTCATTCTTGTCATGTACTCATCATCGGTCATGTTGTGTGTCCTTAATGCTACAGACACCAAGACAAATAAGAGACATGTATAATCCTCAAGGGTGTTCAAAGTTGATTAAATCTTAGAGAAAATAGAATTTCCCTTATTGTGGTGTGTAGGAGTTTCAGAGTCTAAGCAACAGACTCATTTTCCTCCTCAGCATCTTCAAGAAGCAGGGGGTGGAATAGAGTGTGACAAAATTTTTATAGCTATAGTAGGGCATCAGTTTTTATCAGAGCTACCTGATGCTCATGGGCGGAATTCACTTTTACATCTGTGGGCTACAAGGTGGGGTGATGTAGCTAATGGTTTCCCTTAAATCCATTTCCTATAGAAACAATTCCTTGGGTCCAGGATTAGTGTTGGAAGGATCCATTTAAAAATTTCTGGTAATATGTTTTACCCGTGGTGGTAAACTATTAAACTAATTAACTAATAAACTAACTTCCAAGCCTCAGGGACTTCGGTCATGAAACTTGAATGAGGAACCCTTATAAATTAGGTTCTTTTGGGGCGCCTGGGTGGCGCAGTCGGTTAAGCGTCCCACTACAGCCAGGTCACGATCTCGCGGTCCGGGAGTTCGAGCCCCGCGTCAGGCGCTGGGCTGATGGCTCAGAGCCTGGAGCCTGTTTCCGATTCTGTGACTGCCTCTCTCTCTGCCCCTCCCCCGTTCATGCTCTGTCTCTCTCTGTCCCAAAAATAAATAAACGTTGAAAAAAAAAATTAAAAAAAAAATTAGGTTCTTTGACCTTTGCCAGAAATGTCACTTGTATTTGCTACCACTTTCACAAAGGTTGTTGTTGCTTTAGACAGTCCACTAAAAAACTACCACAATGACGCCATGTCAGTAAAAACACAGACTTTTTAGTTCTGAGAAATAAGCCCCATTCAATTTTTCTTAGGATTCAGTCTGTCTGTAAGAAGCCATTCCTTCATTAAGAATAGAAGTCGTATTGGCCCCAGGTGCCATTACACAGGATGTGGAAGCTAGAAAGTAATCTATTCACAAATCCTCTAAAACCAAACATTAATTCCTTTTGCTAAAGGAATCTTTAACATATTAAAGAATTTTTTGTGCACATGCACAATTAACTGATTAAGCTACCAAATATGCAATTATCCAATTATGAGGAAGGGGGAAAAATTAAGATTAGATACGGCTTTTGCTAGAAAAAGTAATTAAATTGTTACATCAAAAAGACATGGATGATATTGAAATCAAAGAAACAGAAGAGATGGGAAATGTTTTACCACACATAAAAGAACAGAGATGGGAAAGAAATGGTTTGATGAGACTAGGAGAGGGGGAGAAAGAAAGGACTGAAAAGAGGAAGGGGGGAGAAAGAGATAGGAAAGAGGGTGGAAAAGCTTATTGTAATATACCAACGCATATAATTGGAACACTCAATAATGTATGTGTATTTCCCTAAGTTTATTTTTTTTGTTTGTTTGTTTGTTTCTGGACAATTTAATATATGAGACAAATAAACCACTTCCTGGACAAAATCCTGGAGAGCATTCTTTGGAGCACAATTGTTTTAAGATGAATAATCAAAGATAGTAATAGGTCCTGCATGTCTGCTCTTTGTTTCCTTTTGAGTTATAAGCAAAATCTAAAAAAGTGTCTGGAAGAGCTGTATTTTTCCAGAGGAAGTACCTCATGATGGCCTGAAGCTCAGTTTATGGGGAGATGGTAAATCATGTAGGCAAGGATCGTCTTCGGAAAATTTTCAGCCTATCCTCTTTCTCTTTTCTGTGTGCATTTATTCAAGCAACATGTATTAAACACTTATGGTATGTCATGTGCCAGGGCTGGCCACTGGTCATAGATGTAGTGGTTAAGAGGATCAGCATTTTCTCTGCCTTAATGGGGCTCCCCCTTTCTCCTTACATGAATGACTTCTTCCTTCCCTTCCCAATTTCTAGTGTAGTTCAAGTCATAGGTTTTGAAAGCTGTTTAGAATCTACAGAAAATTATAAATGAACCATTCGATATGTTTACCTTGAGGATTGTGTCCAGCCCTCTTTTTAACAGTAACCTGTGCTTTTTAGCAACCATGAAGAGTTCCCTGATATCTGAAACTTGTATGCATTTACAACCTTGGAAGGTTTAGCTTTGGGACTCTGAGTGTTTTGTTTGCTTATTTTGTATTTTCCTTCTAGCGAAGATGCCATCCTTTTTTTACTCTTGGTACACCTGAGATGTCATGGATTACCTAATAGAGCATGTACTTTCAGAGACATGCCACATGATTAAGGGCTTCATTTCCAGAGAAACCAAGCCTTCACCAGAAAATAGGTCAACTATTCTAAGTTCTTTTGACTAGTGGGAAGATGAGGCCACAATACCTGAGGCAGAGTTCTCTAGGAAGATAGAGGTCTGGAAAGGAAAAGTCTTCACTGGTACCCAAATATTGTTTGAAAAAGTCATTAATCCACTTTGGGGATTTGGAAGTTAAGGTGAGGATAAAACTAATCTAAGTGCTATTTGGTAGCAAAGAAAATGTACTATTAAAGATCCCAAAGCAAAAAGGAGGAAAAATTTATAGGCTTTAGGTTGCTAATGAACCTCTACTCCAAATTTGAGTGGTTAACCTTATGTAATATTGGTAGATCTCAAATATCACAGTTCCTAGGTCTTTCATTGGGTAAAATTAAAAAAAAAATTCTGCAGAATTAAGTGTCAATCTATCTAAAGCCATTGCTCTCCTTAGATTCTCTCCTTCTTAGATTTCATATGTAATGTTAAGAACTAAATGAGATCACAGGAATAATGATTCATTTAGGGAAGGTCCTCCTGTGATGGCTGCTGAGCTTGGCATTGCAAGGGGAATATTGGTTTATTGACCCCACTCACAAATTAGTCCATATTCTTTGAACATATCTTGGAAATAGATTTATAAAGTCTCCTTTTTTTTTACCCTTCTCAATACAAGCTTCTATTCAACTGGCTGATTTGATTTCCTTTCTATACTGACACGAGTTATGGCTTTTAGGTGATCGATCAAAAAAGCCACATCAATTTTACATCATTATTACTGTTGCTGTAATATTTGTGGTATGATAACTTCACATGTTTGTGAATTTAAATATCATTACCCTAGGTTTGGCTCTGGCCAAACATATGAAGCAAATGCGGGTAAGGTAGTAACACCAACTCAAACATCTTGAAGTCTTTGGTGAATCTTACTTCCTCACTCCTAATCTCTGCAGTAACCCTGTGGAGAAAGTATGTCAGCATATGTTGGAGTGGGGGATAGTTTCAGGGGCTCCCACTAAGTCCTTTTTACCATGGTAGCTCTCACTCAGTGGGTCAAGGAACAAAATTGGAAGTTCTACTTTTTTCCACTCTAAGTTCTAGGACGAGAGGAAGAAACTACTTGGGTCAGTCTCCCATTGGACCCACTGTGAGATGGTTTGGGGTCAAGAATAAATCACCAGTCTTCCATTAAGAACAGTAGATCATAGTTGTGTTTTGGGATCTTGGGGGATCAATTTCAGTGCAGAGTCAATATCTAATAATTCTCAGAGAGTCTGGTAAATGTTCATAGATTCCTTTAAGAAAGACTTGGATAAATGTTTATAGTACACATCGATGGCCACTTGTTTGAGATTGTCCTCAGAGGAAGGTATCTTCCACCATGCTCAAGAGAGTCTAGATTTATGAATTAGCTTATGTCTGAATACTGTATAAAAAGCCATGGTTAGCCCCAAAGATGTGAATTCGATTTCTTAGCACACCACCAATACCTAGAAATTTCTTACATATATGAAGTAGAACTCAAAAAGCTACATATCTATTTAATGCCTAATGATCTGATAGCCCATTAACCATGGCCATTTTATCACTATACATCAAAACACTCAAAGGTTCTGTTTCCCCTGTAGCTTATAACAGTAATTATTTCCTGTAACTCTACTACTCCAGAATCCCATTGTTTCCACTGAGGTCAGAAAAGAAACTTCCTTTGCAACACTTCCATCATCTCTAGCCTAGGAGGACAGCCAACAAATTGTTTTCAAAGGAGACCAATGCCCCCTCATAGACACATTTTTAATATTTTGTTGAAGGCAGTGTCCTCTGGGTTCTTCTCTGGTTATGGTGGTTAGGATATGGATGAGCAGGTTACACACAGGTTTATTCTGTCATTCCCATCTCCCTGAGCATTCTGACTCCTTTATATATAGGTTCTGACATCTCAACTTCATTACCCTTAGGCAATTCCTGAATCTCATTTGAATTAGCCAGTCAAGCACAATATTAACTTTACTCCCAGTGAGGTGAGTATACCAATATCAATAAATTTGCCCTAAATTAAGTTTCATATTTTGGTATATTTGGTCTAACACTATTAGTGTCTGCTCCCAGGCATGGTACCCCAACTTACTCCTTTCCCTTTGTGAAAATTGGCAATGTCCTAGAGTTTTGTTTTGACATATATACTATTTGACATCTATCTATCTATCTATCTATCTATCTATCTATCTATCTTCTTCCCAGACCAGGCTTTGAATTCTCTGTCTTGGCCATGCTAGGAGTTACCTTTTCTTTTTTCTTTCTTTCTTTTTTTCCTTTTATTCAGGATATCTGTTTCTGTCCAAGAGACTTAGGGATGAATGGCTGTCACCCTCATCTTTGTTCTGCCTAAATGTAGCCTCCTCACCTAGCAGGGTCTTACTGCTTCTCCATTAGAGCCATTACATACAAGATCTGGTGCAGTTAAGCATTTAGTTGGTCTCCCAACTCAGTGTTACTTACAATCAGTCCCAGACATATCAGCTCTAGGACTCCTGGAAAAAGAGCACTACAGCAAAGGTATCATCACGGCTTTCTGATTTTCCACTTGAGTTATGAGCTGGGCAGTTAAAGATTCCAATTTTTCTTTTCTCAGGGCGACTGTTAGCTCTCCAGGGCTGTCAGAAGCAACTAACTAACCCCCAAAACATTCTAAACAATATTGTCACCATAGAAACTGAGTGCCACAGCCACTTAATCTCCCAATCCCTTGTTTTCCATTTGCACTTCATGCCAAGCCATCTTCAGTTATACCCCAAATAATGATAATGCTACTGTGCCACATGGAATACTGGTGTTTCATTTACCACCTACAAGGAAAGTATCTATGCTCTCCTTAAATATATAGGCAACTTAATCTCAGAATTCTGCTAGGACAGTTTATTTCCTCAGGCCCTTCCTATTCTATCAGCTACGATTTTGGTCTTGGCAAGAAAAATGTGACATTCACATGCACTGAAGAGATTTTAATAAAGTGACTATTTACAAAGCTGTGATCACAATTGAGAGAAGATAACAAAGGTTGGTGAAGCACCCTAACTATTGCAAATGCAGTATTCGTTACCACCCGTAGGCCTACAGGGGCAAGAAGAGGGAGCTGTTGGCTGAATTCAGAGTGTTTGTGGTTATAGGAGAGGACCATTTAACTGAAGCTTTGATTTGAACAGTGAGTAGCAGACAAGTCCTCCCTAGTAGGAAGGGTTCCAGAGGAACACCTCACATTCCACCGCTGTTCATCTGCGCTTGCCACTGGCCACATTGGACTGGAAGTTAGATACAAGGTAGCCTGTTGTTCTGCTCCACAGTCCTCTCCAGAGCAGAAAGCAGGATGGGTAATATGGAGAGCAATTGTTAGGTGTAATAGGAAACAGACAGCCCAAGGAGCTACTGTCATATCCCCATTTTATAGATCAGAAAATCAGGGTTCTGAGAGCAGGAGTCACCTGCCCAAAGGCATTCAGTTCACTATCTGGGATTTCAACAAAAATGAACCAAGTCTAGTCATTCAGTGGAAACTGCCACAAAAAGCAATCATTTGCCATTTTACTCTACGGAGAATTTTCTTCCTAAACAAGTTTCGTTTGTCACTAAAAATGCTTCTGAGGTAGGAATTGCTATTATTTTATTTTACAGATGCAAAAGCTGGGTTCTGGAGAGCTTAAACTGTGTCCCTAAGCTTCCCACTTGTAGGTAGCAGAGAGGGTGTCTAGACCGCAGGCCTGCTGGTCTCCCGATACCATATATAAGTCACCATGTCAGCAATCCAAGACTGTTATTCTTGTCATCTTCCTTCTCTTCCTTCTCCTCTACTTCCTCCTCTTCTTCCTCCTACTCGCCTTCACCTCTTCCTCTCCCTCCTCCACCTCCTCCTCCTCTTCTTCCTCCTACTCTTCCTTCTCCTCCTCCCCTCTTTTACTTTTAATGTGGAGTATTGACCTAACCATAAACACATATTTTTGATCAGTTTTTTAAGGGCTACTTTTTGAGGAAATTGTAAAATAGGTAGTTTCTCTTCCCATATTCCTTTGACACTCATGACCACCTTGGTGCCCTCCTATCCTGTGATGTTTGCCATTCTAGGCACTTAGGTGTGATTTACCCCTGCTCACAGCATTGAAATACGAAAGTAGGGAATTTGCCTTTTGCTTTGTTGAGACAAACATTTTAGCATCAGCTCTGGGATATTAGATTTACTGGGCTATAAATAACACTGATTAAAAAACACAACAAATTTTTTCAAAGGCTTAGGCCTTAGCATTTCATCAGCAGGGAAAAAATAATTAGTGAAAAAATGGGACAAACGTTGCTGGAGTATTCACCTAACCTATTTAAGGAATCGTTAAAATGATACTATTCTCTAACGTTATTATCCTTTTATTTTTGGTTACCTTTCTCGTGGGAATTATATCACAATGATTTTTTTTCCCAGTTAAGATACTCTGATAATCCTGTGTAAAAGTAGTAAAGAAATTAGCTGACTTTTTTTTTGAGACAGCTGTAAGTTTCCATGATGTTGAACTGAAGACGTATTACTTACACGTCTATTTCCTATTGATTTTAAGACACTACTATCACTTTTTTTTTTTTGCTGTCACATTATATAAAGAATGAGTTTTCATTTAGAGTGTCACATGACAACCTCTACTTCAGTAATTGACTAAACTGTGCGTCTTCTTTTGCCTTTCTTAATTTCTATGCCCTGGATGTGATGTTCAAATAATAATACAAATAAAGTTCTGAAAACTGTGTTTAATTAGGGGATTACAAGTAACTGACCAGGTTACCTGTTTTCCACTGTAGGATTTCATAATACATTTAGCACATTTTTATTGAGTACTTACTATGTGCTAGTACTATAACACAATCCAGAAATAGAGGCTGGGGTGGCAGGAGAAAAGTGTGTGAAGGGAAACATTTTCAGGTAATGTGTTCTAAGAAGTAGCCATGGACTAGGGCATGTGGGATATTGGTAGGGAAATCACAGGGCAATGGCATCTTTCTTCTCTCAGTAGAATGAATGTTCCAGTAAAATAGATTGGGAGGAAACAAGGAAGGCTGATTGCAAAGCTGGTGTGGAGCTGAGCACAAAGCTGAAGGTGATAGCATGTTCTTTTACTGCTATTCAACCTTGAAATAGCCCTTTCCTTGACTTTAAGACATAATCACAGCCAGCCAGGCCAGGGCCTATATTCACACCCAAATACCTCAAGAGGTGAGGCCTCAGAGGCATGGTGACTTTCCTTCAGTTAGACTTTCACAGCATCCATTTTCTAATTTGCAAAATGAGAGCAATGGTTCTTTCCTCATGAGGATGTCATGAGTATTCTGTGAGGCAATTTATTTCAAATGCTCATCTCAGAGACTTGCACATATTAAGGGCTTAATAAATATTTGCTATCGGAATGATTATATAATGGTTCTAAAGGTTTTTTAAAGCATCGCTCAGGGCTATTTGGAAAATGACATATACAGTCATTTGACATGCAGACATATGGGGTCATTTTCTGAGAAAAGATAATCAGCTATAGTGATGATAGTAATTTAAGTAGAGAATTTCCCTTTTGAATAATATTCTTGATCTTATTCCAAGGTATTCTTTCAATGCGTCTTTTCTTTGATCCCCAAAACACTAAATTATACTGCATTAGCTAATGAAGTGAATAATGCTGCTGATGGGCTTGACATTTTCTGACCAGTTGAAAAAATTAACCCTGCTGACTATAAACAGCCAGGAAATTGGTGACCTTTCAGCCATTAGCATCATTATGAAGCATAAAACAGGTAAAGAGAAAATGATTTATGCCTTGAAAATGTATTGTGGAGTCAGTCATGCCCATAGACACAAGACTGGATTTCTAGGAAGGCAGTTTTCTCAGCTGCTGTGTAAGCACAAAAAGCAAAATATAGATTAACACCCCGCTCTCTCAGACATGCAGGTTGTTTTTTTTATTTCTTTAATTTTTCCTTCTGTATGTATTTATTTTTTTGTAAAATTTTTTTTTAAGTAATCTCTAAACCCAGCATGGGTCTTGAACTCACAACCCTGAGATCAAGAGTTACATGCTTTACCAAGTGAGCCAACCAGATGTCCCTAGTTTTTTTTTTTGATAGTCTAGCTGTCTTTTTTAAAAATAGATTTATTGAGGTATAATTAATATACAAAAATATGAAAATATTTAATGTGTACAATTTGATGAGTTTGTACATGTGTAAACACTCGTGGTGTCATCACCGTAATCAAGGTAATAATAGACATATCCATCACCTCTCACAGTTTCCTATGTCCCTTTTATTGTGTGTATGTGTGTGTGCTAAGAGCATTTAACATGAGATCTACCATCTAAACAAATTTCGAAGTACTAAATACCATATTGTTGGCTATAGATACTCTACTGCCTATCTCTAGAATTTATCCATCTAGCATAAGTGAAATTTTATACCTGTTGAAAAACAACCTTGTATATCCTTCACCTCCCAGTCCCTGGACACCACTATTGTATTCTCTACTTCTATGAACTTAATTATTTTAGATTCTTCATACAAGTGAAATGCTATTTCACTTAGCATAATGTCCTTCATGTTCATCCATGTTGTCACATAGGGCAGGATTTTCTTCTTTTTAAGGTTAAGGAGTATTCAGCTGTATATATGTACCATGTTTTCTTTCTGTATTAATTTTTTTAATGTTTATTTATTTTTGAGAGAGAGAGAGAGAGCGAGCATTAGCAGAGGAAGGGTAGAGGGAGAGGGAGACACAGAACTTGAAGCGGGCTCCAGGCTCTGAGCTGTCAGCACAGAGCCCGACACGGGGCTCAGACTCATGAACCACAAAATCATGACCTGAGTCGAAGTCAGACGCTTAACCAAGAGAGCCACCCAGGCGTCCCCTATGTTTTCTTTATTTATTCATCTATTGATGGCCGCTTGAATTGCTTCCCTATCTTGGCTATTGTTAATGGTGCTGTAGGGAAAATGGGGTTATAGATAACTCTTTGGTCTTAATGTGTTCATTACCATGTTGACCTTGGTACTGTGAATATCCTGTGCTCACAATGGTACGCTTTACTATTAGTCCCATTTTGCAGACGAGGAACCTAAGGCTTAGAAAAAGCCCATTGGAGGGTAAGTTTCCTATATTCTGCCTTTAAAGATCATAGTGTGAGATTGTGAGTGTGGACTCCAATTAGATGTATGATTATGTCATGGAGCCATGGTCTGTATGGTCTAAATGCAGTGTTGGACAAATATGAACCTTCAGCATCATGCTCGTCCTCACTTCACCTCCTGTTACTTTATTATTCACAAATGAGAAAAACAAGACACCACAAAACAGTCTTATTTCTATACCAAAAGCAAGTAGAACTGATGATTTGCCTCTCTGATCTATCCTTCCCATCATTCCCCATTGCTAGCCAGGGAACAGCCACAGAGGCCTTCTTTTTGTGCCTTAATAGGTCAAATTTATTCCTACCTCAAGGATGTTGCACTTTTCCCTGGCTCATTTTCTTTTGGACTTTACCTTACAATGTCTTTCTTAGATCCAAGTCTTAGGATAGTTCAGGTATTATCTTTGCTGAGAGAGATCTTTCCTGATACTGCTTTCCTGCCATTTTCACCTTTGTTCACTCTGTATGATTTTGCAGTTTATACATAGCTTTTTTCACATTTGTTTGTATTTTTGTAAATTATCTGTCTTCTCTACAGGAATGCACAGTCAGGAAGGCAGAGACTTACCTGTCTTGTTCAATGCTGGATCCCCAGTACAGTGTACATAGTAGGCACTCAGTGAGCTTGTTGATGTGCCAGTGAATATTGAAGTGAGGAGAAATACCATGGGAGCAGGTGCTTCTGACACCTCCATAGAAAATTTAGCTTTCTAGCATATCAATTATATCTATACTCGAGAAATGGTGCCAGGGGCTGGGAATTATTAAAAAGACAAAACAAGAGATAGGCTTTGGCCAATTATCAGAGACTGTCTGACACTCTAAGGGAAAATGTATTCCTGGTGTAATAGGATAGCAAAGAAAGCAACAGTCCTAACTTAGAATCAATAGGAACTTGGCCCCCAGTCTAGAATAACACAGTTCTATGGGGACACCTGGAAAACACCATATAAAATTTCATGGCAGAACTCGTTTCTTTTCTTCTTTTACATAATAGCTCTAGAATATCAAAAAGAGGATACTGATACTATAATATATCCAGGGAAATTCAAAAAATGGTTTGACAATAGAAAGCAGAATGTAAGGAAACTACAAGTAGAGAGGTGCACTCTCAGACTCTAGCTCATCTGTTTCTTTAACATATGCTCACTCCTGGTCTCTCTTTGTCTCTCTCTCTCTTTCTCTCTGTCTCTCTCTCAAAATTCTTATGGGTCTGCTTCCTGACTTAGCTCACTTAAAGAAAATATCTCACCTGATAGAATGAGATGTTTTTCTTCACACCGTGGGAGACTTAGGTGACTTAGCAACCAGAGGTCCTGATGTCCGTCCCCATAAGAGGGCAAGCGTGGTACATGGTGAAACAGTGGGTGAGAGCATATATGTTCTGGTACTGTAAGGTTAATCATAGTTAATATTTTGTAGAGTATGACCATATGTAAAGCACATTGTTGTATATGTTTTCACATTATCTGATTTTATTTTCAAAACAATATTCTAAAGTAAGTCCTGTTGAAATCCCCATCTTAAGGTTGAGTGAAATGAAATTTGCAGAAATATTCAGTATCATTCAGGTAGTGAGTGGTGGGGATCAAATAATGCCTTCACATGCTTGACTCCAGTGCATGTCATTTGAGATGTGCCTCCAGTGCCCCAGATCCCAGGGTATCATATTACAATGCCACAGTTATAGCACTTACAAAGCGTTTATTATGTACCTGGCTCTGTTCAAGGTTCTCCACATGTTTCAATTCCATCATTGCTCACAATAACCTACCAGGTAAGTTCTTCTTTTCCTTCTCTTTTCCTACTTGTTATTATGTCCATTTTATAAATGAGAAGATCACAGTCAAGAGTAGTTGAATAGCTTGCTGAAGCCTTCTCATCTAGTTAATGGTGGAGGCTTTCAACCCAGACAGTCTGGAGGCAGAATTCAAGCTCTTAAAGCATTATGCAATATACTGTGACAATATAGCTATGGTCTTTTCCTATCTCTTGATCGCAAGGACTCATGACCATTAATTTGGAAGGAAAACCTCTCATGACTGAACTCTATCCAGGGTATGTATTGTCAGCCAATACTAAGAGAACACAAGCTGGAATAGTTAAAGATCTTCCTAGGTGAGAGGCCTGAAGTCTGAACTGACCTTATGCCTAATGGGTTCCAGGATACAGCCATGTGACTCAGAGACCCCTTTTAAAAAAGCACAAAGTTTGGACCTCATTTCCTTTGGGAGTATTTGGGTGGGAGGGTCTATTTGTTGATATCAGTTGTGTAAGTGTTTCCTTGTCTATTTCCTGTCTCCCCTTCTGGCATGTAAACTTCATCAAAAAGGGACCTTTTCCGGCTTAGTTTTGCATGCACACTTTCTCATCCAGTGCCTGAAAACTGATAAACATTTAATAGATATTTTTCCAAAAAAGATTAAATGAATTCGTGTGTAAAAAAATTGCAGGATGCAATGAGAATTTTGAAGTCAGACACAACTGAGTTTGTGTCCTGGTTTTCCCATTTTATAGTAATGTGATTAGAATCAGACAAAAGCAAGTTCTGTCCTGGCTTCCCATTTCATAGTAATGCAACCTTGGGCAACGTCTGTAACCTTCAGAGTCTCAATTTCTTCATGTGGGAAAAGGGGAATAAACGTTCCTACCTCCAGGGTTATGATTGTGATGAGTCCATGAATGTAAATCACTTAGTAAAAGATCTTATTAATAATAAATATTAGATCCCCTTTCGTTCCCTTTTCATTCCTCATCTATAATTGCTTTCAGTGGTGACTGTAATATTAGCACATATTGAAAGCATCAAAGGTCTCTTGGTTTCTTCACTTGGGAATCCTTAACTTTTCTTGTTCAACAATAAATTGCAATCTATATGGTAAACCTCCTGCTTTAGGATAAGTAATGATAGGCAAAGATATTTTTGTTATTTCAGTAATTGTAAAAGAGTTATAGCATAGGATGCAGAGTGTGATTTCACATATGTCTAAAAGGTATGTGTTTCTATGGTAAAATTACAGAAATATGTACATAAAATGTTACAGGTAGTACTTCCAATGGTATGATTATCAATTATTTTCTCTTCTTTTATTTTTCAAAAGTTGGTCCTGTTTTTTACATCTTTCACAATGAACATGGCATTTCATATACAAAAATACTGTACTCCAAGTTATATGGCTTGACAAGTACAAGCAGAAGGAGAAGTCTCCTACTTATGGTCAAGGCTTTATTTTTCCACTAAATTCAGAGAGAAGTGAGGAAGATCTCAGACAAGACAGAAATAATTCCTTTATGCCTCTAGACATCCTTTTCTGAAAGGATTAGAGATGAAGAAGCTGGCAATTCTTCCCAAAATTAGCATAAAAAGATCTAATAGAGATTTTCTCTCACATGCAACTGCTGAAGGAAGGTAGAAGGTGGAATGTTCCTTCATCTGTGATGCTGGTATCCATACCAGAGGTTAACACAGGCTGATAGAAGATGGCTGTTGGCAATGTGGAGTACAGACACAGTTAGCTCTCGCTTAGTTCAATATAGTCCTCCTCTGTAATAGATATGCTTCTAGAAAGATTGGTAGGAGTCCTATTTCTACGAATTGCATTGTGGAGAAAGCTAGCTATATCAATTCATTCTGTTGGGAATCTGTATGAAGGATAAGTAACTCCTCCTCTTTTATTCCAATTTCTCTTAACACTCTTTTTTTTTTGGTGCTCATTCAGTGAACTAGAAAAATAAATGCTTGTGTATCATTAACCATTGTATATCAACATTTTTAACGTTACTTCATATTTCATTGAGAGGATGTCTCCAAATTTATTTAACCAATCTCTAATTGCTCTATGTTTAGATTGTTTCTGATGTTTTCTGTTATTTATAGCATTTTACATCATGGTAGTTATAGATTTGAACACATCCATAGGTTATGTATTCAAAGAATATGCTTCTGTGACTCTAGTTAGCATAATGCAAACTGGTCTACCACTTAGACCAGCAACATAAGATAGTTTGCGTTTCCCACTGACAAATTTTGGCTGCTATTAAAACATGCCAATTTTATAGGTGAAAGTGGTCTCTTACATTGAGAGAATATCCATTTCTTAACTTATTAATATGATTTAAAAATTTTCCCTCCAAGTCTTACATACCAGTGTTGTGACTTTTGATTCTCAAAGTGGATCATAGTGCCAATGTGGGAGGAAAAATTGTTGGGTTTGAATTCAAAGTTTTTCATTTATTAACCAAGTAACCTTGGGCAAGTCCCTTAACTTTTCAATGCTTTGTAAAATGGTGGTAATAATGGTACTTATTCCAGAAGATTGATGTGAAGATTAAATATGTTAAAGTATGTGGGCGCTTGGGTGGCTCAGTTGGTTAAGCGTCTGACTTGGGCTCAGGTCATGATCTCGTGGTTTGAGAGTTCAAGCCCTGCGTTGGGCTCTGTGTTGACAGCTCAGAGCCTGGAGCCTACTTTGGATTCTGTGTCTCCTTCTCTCTCTGTTCCTTCCCTGCTCACACACTCTCTCTCTTTCTCAAAAATAAATAATCAAAGCATTTTTAAAAATTAAAAAAAACCAAATATGTTAAAATATGTAACATTCTTGGATCATTTTCTAAGTGCTTAGAAAATGGAAAGTATTCAATAAACATCAAATTCTTCTGTGAGTTACCCCTTTGGCCTCCTTCTCTGGGCACTACTCTTTAAGAGAACCATTGATAAACCGCACAGAATACAAAAGAGAGTCCAGGATGACAGGACACATAGAAATACATTCCATGAAGAGTAGGTAAAGGCTACTGATGGTGTTTTGACTAGTGAGGACTCAGAGTAATATGAGTATGAGAGATATTTTCCGATACATGAGGAACTTGGTGCAGAAGCAGGAGTAGATAAATCTCTCAATGATTTCACCAGTCAGAGCTAGGACAAATACATATAACCAAGAAGATGATTTCGGAAGAATTTTCTAGAAATGTAAGTATCGTTGTCATTTTTTTTCCCCTGACAATATATATTTCCCCTTCTTCTGGAAATTATAGCATATGGATTTGTCTTTGAGAGTAGTTCTCCCTAACTAAATCCAGGTGGTTTGGGTGGGATAAACTTTCTCCTCACCCACCTTCAAAGTGGGCACTTGACCAGGGCCTGGCTGATTACATTATTTTATCCTCTTCAAAACTGCTCATGGGACAAGAATGGAAACATGACAGAGAAGTCCAGTGAATTCAAGTCATGGATTTTGCTGAAGCTTTGCATCCGAGGTGGGTAAAGTATAAGATTGGAACTATTGATAACCATCTTACCAACTGCTAAAATAGCCTGCTGGAGAGTGAATCAATACAGAGAAAGCCTTGCATCTGATGATATGATTTGAACTTCTGGATCCAACATTGCATGAATGCCACACTTGGAATTCTTAATTAGGTCAGTGCTCAAAATGGGGTATGTATTACTTGGAACTTAAGGAATCCTGTCTAAGTCAGTGAAAAGCAAATTCTTGATCAATTTCAGATGCTCAAACTAAGGGTGTTTCAGACCATTGTTTGTTGGTATTGTTAGCAGTGACTCATGCTTTAGACAGGGTATAAAACTAGATCTTTATGCTTACTTCCTCCATTAAAATTCTGCGAGAGCCTTTTTCATATTGGGGGTCTCCTACTCAGCTGAATGCAAGATGCATAACAGTTGTCCATGATTTATATTTGAAAATATGTCTGCTAGCCTGAAAATCCTAGTCATTTTAGCCAAGATGGGTGTGATGAGTATCTCCCATTTCCACTCTAGACATTCCCTCGTGCTTTTCTACCATGCTCTGTGTTTTGGAAAAGCTGAACCTATATAGGTGGCATCAGTGGGTTCTCTTTCCCTCTGGCTTATCCCAAGAGCTGGTAAGAGATTGGAGGCTTGCAGAGTGTTGTGCTGGTATTCACTTCTCTGTGTTCATCCCTGTGACATCACTATGGTTTGACTGCTTCCTTTAACCAAAACTATAGTGCTTTCTACAGAGCTCTCTATCACCAGGTTCTGTTAACTGCTCCCTTACATTTTAGGAATGATAATAATGCAAGTTCTTGTGGTTGCCCAATACCCTGCCTGCACTGTGACTCTTCTTAGAGTAACCAATTTGTGTGTACCATCTGTTCCAGGATCTGAAGTAATATGGAGATAGGTATTTTTACACTCTCTTGCTAAGGCTGTAGTGTTCAAAGATTGAGCTCTTGGATTCTGACCCAAGAAATCTAACCACACATCAAGTAATATCCTAGAACTGATAGCTTTGGAAAAGATCATTTCAATTCAGGTAGAATTTGTTGACAACCAATCAAACACAGCATAGTAAAACTAATTAACCAAAATGGTAATCAGGCAAAAGAGTTAATAATGGAAATTTTTGAGTATGTATTTCTTTTTTTTTTTTTTTTTAATTTTTTTTTTCAACGTTTATTTATTTTTGGGACAGAGAGAGACAGAGCATGAACGGGGGAGGGGCAGAGAGAGAGGGAGACACAGAATCGGAAAGAGGCTCCAGGCTCTGAGCCATCAGCCCAGAGCCCGACGCGGGGCTCGAACTCCCGGACCGCGAGATCGTGACCTGGCTGAAGTCGGACGCTTAACCGACTGCGCCACCCAGGCGCCCCGAGTATGTATTTCTTATGTTTTATGTTTTTCATGTATGCTGAGCTTACATGATGTGATAATTAGTGTTCTTGTAGAGATATCACTGATAAGGGTCCTAGGAGTCATACATATAAAATTATGAAGAGCATTATCCAGAGTCTCTGGATATTTAAGTTGAACATTTTACATTTTTTGGAACTAGTATGCATATTATCTGAAAGTATGGCCTCAGAAGCCACAATATCCTGCGTTTGATTTCTAAATCAGCTACTAATGAGGTATATGCCCTTGAGAAATTAAACAACTTTTCTAACCTCTGTTTACCTCATTAGTAAAACAAAGATGATAACGGTGTTCATTACACATTGCATATAAAGAACTTAGTAAGGCAAAGTGCTCAATTAAATGCTTCTATTATTAGTTTCATTGTGACTACTATGGCATTTTCTCCATGAATAGGCATCATTTTACCATCCATATCTAAGACTCATAAACTCAAAAGTCTGTGGGGCAAGCATGTAACATGAGTAAGTATGAGTGGGCCTAGGCCATTTTCCCCTCTTAATCTCTTTTTACAATCCTGCTTTTGAGGGTTTTTTGAAAGTACTTACTTATTTTTTAGAGAGAGAGTGAGCAGGAGAGGAGCAGGGAGAAAGGACAAGAGAATGCCCGGCAGGCTCAGAGCTGTCAGCACAGAACCCGACATGGGGCTTGAACCCACAAACTGTGAGATCATGACCTGAGCTGTCTGACACTTAACTGACTGAGCTTCCAGGCACCCCTACAGTCCTACTTTTTAGAGAGAAAGATATTTCTCTACTCTGAGCAAAACAGCTGTGGAAGCTTAGTGACAAATGCAAGTGATTCTGACTTAGTTTCTCAGGGAGGAAGGCAGCCATCTTGTAGTTTTGCTGCTGGTTGCCTTACAGGAATATGGGCCAAATCCTGCTAAGCCTTTTTTTTTTAAGAGAAAACTGGATTTTTGAGGAGAATTATAGTTTCAGGGTTGCATATGAAGCTTCTTACTTTTTATTACTAAGATAATTTTTTTATTACTAAGATAATTTTTTAAGAGCAGTTTTAGATTCACAGCAGAATTGAAATGAAGGTATAGACATTTTCCATACACCTCCTGCCCCACCATGTATCTCTTTCATTGTCAACCAGAGTGGTTTATTTGTACAATTGATGAACCTACATTGACAAATCATAATCACCCAAAGTTTGTAGTTGATATTATAGTTCATTCTTAATGTTGCACATTCTACTGTTTTGGACACACATATAATGACATTTATCCTTCATCATGGTATCATGCAGAGTGTTTTCACTGCCCTAACTATAGTCTGTGCTCTCTATTCATTCCTCCATTTGCCCTCTATGGCAATCACTAATATTTTTACTAATTGCATAGTTTTGCCTTTTTCACAAATTATGTAGTTGGAATGATACAGTATGTAGCCTTGTCAGGTTGGTTTCCTTCATTTAGTAGTATACATTTAAGGTTCCTCCATGTCTTTTTATGGCTTGATAGCTCATTTCATTTTAGCACTGAATAATATTCCATTGTCTAGATGTACTACAGTTTCTTATCCATTCACCTCTTGATGGACATCTTGATTGCTTCCTAATTTTGGCACTTGAGAATAAAACTTCTATAAACATCATGTGCAGACTTTTGTGCAGATTAACTTTTCAAATACTTTGGATAAATACCAAAGAGTGCAATTCTGGGTCACATGGTAAGAGTATGTTTAGTTTTGTAAGAAGACATCAAACTGTCTATCAAAGTAGCTGTACCATTTTGCATTCATTGCTACCATCAGTGAATAATCATACCTGTTGCTCCACACCCTTACTAGCATTTTGTGTTGTTAGTGTTCTGTTTTTTTGTTTTTTGTGTTTTTTGTGTTTTTTTGTTTTTGTTTTTGTTTTTGTTTTTGGTCATTATATAGGTGTGTGGTGGTATCCAGTTTTATTTTGATTTTCCTTGATGACACATTATGTGGAGCATCTTCTCATATAATTATCTGTCATCTGTATGTTTTATTTGGTAAGACATTTGTTCAGGTCTTTATCCCATTTTTAGGTTAAATTGTTGAATTTTAAGAGTTCCTTGTATATTTTTGGGTAATAGTACATGATCATATTTGTCTTCTGCAGATATTTTGTTTTCCTACTCTTGTCTTGTCTTGACATTGTCTTTCACAGAGCAAAGTTTTTAATTTTAATGGAGTCCAGTTTCTCAATTATTTCTTCTATGGACTGTGACTTTGGTGTTGTATCTAAAAAGTCACAAATCATCTATGTTTTTTCTTATGCTATCATCTAGGATTTTTATGGTTTTAGTTTTAGGTCTGAGATTCACTTTGAATTAATTTTTGTGAAGGATATAAGGTCTGTGTCTAGATTGACTTTTGTTTTGTTTTGTTTTGCATGTGGATGTCTGCTTTCAGCATCATTTGATAAAGAGTTTCTTTGCTACCTTTTATTCCCTTTACTCCTTCATTAAAGATCAATTGAGTATATTTTTATAGGTATATATCTGGGTTCTGTATTCTTTTCCACTGTCTATTATTTTTTTTTCAGTATATGAAATTTATTGTCAAATTAGTTTCCATACAACACCCAGTGCTCATCCCAAAAGGTGCCCTCCTCAATACCCATCACCCACCCTCCCCTCCCTCCCACCCCCCATCAACCCTCAGTGTGTTCTCAGTTTTTAAGAGTCTCTTATGCTTTGGCTCTCTTCCACTCTAACCTCTTTTTTTTTTCCTTCCCCTCCCCCATGGGTTTCTGTTAAGTTTCTCAGGATCCACATAAGAGTGAAATCATATGGTATCTGTCTTTCTCTGTATGGCTTATTTCACTTAGCATCACACTCTCCAGTTCCATCCATGTTGCTACAAAGGGCCATATTTCATTCTTTCTCATTGCCATGTAGTACTCCATTGTGTATATAAACCACAATTTTTTTATTCATTCATCGGAAATTTAGGCTCTTTCCATAATTTGGCTATTGTTGAGAGTGCTGCTATAAACATTGGGGTACAAGTGCCCCTATGCATCATCCACTGTCTATTATTTTATTAATATTTCACTGTCTTGATCACATTAGATTTATAGTAAGTCTTGAAGTTGGTTACTTTTAGTCCTCCGAGTTTTTTCTTCTCTTTCAACATTTTGCTGGTTGTTTAAAGTCTTTTGTCTTCCATTTAGACTTTGGAATCAATTTTTCAATATGCACAAAATAACTTCCTAGGATTTTGATTGGTATTGGGTTGAATCCATAGATCAAATTGGTAGGAACTAATATCTTGGCAATATTGGGTCTTCCTATCCATGAATGTAGCATTTGTCCCCATTTATTTCATTGTTCCTTGATTCTGTTCGTCAGTTTTATAGTTTTTCTCATATAGACCTTCTACAGACTTTATTAAATTTATACCTAAGACTTTCATTTTTTTGGATGCTTAGGTAAATGGCATTGTGTTTTTAATTTTAAATTCAATAGTTCATTCCTGGTATATTGGAAAGTGATTAAGTTTTATATAATAACCATGTATCCTGCAACCTTGCAGTAATCACTTTCTAGGTCCAAGAAGTCTTTTTTTTTTCTTGTTTGTTTGTTGTTGTTAATTCTTTGAGATTTTCTAAATGCACAATCCTGTCCTCAGGGGGAAAAAAAAGACAGTTTTATTTCATCCTTCTCAATCTGTATGGCTTTTATACACTTTTATCATCTTACTACATTAGCTAGAACTTAAAATGCATTGTTTGAAATGGGTGGTGAGAGATAAGGTACATCTTTGCCTTGTACCTGATCTTAGTAGGAAAAACCTCCCAATTTGAAAATCATGGCTCAGAGTTTTTAAAGACAATACCAGGAAAATAAACTACTTGTGCATGCTAGATTGAGAGCATAGGGTACCAATTGGAGTTCTGACCTCAGATATTAAAATCATTTGTCAACAGAAAGCCCAATGGTAATTCAGCTTACACATAATCATCTTACATCATGGAAGGCAGAATAAGACACCACTTGAGAAATTAGTGATGGGCTAGATGGAGTTTGTTTCTCTTGACCACCCCCCTTCCAACTCCAAATACTATGTCCCTGATCCCAATAATGACAAGTAAAGAATGTAAGTGTAGCAATGAACCAACCCTTAATGCAACACTCATGTTCTGTTGACAAAGAAGCTAAGAAGGAGAAATAAGAAAAGATTCTCCACTTTAAGGTTTTGCTTATCTCTTAGCTCTCTCAGGTAAACCACACTGCTAAAGGAGGCAGAAAAAGTTCTTGGCCTGACCTCCTTTCTATGCTGTTTTTCCACTTGCCTGTGGGCTTCATTAAATGTGCAGAAAACAAACTGGTCTTCAGAAGCTTGTAGCTGGGAGGCCAGAGAGCTGTATCTAAAATAAACACCCTACATCGACATAGTTACTCCTTGCTAAAGAAGTGCTGGGAGCAAACAGGGGGACTTTAGGAATATGATAGCCTTGAAGCTCTTCAACATCCCAAAGAAGAGAGAAAATATCCCAGTAGTGGTCTTATGGTGGGAATTAGTGGAAAGATGGAATGCAATCTGATTCTGAGTTCTTCTCGAGGTATTTAATTGTCTTCAGTGCCCTTCACAGATACTTGAATTAACCTTTCTGTATACTCTCTGGTTTTCTACTGTCATTTCCCCCCTAGATTCTTTGATTCATTCATTTCATGACACTACTCTTTCATTCATTTAGTTTTTGTTAATTATTATGTCCTGAACACCATGCCACACAGTAGGAATATTACAAAAATTAAGAAACTGTGAGAGAAGATGAGATTTTAAGCAACTGCCACAATATCACTTTGACAATTCCTTTGTCAATGGGAGTGAGCTAGAAAGTCATGACAGTAAACCACCTGCATTCTTCTCCCTACCTTATTTTATGTATGTGTGTGTATATGTATATATAGTAAAACCTTGGTTTGTGAGCATAATTAATTCCAGAAACATGCTTGTAATCCAAAGCACTTGTATATCAAAGTGAATTTCCCCATAAGAAATAATGGAAACTTAGATGATGCGTGTTCCACAACCCAAAAATATTAATATAAAATGATGACAGTACTGCAATATAATAAAAATAATAAAGAAAATACAAAATATAAAGAAAAATAAACAAATGAACCTGCACTTACCTTTGAAAACCTTTGTGGCTGGTGTGACAGAAATGAGAGAGAGGAGGGTTATTGTGTAGGATGACTTTCACTATCACTAATGAATCACTTCTATCTATTAGCTCAATGGAATATTTTTCTTTTTGTGCAGCTTTAACAAGGAATCTATCCAGTGACACATGCTTTTTCCTACTTTGGGGATTTTGTGGAAATTTGACATTGCATTTTTGTTAGATTCATTGCTTACACTGCTACAGCCTTCTTCGGGTGGCTTTTTCTACAAATTTGTCACTGTTTCCTGCATTGTACACATCTCCCTAATCTCATTTGAAGTGAAGGATTCTCCCAGCTTTTCCTGCTCCTCCTCCACAGCCGAGATCTCCTCCATAATCTCCTGCTGCTGCTCACGATGCAGATCTGTCACTTTGGGGGTGGTCAGCTCCTGGACGTGTTCTCCCACCAGATCTTGAATGGCATCCTCATCCACCTCCACCGCCACGGTTGTCCCCAAGGACACAATTTATTGACAACTGGTGGCTCCTGTTTATGAGCAGGCTCCCATAAATCATGTCCAAGAACACAATCAGGCCACAGTTTTCTCCAAGCAGAATTGAGGGTTCTCTTGGTGACCCCATGCCAGACTTTATCAATGATCTTGAGGCAGTTCACGATGTGGAAATGATTTTTCCAAAACTCTTGGAGAGTTAGATTTGTTCCTTCGTTTACCTCGAAACATCGCTGAAATAATGCTTTGGAGTAAAGCTTTTTTTTTTTTAAATTAAAAAAAAAATCTTTATTTATTTTTGAGAGAGAGACAATGTGTGAGCAGGGGAAGAGCAGAGAGAGAGAGGGAAACACAGAATCCGAAGCAGGCTCCAGGCTCTGAGCTGTCAGCACAGAGCCTGACGCGGTGCTTGAACTCATAAACTGTGAGATGATGACCTGAGCAGAAGTCGGACGCTCAACCAACTGAGCCACCTAGGCGCCCCAAGCTTATTAAAGTTCGAAATGACCTGCTTATCCATGGGCTGGAGGATTGCAGTGGTGTTGGGAGGAAGGAACTTGACCTTAACGAACTTGAATTCCTCCAGTAAGTCGTCCTCAAAGCCTGGAGATGAGCAGGAGCATTATCCATAACCAGCAAGGCTTTGAGTGGCAGATTCTCTTATAAAAGGTATTTCTTCACTGTAGGACAGAAAACCTCATTGATCCACCCAATAAATAAGATACAAGTGACCCAACCTTTGCTGTTGGGCCTCCACATAACGTTAACTGGCTCTTCTGCACCTTGCATTTCGTGAGGGCTGGTGAATTCTCAGAATGGTACACAAGCAGGGGCTTGACTTTGAAATCCCTGATTTAATTAGCACAAAACTAGATGGTGAGAGGGTCTTTCATGGGCTTCTGACCAGGCAATGTATTCTCTTCTTCTGTAATGTAGGTCCTCCTTGTCATCTGCTTTCAAAAAAGCCCCGTGTCATCAAAGTTAAAAACTTGCTCTGGCAGGTAATGGTTGGAAGCCATGAGCTTCTGGAACTCAGTAGTGAATACCTCAGCTGCCTTAGCATCCGAACTTGAAGCCTCTCCATGCCTCACAACACTGTGGATGATGCTACTTATCCTCTTAAAGTTACCAAATCATCCCCTGCTTGCCTTGGAGCCTTCTTTGTTTTCTGTTGCCATGCCTGGCAGCTTACTTAACAAGATCGGTGTGCAAGGCCTTTGCTTTTTTGGATAAAGTTCTCGGTCACAGTATCACCTGCTAGTTGCTTCTCATTTATCTGAGCTAGAGGCAACTTTTCTACATCTTCCAGAACACGTGGCCATACCTTTGGTATTCTTGTGATTCCTTTTGCTGCATCTAGCCCCCTTCTTTCTTCTTTAATATTGTGCACATGGTCGACATAGACTTCTTGTACAATCTTGCAATTTTAGCCACTTGTATACCTCGTTCATGCTTCTCAATGATTTCCTTCTTAACTTCCACTATAATCATCTTCTTTTTCTTACCACCTTTCTTTTCAACCTTTGCATGGTGGCCATTGTATACACTTGCATGGATGTCGACTACAGTACAGTATTAATAAATTCTTGTCATTTACTGTATTTAATGTAACTGGCAATAAGGCAGCAGAAGATAGGGTCTATATCTGCAGGCAGCCTGACATAGAATGAAGCAAAGCATTCCTAAGCTTACTCTTTTTGGAAAAGCAAAAGATGTCCATAGGTACTTTGAAATGACAAAAAATACACTAGTGCCAATTGTGGGTACCTTCCAATATTCTGAAACATAATTGATTTCTGCCAAATACCATGGCCTGAGTCTGATCATCTGAGCATGGGAGACTGTCACCCATAATTCCGCAGCGAGAGAGAGAGAGAGAGAGAGAGAGAGAGGGAACCATTGACTCAGTTGTGATCATGTGACATTCAGCATCATTTACTACTTGTATTATAAGACATCGCTCGTTTATCAAGTTAAAATTTATTAGAAATGTTTGTTCATCTTGTGGAACACTCACAGGACAAGTTACTCACACACCAAGGTTTTACTATACATAGTTTTCTACTACTTTGTGACTTCAGAACCCATCTTATAAACACTTCTTTATGTCTGAATATGCCCTTTAAAAAAGTTTATTTACTTATTTCTTTTGAAAGAGAGACCACAAGTAGGGGAGGGGCAGAGAGAGAATCCCAAGCAGGCTGTCAGCACAGAGCCTGACATGGATCTTGAACTCCTAAACCATGAGATCATGACCTGAGTCCAAATCAAGAGTTGGCTGCTAAACTGACTGAGCCACCCAGGTGCTCCTGAATATGCCCTTTTAAAACTATTGTGGTTTATATACACAATGGAGTACTACATGGCAATGAGAAAGAATGAAATATGGCCCTTTGTAGCAACATGGATGGAACTGGAGAGTGTGATGCTAAGTGAAATAAGCCATACAGAGAAAGACAGATACCATATGTTTTCACTCTTATGTGGATCCTGAGAAACTTAACAGGAACCCATGGGGGAGGGGAAGAAAAAAAAAAGAGGTTAGAGTGGGAGAGAGCCAAAGCATAAGAGACTCTTAAAAACTGAGAACACACTGAGGGTTGATGGGGGGTGGGAGGGAGGGGAGGGTGGGTGATGGGTATTGAGGAGGGCACCTTTTGGGATGAGCACTGGGTGTTGTATGGAAACTAATTTGACAATAAATTTCATATAATAAAAAATAAAAATAAATAAATAAATAAATAAATAAATAAATAAATCTCTGGAGTCCAATTGCCTGGGTTTTAGTCCCAGCTCCTTCATATTTACTAGGTTCATAACTGTGAATACATTACTTAACGTTTTATATTTCACTTTATTTAGAAAGTGGGATTATAATAATTGATTCCTAAGAGTATTGGGACAACCAAATGGAGCCTCAAATGAGCTCGGCAAACACCTGGCTCATAGGTAGGCTTCATCACACTAGTTGCTAGTACAATTTCTTACATTGTTAATTGTCTAGTGACTTAAGTATATAGATCAGAGTGAACAAAAGACTCTAAAACCAAAAGACTTAGACTGCATGGAGAATTGAGATAATAAGTATAATTGCAAACATAAGAAAGCAAAAGTATATGTAAGAATGGGAGTTAAGGTTTACATTTTTAAAAGTAGCTATAATGGTAGAGTACTAACTCAATATGATTTCCCTGTGAATGTAATTACTACTGGTAATGAATCACATCCCAGGTTTTTGTGAAAAATCTATGTAATTGCTTAAAATCTATACTTGATTTAGCCAGTATTGACAACCAGTTCTAAAATGCTGAGTGTCTGCGACAAGATGCTATTGGTTGCAAGTGATAGAAATTGGACATGAATGAGGTTGATGTAGGTTTGTTTAGGGAACTGACATCAAGTATAAGTAGGACTCAGTCAACGTTGCTCCCCCCTCCTTTCATCTGCTGGTATCTGCATGTTAGGTTTTCAATCTTTTCTATAAATGTGTGTTCTTCACACAGCAGGGCCATGGTTTCATGTTTCCATCTGTTTAGGGACAATTTCTCCATTTCTAGCTTGATTTCGAAAAATCTGGACAAAACATCTAATTGGGTTTAGCTAATTGGAGCCGTAAGTATGATGAGGGAAGAAAGAATGTACTGTGATCCTATCATATGGGGATAGCACCTTCCCCTGAAAGCAGGGGTTTGAGTGTATTATGAACAGTAGTGGAAGGGAATGGGGTTGTAGGACAGGTCTGGAAATTATGTCAAATAGTCAGACATCCCAATGTGAGCATACTTCATGGGAGCCAGAAGGCAGTTAATAATCTTTCCCTGTATTTTTCATAGTATAGGATAATTGTTAGATCTATCCTAAAGACATTTAGGCTACAACAAATCTTTAAAATTTTTACTCTAAATTCATTTTTTTTAGTTCATTACATTGGACTTCACATTTCTCAAACATACATCCTACAGTATCTTATTAGTCTGTTGAAATCTATCCCAGAAATTCTGCCGACTTCAAAAGGATTCATAAGTATTACTAACATTTTAATAATATGTGTATTGCCAAGAATAAGACCCTGCAAGGGAGAAAGGAAAATGCTATGTTACTTACCTTTATAATATCACATATAAAATATGCACAAAAGTGTCCTTTAAATGGGACAGGAGTAAAACACAGCCTCCCGTGTGGCATGTAGTAAAATTTCAGTGTCTGTATATTCTTATTTTCTGCACTCTTGCCTCTGATGAAGACTACGGCATTTATGATCCAGTTAGCATGCAAAGCTGTAGTCACCAGGACACGTGTTTCACTCTGGTTTTTACACTGTGCAATTATTACAGAAGGGAAATGGGGATTCCTAGGCTCTGAAAACTCAGAAGTATTTTTATCTTCATGAAAAGTTTTATCACATTTTCTCATCCCAGATCTCCTCCCATCTTGAACACTTGCTGTCCTAACTGGAAAATCTCCAGTTTATTTCAAAACTTATTTTCTAAAGGTGTAATATTTATAAAAATGCATACAGGTTAGATAAATATTAGTCAAAATTTTAAGGCAAAGCTACATGGTATATGCTACATTTCGGTGAAAATTAAGTTGTTTGATGATGAGTTTTTATATTCCAACATTGCAAGAAACATTTGGCTGATGAGAGGCTCTCTATCTTAAAACCAATTATGATTCTACTTTACAACCAGCTTTTACTATCATCTTTGAACTCTGAGGATGAAGCATTTAAATTTCAATTAAAAATCAAGAATTTTCTGTCTCCAATGAAATACTTCACTCAGAGAGAATTCATTAAGTAGCCACTGTAAGTGGAACTCTGCACCAATAGAATAAGATTGAATACAGAATAACTCTATTATGCTCCCACCATTATCATAGTGAGACCAATGGCAGGTTTAGACTATTGTAGCAAATGTCTCCACAGAAAAGACAGCTGAACTGCAATTTTTAGCAATATAATTTTAGATTTTATTAATTTCGTGACGAAACTGAGAAATAAAGGAAGTGGCTTTTCTGAAGTGACATATAAGGTTTACCTAGTTGAATCACAGCCTTTGAGTTTGTAGTCTTTCCCATAACCTATACTGTATGTCACTGGAAGGATCGTATTTCATATTAGGGAAGTCTTAAAAATAACCCTCTTTCCCTCTTCTTTTTTGCACTGTGAGGTAGTGTGGCTTGTTGGTTGAAAGCAGATGCAGTCAAAGATTTATTTTTGATCTTGGAATTCAGCGATGAGTTATATTTTCCTTTTGTTGTGCTCAATAGTACATTTAGAATATGTATTACATGTTGTGAAAATACTTATAAATTTTTGGGAAAAATTCCCAGGCCTATTTACACAAACATAAAACAAACTACCTTGATCATTAAAGAAAAAAAAAGAAAACAAAACAAAATAAAAACTAAAATGGATAATTCTGGAAGGATAATCAACTGTTGATTATACTTAAACATTAAAGTCACTTCTGGGCTTGGAATGAGTTTAGATTTTCTCTCTTTTTGGTGTGCATTTTGAACTGTTAACCCAATTCATTTTTTTTTAATTTTTTTTCAACGTTTATTTATTTTTGGGACAGAGAGAGACAGAGCATGAACGGGGGAGGGGCAGAGAGAGAGGGAAACACAGAATCGGAAACAGGCTCCAGGCTCTGAGCCATCAGCCCAGAGCCCGACGCGGGGCTTGAACTCACGGACCGCGAGATCATGACCTGGCTGAAGTCGGATGCTTAACCGACTGCGCCACCCAGGCGCCCCAACCCAATTCATTCATGTACATTAGGAGAGAAAAAATGACATTTGAAATAAAATTACAATTATAGAGTATCAATTGGGTGAAAACAACTAGATTGCAAATTTCTTCAAGGCAAGGGATAGGTAATACATACTTTTAACTTCTGTCAGAACCATTAGCATAGTGTCTTGCTTGTGATGGATATTCAGATAGTGTTGTAAATGAATGCATAAACCCATGAATGTATAAAAGCAACATGCTAATAAAGGAAACAAAGGTATTTTGGATATCGACTTGCTTAAAAATAAGAGCTCATGCTGAATGGGTAAAGAAAATCCATTACCTGCATACAATGGAGTATTATTTAGCTATAAAAAAAGAAGAAAATCTTGCCATTTGCAGCACCATAGATGAACCTGGAAGACATTATCTAAGTGAAATAAGCCCGTTACAAAAGGGCAAATAGCACATGATTCCACATATTTGAAGTATCTAAACAAGTCAAACTCATAGAATTAGAGAGTAGAATGACAGTTGCTAGGGGCTGGAGCAATGGGGAAATGAGAAATTACTGTTCAGTGGGTATAAAGTTTCAATTAAGCAAGGTGGTTAAGTTCTGGAAATATACTGTGCAACACAGTGCCTATTGTTAACAAGATCGTATTGAGCACGTCAAAATTTATTCAGGTAGTTGATATGTTAAGTGTTTTCACTTCAACAAAACAACAAAAAAAATGAGAGCACAATATAGACACTTCAATGGACCCAAGCTCATATTTGGTTTGGAAAACAGCTTAATGAACACTAGGAACTAAAGCTACTGGAGTTCTGTAGGTAATGATCACCCCAAAAATCAAACCCTCAGTCACAACTGACTCTACATTCCTCATGTGGATCCGTTTTCTAAATTGGTGTTCATGGAGAACTTTCCTCCATGGTATTAAGAAGTAAGAAATTCAGAAATACTTTCATGCTAAGTTTGAAAACTCTGAGTTAAATGAAAATAAACACAAATGTGTAGTTGTCTTTATTGCAGGCTTCTTAGAGCCTCTCATATATGAGATACTCTTTTTTCAAACTTATTTATACATAGATTTCTTTTTGTTTGTGATGTTTGTTGCAGAATTGTTATTTGCCATGCATATATTAATATCTCTTAAAATTAGGTACATGTAGAACATAAACCCTGAGAAACACTGGCCTAGAGAATTAGAGCTAAATTTAGTCCTTTGGAAAATCCATTCACCTTTGCAAATAGTAGCAGGATTAATTTATCTATTTGATACATGCAATAGCATATCTATTGGAAGAAGATGCACTTAGTGTGATGGGGAAGAGGAGGAGGATGATAGTTAAAATTAATTGAAGGGTTGTCATGTGGTCAGCATTTGGTACTATTTATTCCTAATGAATCATAAAAAGAGTTGCAGATTGAGAAACTATATAACAGAAATTTACTTCCTCATCCAAGGGCATCGAGCTAGGGTTAAGCTAAATCTTATTTCATATCTCCTTAGAAGTAGAACTTTGCAGCCAGCACAAAACATGGTAGAATTAGTGCTGGATGACAACTCTCTTACTTTTTCTACCCACTCAGTTGTATATATTTATAATAAATATATTTTTTATTCCAGTTAGTTAACTTATGGTGTTATATTAGTTTCAGGTGTACAATATAGTAATTCAGCACTTCCATACATCACCCAGTGCTCATCACAAGTACCCTTCTTAATCCCCATCACTTATTTCACTCCCTGCTTCCATCTGGTAGCCATAAGATTATTCTCAATAGTTAAGAGTCTCTTTCTTGATTTGTCTCTCTTTTTCCCCCTTTGCTTATTTGTTTTGTTTCTTTAATTCCACATGAGTGAAATCATGTGGCATTTGTCTTTCTCTGACTTATTTCCTATAGAATTATACTCTCTGGCTCCATCCATGTCACTGCAAATGGCAAAATTTCATTCTTCTTCATGGCTGAATAATATTCCATTGTGTATTCCACAACTTCTTTATCTTACCCGTTGATGGACAATTGGGCTGCATCCATATTTTGGCTATTGTAAATAATTCTGCTATAAACATAAGGGTAAATGCCAACTAGTGCAATTACTGGATCATAGAGTAGTTCCATGTGTAACTTTTTGAGGAACCTCCATAAGGTTTTCCACATAGGCTGCACCACTGTGCATTCCCACCAACAGTGCATGAGGGTTCCTTTCATTCCACATCATTTTCAATGCTTGTTGTTTCTTGTGTTGTTGATTTTAGCCATTTTGACAACAATGAGGTGATAGCTCATTGTAATTTTGATTTGTATTTCCCTGATGATAAGTGATGATGGACATCTTTTCATGTGTTGGTTGGCCATCTGTACGTCTTCTTTGGAGAAATGTCTGTTCATGTCTTCTGCCCATTTTTAATTGGATTACTTGTTTTGGGGGGTTGAGTTGTATAAGTTCTTTTTTGTTAATGTTTATTTATTTTTGAGGGAGGAAGGGAGAGGGAGAGAGAGAAAGACAGAGACAGAGAGAGAGAGTGTGTGATTGGGGGTGGGGAGACAGAAAGAGAGGGAGACACAGAATCTAAAGCATCTCCAGGCTCTGAGCTGTGAACAGAGACTGACACAGGGCTCAAACCACGTGAGACCGTGACCTGAGCCAAAGCCAAAAGCTCAACCAAGCTACTCAGGCGCCCCTGTATAACTTCTTTTTTTTTGTAAATTTTTTTAAAGTTTATTTATTTTTGAGAGAGAGACAGACAGACTGCGAGTGGGGGAAGTTCGGAGAGAGGGAGACACAGAATCCAAAGCAGGCTCTAGGCTCTGAGCTGTCAGCACAAAGCCTGACACGGGCCTCAAACTTACAGATCACAAGATCATGACCTGAGCCAAAGTCAGATGCTTAACCAATTGAACGACCCAGATAACCCCCGTTTAACTTCTTTATAGATTTTGAATACTAACCCTTTATCAGACATGTCATTTGCAAATACCTTCTCCAATTCTGTAGGCTGCCTATTAATTTTGTTGATTGTTTCCTTTTCTGTGCAGAAGCTTTTTATCTTAATGAAGTCCCTGTAATGAATTTTTGCTTTTGTTTCCCTTGCCTCTGGAGACATGTCTAGTAAGATGGTATGGCTGATATCAAAGAGGTTGCTGCCTGTGTTCTCCTCTAGAATTTTGATGTTTTCCTGTCTCACATTTAGGTCTTTCATCAATTTTAAATTTATTTTTGTGGATGGTGTAAGAAAGTGGTCTAGTTTCATTCTTCTGCATGTTGATGTCCAGTTTTACCAACACCATTTGTTGAAAAGACTGTCTTTTTTCCATCAGATATTCTTTCCTGCTTTGTTGAAGATTAGTTGACCAAATAGTTATAGGACCATTTCTAGGTTTTCTAGTTTATTACCTTGATCTGTGTGTTTATTTTTGTGCCAGTACCATACCTTTTTGATTACTACAGCTTTGTAATATACCTTGAAGTCTAGACTTCTGATACCTCTAGATTTCTTTTCTTTTTCAAGGTTGCTTTGGCTTTTGGCGGTCTTTTCTGGTTCCATACAAATTTTAGGATTGCTTGTTCTAGCTTTCTGAAAATGCTGTTGGTAGTTTGATAGGGATTGCATTAAATGTAGAGATTGCTTTGGGTAGCAGAGACATTTTAACAATGTTTTTTCTTCCAACCCATGAGCATGGAATGTCTTTCCATATCTTTGTGTCATCTGCAATTTCTTTCATTGCTTTCAGAGTATACGTCTTTAATCTCTTTGGTTAGGTTTATTCCTAGCTGTCTGGTGCAATTGTAAATGGGATTGTTTCCTTAATTTCTCTTTCTGCTACTTTGTTATTGGTGTATAGAAATGCAACAGATTTCTGTATGTTGATTTTGTATCCTGCAACTTACTGAATTCATTTATCTGGTCTAGCAATTTTTTTTGGTGGAGTCTTTCAGGTTTTCTATATGTAGTATCATGTCATCTGCAAATAATGAATGTTGTACTTTCTCCTTACTCTTTTGGATGCCTTTTATTTCCTTTTGTTGTTTGATTGCTGTGGCTAGGAGTTCCAGTACTGTGTTGAAAAAGAAATGCTGAGAGTAGACATTCTTGTCTTGTTCCTGACCTTAGAGGAAAATTTCTCAGTTTTTCTCCATTAAGGATGATGTTAGCCATGGATTTTTCATAGATGGCCTTTATTACATTATTCAGGGTTTTTATCATGCCTGAGTGTTGTACTTTGTCAAATACTTTCTCTATGTCTATTAAAAAGATTATATCGTTCTTCTCCTTTCTCTTATTGATGTGATGTATCACAGTGATTGATTTTCAAATATTGAACGATGCTTGCAACCGAGGAATAAATCCCATTTGATTGTGGAGAATGTTTTTTTTTTTAATGCATTGTTGAATTCGGTTTGTTAGTATTTTGAGGATTTTTGAATCTATGTTTAGCAGGGATATTGGCTTGTAGTTCTCTTTTTTAATGGTGTCTTTATCTGGTTTTGGTATCAGAGTAATGCTGGCCTCATAGAATGAGTTTGAGAGTTTCCTTCTTTTTCTATTTTTTGGAATAGTTTGAGAAAGATAGGTATTAACTCTTCTTTATATGTTTGGTAGAATTCTTCTGTGAGGCCATCTGGTTCTGGACTTTTGTTTGGGACTTTTTTGATTACTAATTCAATTTCTTTGCTCATTATCAGTCTGTTCAAATTATCTCTTGCTTCCTGTTTCAGTTTTGATAGGTTATATGTTTCTAAGAATTGATCCATTTCTTCTAGGTTGTTCAATTCATTTGGAAAACTATTGCATGTAGTTTTTCTTAATATTCTCTTATAATTGTTTGTATTCTGTGGTGTTGGTGGTTATTTGTTCTGTTTCATTAGTAATTTTATTTAGATCCTCCTTTTTTTATGAATCTTGCTAGGGGTTTATCAGTTTTGTTCATCTTTCAAAGAACTAGCTTCTGGTTTCGTTAATTTGTTCTGTTGTTGGGGTTTTGCATGTATGTGTGTGTGTTTAGTTTTTATATCACCTATTTCTGATCTAATTTTTATTATTTCCTTCCTTTTGCTGGTCTTGTTTTTTGTTTAGTGTTCTTTTTCTAGATCCTTTGCATGTAAAGTTAGGTTCTTTATTTTTTATTAATATTAAAAATTTTTGTAAATGTTTATTCATTTTTGAGAGGAGAGAGACAGAGTATGAGCAGGGGAGGGGCCGAGAGATGGAGAGACATAGAATAGGAAACAAGCTTCAGGCTCTGAGCTGTCAGCACAGAGCCCAACACAGGGCTCGAACCCACAAGCCATGAGATCATGACCTGAGCTGAAGTTGGATGCTCAACCAACTGAGCCTCCCAGGTGCCCCAGGTACTTTATTTGAGATTGCTTTTTGAGGTAAGCCTATATTGCTAAAAATTTGCCTTAGAGCTGCTTTGCTGTATCCCAGAGGTTTTAGACTATTGTGTTTTCATTTTCATTTGTTTCCTTTTTTTAATTTTTTAATTTCTTCTTTTATTTCCGGAGTGACCCATTTATTATTTAGCAGCATGTTATTAACCTCCATGTATTTGTGGCCTTTCCAGATTTTTTCTTTTGGTTGACTTCTAGTTTCATACTGTTGTGGTCAGAAAAGATGAATGGTATGACTTCGATCTTTTTAAATTTGTTGAGGCTTGTTTTGAGGACTAATATGTGGTGTATTCTGGAGAATATTCCATGTGTATTTGAAAAGAATGTATATTCTGTTTTAGGATGGAATGGTCTGAATATATCTGTTAGATCCACCTGGTCCAGCGTATCACTCAAACCCACTGTTTCCTTGGTGATTTTCTGTTTAGATGATATGCCCATTGATCTAAATGGGGTGTTAAAGTCCCCTACTATTATTGCATTATTATCTATTAGTTCTTTCATGTTTATTGTTGAGTGTTTTCTTTATTTGGGTGTGCTCACATTTGGTGCATAAATACTTATTCTTAAAACTCCAGTCTTTAAGTCCTGCTGATTTCAAGAACTCACAAAATTTGGCCCCTCTTGCTTTCCAAGCCAACTGTTATGGGGGTTTGTCTTACCCATGTGCTGCCCTGTGTGCTTGTCTGTCTCTTGCCCTTCTCCATGACTGCAGTCCTCTTTCCACTGCAGTGGCACCTCTCTGCGTCTCTCCAAAACTGGGTCTCTGCACTTCCTACCTTCTTTGATGTGGTCTCTCCTCTACCTTTAGGTGTAGGGTTTGTTCTGCCAGTCCTCAGGTCATTTGCTGGTATTTAGGATGATTTGATAGTTATATAGTTGTGTTTCTGCAATAAGATGAGCCTACTCTGCCCCATCTTCTACATCTAATTATAGTCAATATTTTTGAATATAGACAAGTAGGGGGAAGTACTAAATTATCACCCATATATTAACCTCCAAGACTTAATAATTTTCCATATATGTATATGGATCTGTGTGTACATGTATTACATGTGTGTATATTTACTGAAGTATTTTAAGATAAATTAAATAATTAATAACATTTTATTTCTAAATTCACCACTATGCATCTCTACAAATGAAGACATTTTCTTATATAACTTAAATGAATTTATACCTACGAAATCATATTTTCATAATTATCTCAAAAATGACTACTTCACCTTGATTATTCCAACTAGTATGTAGTCAATGATGACACCTAGCATTTGATTGGTATATCTCTTAAAATTTCAATTTAGCACACTCCCTGCCACCTTCTCCACCCTCCTATCCCCTGAAAAGACTTCTTGAAAACATTAGGCCTATTATCTTTCAGAAATGTCCCACTTTCTGGATTTGTGTGATTATTTCCTTGTTTTCTTATTACTTGTTTTTGTTTTTCCTGTAAATGTAAGTTAGACCTACAGATTGTATAAAATTTAATTAAAATCTTTTTGTTAGAATTGCCTGAGGATGCTTGGGTGGTTCAGTGGGCTAAGCATCCAACTTTGGCTCAGGTCATGATCTCATGGTCTGTGGGTTTGAACGCTCATTGGACTCTGTGCTGACAGCTCAGGGCCTGGAGCCTGCTTCTGATTCTGTGTCTCCCTCTCTCTCTGCTCCTCCCCTGCTCATGCTCTGTTTTTCTCTGTCTCTCAAAAATAAATAAACATTAAAAAATTAAAAAAGAATTGTTTGTATGCAATACCATTAATTTCATAATGAATTATATGTCGAGGCATATAACACACGTTTTTCTCACTTATAGTGGTTATAAGATTGAGGCCTGCATTCAGGTGGTAAATGCTAGGTCCTTCTATTATAAACTTACATTTCCTGGGATGCCTGGGTGGCTCAGTCAGTTAAGCGTCCGACTTCATCTCAGGTCATGATCTAGTCTTTCATAAATTTGAGCCCCAGGTCGGGCTCTGTGCTGACAGCTCGGAACTTGGAACCTGGAACTGGCTGCAGATTCTGTGTGTCTCTCTCTGCCCCTCCCCTGCTCACAGTCTGTCTCTCTCTCTCAAAAAACAAAAGTAAATAACCAAACAAATAAATAAATAAACTCACATTTCCCACTTTATGACCAGAAAGATGACGGGTTGATATTTTGCATCTTGTGAATGTGTGATTTTCCAATAACTTCTTATTTAATTGCTTAAACACTTATTATTGCTCCTTTCTTGAATTGATTATATTTTAGGCATTGATTTTTTAATGCTTTACACATTTATCAACTACAATTCATCTGTGAAGGTCTCTTCGATCAAACTAGGGCTGTTTGATCACCCTGAATTCTAGTATCTATTATAAAGGCAAGATAAACAATGATTTTCATTTAAGCATAACTTTTTAGAGAAATGGTGACAAATGAGCATTTTTATGTGTTTCTTTTGGTTTTGTTTTTTTTTATTAATGTTTATTTGTTTATTTTGGTGGGGGGGAGGAGGGAGAGAGAGAGTCCCATGTAGGCTCCTCATTGTCAGTGCAGAGCTGATGTAGGGCTCCATCTCACAAACCTTGAGCTCATGACCTTAGCTGAAATCAAGAGTCAGTTGCCTAACTGACAGAGCCACTCAGGCACCCAGGTTTTGGTTCTTTTTAAGTACAAATGTAGTATAAAGGATTTTAATGTACTAATGTGTTAAAATAAGTTAGTGTTCTTTTTAATACTCGTTTGTCTCCTTTGAATTATCTCCTTCCATTTATCAACTCTATTCTTTTACTACAACCCAATTAGTCTCTGAAACTGTTCTTGCTTTCAGGCAAAAGATGTCCCAGGTACATCTAAGTCCTCTTACCTTCTTCATACCTGGAATCAACTATTACTCCAAAGAGCTCAATTTCCATCAAAAGGGTTGGTGCTTAGAGACCAAAATCTGGTGTTGGAATGGCATTGCTTTTAGGTTCTTTTAACAGTGGACAAAACTAAAAAATGCATTTAATATATGTACATTTACATGTGCATAATATATTTATGCATCTTTAAAAACAGTTATATTAGTTTGAATTTTTATTCAACTACTTGGATTTTACACTTGTGTCTCTGTTACCTTTTCTATTGTTTTGAAAATCTGTGATTTCTAATTACATTAACATAACTGTTTATTTACATTTTCCTTCAATGTCTGTAAAACATCTTTAGGTTACAGCTACATGTACTGAATGAATTTTATCTTTTTTGCAGCTCTGGTTGTTCTTAGTGTAGATCTCACTCTGTATGTTCAGTTCAAGAAACACATTCTACAGGCACCCAAAATGATTACTTCTCTCTGTTATGATATTTTTGTTTACTATTTTTTTAATATACAAAATGCATGGTTAGGGTTAAAACTATATATATGAAATGGTACTCTAAGGCAATTCTCATTGTCTTCTCTCTTCCCATTATACCAATTCTCCCACCTCTATAGGGAACCATTTTTATTAGTTTTTGATTTATCTTTTCACTGATGCTTTTTCCCAGCAATATCCTATATACATACATATTTTCTCTCTTTTCTTACACAAAATGCAGCCTAATAAATCAGTGAAAAATGTAAGTTAAAAAGAAGGTTATCTCTGCATCTTGGAATTCACTTCATGTCAGCACAGAGAGTGCTTCCTCCCTCTTCTTACAGCTGCATGATATTCTGATGTGTGCTTCTATAATCATTTACTCAACCAGCTCCCTCTTGATGAACATTTGCATTATTTGCAATCATTTGCTATTAAAAATAATGCCGCAAAAAGTAACCTGACACATAATTAAATTCCTACTTTTTCAGGTGTACTCTGGTCAAAAGGTTAATGCATATTTAATTCCGTTAGCTCTTGTCAAGTTTCCTTTTATAGGGAAGCATTATACTCGTATCAGCTGTGTCTGAGAGTGTCTATTTCCTTGTTTCAATTTATGCTGCATAAAATATTACTACAAAGCCTATTTGCTTGACAACCACCATTTAATTGACTTAGTTCATAATTTTTCATGTAGGTGATTTAGCCTAGGTGCAAGTGAATAGTTCTTGCGTCAGCTTGGCTCCATCATGGATCTGTGGTCACCTGCAGATCAGCTTTTGAGATTGGTTGGCTGTAGTTGAGATAGAAGGGAGGTGACCAAGTTAAGTGTCTCTCATCCAGAAAAGTAGCCCAGGCATGTTCACATGGTGACTGAGCAGAGTTCAAGGAGAACAGAAGGAATCACACAAGGCTTCTTGAGGGCTAGGCTAGACCTCACATAACATTATTTCTCTTGAATTTTATTTGTCAAGCTCAGTCACAAGAATGCCCACATGAAGGGAATGGACTCCATATCTTAATCAGAAGAGTTGCAAAATCACATTGCAAAGAGGTCTGGTTGTAGGGGAAGTAATAATTGGGGCCAATTTTACAAATGATCCATCACATGTCCTTGCCAATATAGCACATTGTTATGATTATGAATTTCTGCTAGTCTCTTTGGTTTAAAAAATAGTACTTTAGTGGATTTTAATTTGCATTTCTATTGTTAGGAATACAATGGAAATGTATGTCTGTAAACAGTCTCTTCATGTCTCTTGGCCATTTTTTCTGTCAGATTGTTTTTCTTGATTTTTTACCTAAGGGCTTTTTATGTATTAGAGAGATTAGTTGCTTACCTATACTATAAATTTTAGTCCCCTTCTCCAGTTTGTCATGTATTACTTCTAGTGTATTATTTTCCAAACAAAAGTTGAAAGATATTTATATAGTTAACCATTTTTTCCTTTATGGCTCCTAAATTTTTGATTCATAGTTAAAAGATTTTCCTTACTCCTAGATTTTGGAAGGATTTACCTTGTTTCCTTCTAGTTTTATTCATTTTAGAACCATCTAATGTGCCCAAATTAACAGCTTGCTAAGTAGAGTTTCTTCTAACTCCATTCAATGCTGACGTATTTCAAGCTCATTCTCTGAAGGCAGCTTTTTGTTGGAGAAGGTACAGGGTGCTCTTTCCTTCAGGCTGCTGAGAGAGAGACAGAAAGGCAGAGGAGGGAATAACAGAGGGACCCTGATCCAACAAATGGATTTCTTTCCAGAAGCTCACATGTAAGTTTTGTTTAAGATCTAGAATGTCAGTTTCCATAGAAAGAGTCTCAAACATGAGGGTTATGTCCTTTTACATCTCAGCAGCTTTGATTTACCTCCATCGTAGAATAAATCAACTGTGTTTAGAGTTCTTTACTGCCCATTCCTGTTACCATCTCTAGGCCTGATGAGGCAGGGCGGGGAAGTACCATTATCAGTGGTAAATGATAACAGACTGGAGTTTAGAAGGTAGGCCACCTAAAGGAGTTGTGGTCATCAAGTGATATGTCCAGTGCTCTAACACAGTGCTCAAGCAAACAGAGAACACAGTAGAAAAAAAATATCCCAGTTGCATCTTCTGATACTGTGTCATTTCCTCTAACTGGTCAAACTCCAGAGAGCAGAGGTCAAATGACCCCAGGTGATTTAATCCATAAAGGTCAGCGTGCAGTGCATGGAGATGAGGAGGGAAGAGTGGACGATGATGAAAGGTTATAATGAAAGATTTACCCTATAGTTAGAGGCTCCAATAGTCCAGGATGAGAATTTCAGGGCATCAGGATCTATATTATCATGAATGTTAGAATATTTTTTGGTTTGGATTGTCTCCCCAGTCTTTACCTCTAGACAAGGGAGAGCTTGAGGACATCTATATATCCTTCCTTTGACTCAGGATGTAAAACATGAGAGGAACACAAAACAAGTTGAAGAGTGAGGAACAACTGACAAAAAACCTATTTTCCTCTTCAGTGCTTCCTCTTTCTCATTTTGTTTTGCTTTGGTTTGGTTTGTTTGTTTGTTTTTGAAAGCAGTAAAGAACTCCGGGTCTGCATTTACAGAGCTGTGTTCACCTGTTGGCTCCTACTGAACAGCTTTGCAAGCTTCCACGAATTCTTAATGTCTATAAGCCATGGATGCTTTATCTATGAAAGAGAAATAGTAAAAGTACTTCAGTCAGTTACTTGGAGGATTCTTTTTCTTTTCTTTTAATTTTTTTAAATTAATTTTAGAGGATTCTTTTGAGGATTAAAAGAGATAATTTGTATTAAGTTCCTGCTGTAAAATATTAGGTGCTCAAAAATATTAGGTGCAAGATAGATCCATGACCTAAATGTAAAAGCTAACAATAAGACTGCTAGAAGAAGAAAATACAAGGATAAATCTTCATGAACTTGGATTTGTCAACAGATTCTTATATATGTCATGAAAAGCACAAGGAACAAAAGAATTTCAGGATACCAGGATCTATGGCATTGTAAATGTGAGCATATTGCACAAACTATTCGTAAAATATATATTAAAAGAGTTATATTGGGATTTATCAAAATTAAAAACTTGTTCCAAGAAGGAATATTAACAGGAAAAATGAAAAGGCAACCTACAGAATGGCAAAGAGTATTTGAAAATCATATTTCTTATAAGGTTCTGGGATCCAGTGGAGAATGGAGAATGGAGAGTGGTGAATGAGCAAGTGCTCAGTATGTACACAATAATTTTGGGGTTGCTGAAAATGTTTTAGAACTAGGTAGAGGTTGTGGCTGCACAACCTGGTAAGTGTACTAAATGCCACTGAATTTCTTCCTTTAAAGTGGTTAATTTTACATTGTGTGAATTTTACCTCAATCAGAAAATACAGAATAAAAACCAGGAGAAAAGAAGTAGGTGGTGATAGAGGTGAAAAAATATTGGCTATGATTTGATAATGGGCATATTAAGATTCATATAGTACTTTGTCTATTTCGTATGTGTTAAGCTTTTTCCATAAAAATTAAATGAAAGAAAGTGCACATGTGCACATACATGCAGTGAAATATTTTTCAGCCAAAGAAAGGAACGAAATCTTGCCATTAGTGACAACATTAGTGGACCTAGAGGGTATGGTGCTAGGTGAAATAAGTCAAAGAACCATAAATACTGCATGATTTCCGTTATGTGTGGAATCTAAAAAGCAAAACAGAAACAGACACACAGATACAGAAAGCAACTTGTTGATTAGCAAAAGGGAGAGGGGCTGGAGGGGGGAGGTGCAGACAAATAGGTGAAGGGGATTAGGAGGTACAAAATTCCAGTTATAAAATAAAAATGTCACGGGGGTCTAATGTACAGCATGAGTCATGTAGTCATTAATACTGTAATAACTTTGTATGGTGATGGATAGTAACTAGTATTATTGTGGGTATCATTTTGTAATGTATAAAAGTATGAAAACATTAATATGTATACCTGAAACTAATATGATATAGTATTTCAACTAAACTTCAATGAAAAAAAAATAAAGCAATATTTTTTTAAAAAGTTAACCGCAATTTAATTTTGCATCTGATGGAGTTTTTACACAATTTAACGAAATCCTTGCACAACAGATTGCAGTCTCAGAGGTTTCCTTCTATTTTCTATCTTGGACTACATAGCTTCTATGGATTTTTGTAAAAGGTATTAACCACACCCACTCTCCAATTTTAACCCATCCATACCAAGTAGTTAGGAAGTAATTATCTCACTCTTGATAGCTGTATGATGCTCTTTTTTCCCTCATACTATCAAGATGAGGTTCCCCATCTGGGTTTTCAGGAACATATTGGCTGATATAAATGAGAAATTGGAAAGTGGTTCAGGCATGGTTCAGGTGGTTCAGGTTTCAGGGGTGGCTTCATCTAGCGGCTCAACATAGTCATCAGGACTCTCCATCTCTCTGCAATGTCTCCATCTGCTTTGTTCTCATCAAGCTTTTCTTGTGTGGATATTAAAGCAATTACATATCCCCTCTTGGCCTAGGTGGTAGGGGAGTTCCCACCCACATCACAAGGCTCAGAGTGGAGGCAAGATGGCTCTTGAAGGAAAAGTGGTGTGCTAGCCCTCTATTCACAAAATAAAGGGGCATGTTTGCTGGACAAGCAATGTTATGTTTGCTGGGAACAGCAATGGTGGATCTTCATATGGACATAAAAGTAAAGTAGACCCAGATCGTATGCTTCTTGACCTCTGGATTAGAAAAGGTTAGAGTCAAGGGGGACTTAGAGGGGACAGCAAAGTGAAGATTGGAGTTAGTGCAAGAGTTGGGGTATCTGCTGGCAGCATTAGAATTGATGGAAGAGCTGAGAAGAAAGACAGGTAGTTTGGGCTGAAACTTGGTCTGGCCAACATGGGGAGAAGTGCCAGCACTGAAACTGAAGGCATAGAGCCCAGCAACAACTCAAAACGAGTGAAAGAAAGGAAGAAGCGACATCTATATTTAGGAACAGGTGGAGAGAGAGTCAAAGAAATATTCTTTTAGTGGATGTGATTATAATAACAAAATAATAACCATTTATTAAGCTTTTCCTATGTGCTAGGCACTGCTCTTGTATGTATTATCTCAACTATAAACTCCTATGAGGTAAGTAGTATGATCCCTATTTAATTTGTGAAGAGACGGTGTCTCATTATGTTTATATCGCTTGCCCAAGGCTATGGTATCTGATTACTAAGCACATTCCCTTTGCCACTTTTGTTGCAGAATGGCTCCTTAGGACCAAGGAATGTGCTGTATTGACAGCATGTTGCTTAAGACTGAGTCTTGCCTTTACAAAACATGAGGGAGCATTTCAGAAGCTAGAACTGAAAACTATGTATAAGTGCTATCCTAAGAGCTTCCTGAACATTAGCTAATGTTATCTTTACAAGAACCCTATCCCCATATGACTGATGAAGAAACCATGAAAACTAGTTTCCCAGAGTCACACAGGGAATCCAAAAAATCTGATCCAAGAATCTGTGCTGGTCACCACTCCTGATCACAAAATCATCAGAAACAAAACTATTGAGTAATTCTCATCCCAGTGAAATTTTGGGGTCCTAATTTGTCTTTGCCTATAAGGAGATCTTTGTATACTGGTGTCACTTCATCAGGCATGCCTATTATCAGGGTCTGTGTGAAAAAAAATACTGTTAAGATGTTTTTAACTTGGAGAAAAAATTAGTTGTTCTGGTTCTTATTTTGCCCTGAGGTTCTCACTAGTTTTTCTTTATTAAATTTTCCTCTGATGCCAAAAGTTTGATGTTTTCCTCCTTGTTTTTTCTCTTTCTAGAGATGACTTTGATATTGATATGTGATTTGATTTCATTAGCTGCATTCTTGCTGGCTTGTTGGTTGGTGCTGTGTCTAAAACCTTGGGGATATGCATCAAAAGACAACTGCTTGATTTGCATATGCCAGGGAAGAGAAAAATCAGTCTCTATCCATCAGGGACAGAACTTGTGGTGTCATAACTTGTCTCATGTCCCAAGCCACTTCTTTTTGTCACTGTTGTTCTTTAGGAAGATAGAAAGGTAGTGCAGAGGAACACTGTGTGTGACTACTATGTGATAATATTATCAATAATAATAGTACTAAGAAGAAGAAGAAGAAGAAGCAACAAATATTTATTGAGTACATCCTAGATTTCCAGGATGTTGGAATGCATCAGTAAACCTTCAGAGAGCTTGCATTTTAGCAGGTTAAGACAGACAACAAGTAACAAACATAAATATGCAAAATAGCATACTGCTTAGTAAGATTAGGATGTTAAAAAGGAGGGCGGGGGGTAAGTTAAGCAGGGTGAGAAAATGGGAAATATAGGGGCAGAGACTGGCAGCAGTATTAAATGGGATAGTCCATGCAAGCATTCCTGAGAAAGTGAGCTAAAAAAAGCCTGAAGGGTGATGGAGAGGGAGCTACAGGTATGATAGCTAGGGAAAGAAACTTCCAGGCAGAGGGACAGCCAGTAAAGACTCTGAGGCAGAAGCATGCTCAGCAAGTTCTAAAATCAGCTGAGGCCATGGGGGCAAAAGCCAAGTGAGGGGGTCCGGGGGAGACCAGAAGATTAGGTTAGGGAGAGACCTGGGAGCTAGATCATACACGGTTTGTAGGATATTCTGAGTTTAAGTTTTTAATTTAATTGAAATAGAATTTTAAACAGAGGAGGTATTTAATCTATCCTTTATTTTATTTATTTTTATTTTTCTTAAGTTCATTTTGAGAGAAAGCGTGTGCACGCACGGGGGAGGGGCAGAGAGAAGGAAGGAATATCCCAAGCAGGCTCTGCGCTGTTAGCACAGAGCCTGATGTGGGGCTTCATCTCACGAACAGTGAGACCATGACCTGAGCTGAAACCAAGAGTCAGACACTTAAGTGACTGAGCCACCCAGGCACCCCATCCCTTATTTTAAAAGAGACACCCTGAGATCAGACTACAGAATGGCAAAGTTAGAAGTGGGAAAATGTATTAGATTATTAGAAATCCCAGGCATGGCTCAGACTAGGGAATAGCAGTGGAGTTGGTGAAAAACAGTCAAATTCCAGGGAGCTGCACATTTCCTGACAGGTTTGATATGAAGTGTGACAACAGAGTGGCTATCTACCGAGATGAGGCAGGCTATGGGTAGAGCAATTTTGGGAAGAAGATCTGAAAGTCTCTAAATGAGTCGTTTATTGATTTTTCCATTCATTTTTCATTTAGTCTGTCAGTAACTTGTTACTAAGTACCTAGAATGAGCCAAGCATTCTCATTAATTGTCACAGAATATTACAGATGAGAAAACAGAGGCACAGAGAGTTTAAGCCCTTTGTCGATGTTCATTCTGCTAGTGACCATTAGTGTTGTAATTCTAGTCTGGGTCTTCATTTTTACCTTCTGTATTTATAACTTGTTACCTGTGGCTTGAATGCACTCACAGAATTAGAGAAAGTGATACTGTTTTATTTAAATGTTGTTAAATATCAGAGATACTTTTTTGTAAGTTAAACATGTCTTTTCTGCCCTGTCCTATATCATCTTTCTGTGAGATGCTGGGAAGTCAGCTTCTCCGCCTTACTTTTTAAGTCCCTTAGAATATCCTCTTGATAACTGATAGGGTGCTCTGTTTTTTGCAAGGTGTAACAAAGATAAGCCTGGAGCTTCTCAATATTGAACATTTACTGTGTACTAAGCTCTAGATCTCTATATTTAGGCAACAACTTAAATTTCATGACATGGTGTGCGATAATGTCCATCATTTCTTCATCATGGATATAAAACGGGAGTGAGGAACCCAAGCATGTAATTAGGACAAAATTTTCCGTGAATCCTTTGGCAAACAAACAAACAAACAATATCAAAAAGTTTCAACAGCTGAAACAACGTCCCTTTTGGATATGAACCATAAGATCAAAAGAGGACATTTTTTTTCCCCTCAAAGAAAGCTTTTTAATGGCTCTGTGGGATGCTTTCTGGCCCTGAGGCTCTCTCAATTCCTTCTTGCCTCCCAGAAGAGATTGAGGCTCCCCTGATGGTTCCCCCTGCCATTCAGGTCCTGGTTTGGGGCTACATTAATACTCCCATTATTCTTCATTGGCTCAGTTAGAGGCAAAAACAAAACAAACAAACAAAAAACCCAAAAAACTCTTTTAGCCATATGTCGGAGGAGTAAGAAAAAAATCCTTTTCTTTTTTTCTGTCCATTCCTAATTATTTTAGATTTCAGATATCTATTTAATAATAGATACTTTACATAGTCTCCAGTCATGATTTTGAGGCTATTCTTTGTTTTTAAATGTTTCCATAAAGATGCTCTTTTACTGATGTACATAGTTCATGGGCTTTATTTTCTATGACGTGTGACGAAAGCAGCGCTTCCTTCATACAACCATTATGCTGCTTTTGTTCCCCGAGGTCCAATTTTGAATTTAATAAAAAGGATACAGCTCACACAGCTATGAAGAGAGAAGAATGTGCTCCCAGCACGATCCCACATCTCCCATCGCCTCCAATGCCATCTGAAGGGGAAACCTATGGAGGTGTGGAATGAGACGTGAGGGAGGACGAAGAATTCGTCACGAATATGGGGCAAGGAGAACCCACACGCACATGGGGGCCCATCAGACAATAATAGCAGCATTGATTATGTGTTTACACAGCCCAGAGTCAAAACACAGAGAGATTATCAAAAGAATGACGGGGTTGGCTGACTCATAAGTGCATGCTGCTCTTACCCTGGGAGTACGGTAAGGAGTCAGAGATGGAGTCCTGACACATGGCTTTCTTCCATCAACAGAAGAGCACTTACGCCATGGCAGCAACGATGATGTTTTCCATCTTTCCAGTGTTCCTCCAATGACATTTGGCCCGTATTTTTGCAGACTACTCCGACAGAATGCCTCTAGAAGTTTTTAGTTCTTCTGAATGGGTGTTTTGGTAGTGTCAGAAAACCTCATTATTTTATACCCATCATTTCCAAAGTAGTGTGAAATGGATAGGAATAAGTCTGAAATTTGCATTTTCACAATATTTTAAGAAATGAATTGATAGCTGACTGTATAACCCACCTAAAACTCTTTAAACTTTCTGCTTTCATGGTAAAAAGTTAACACTCTCAAAAAAAAAATGTAACACTTTCATCTTTAACTTTTGCTTTCTAATTATTAAAATAACTGTATTTGGGGGCACCTAGGTGGCTCAGCCAGTTGAGAATCTGGCTCTTGCTTTTGGCTTGGGTCATGATTCCAGGGTCATGGGATCGAGCCCCACATCGGGCTCCATGCTGGGCATGAATAAATGTTAAGATTTATTCTCTCTCTCTCTCCCTCAGCCCCTTCCCTACTTGTGTTCTTTCTCTCTCAAAATTAAAATAATAATAATAATAATAATAATTGCATTTGTATTATATCACTGCTATAATAAATCCTGCAAACTTAGTGCCTTAAATCAACACAAATTTGTTATCTTATAGTTCTTTGAGTCAGGCTTTTGGTGTGTGTCTCATTGAGCTAAAATCAAGGTGTTGACAGTGACGCATTCCTTTTTGGTGACTCTAGGAGAGAATCTGTTTTCTTGACTTTTCTGGCTCCTAGAGGCTACTGCATTTATTAGCTCACAGCCTCTTCCATCAGCATTGTCCAGTCAAATCTCTCTAACAACCCATCACTGCGATGCTAACTCTTCCACTTCCTTCTTCCACATTTATTTTTATTTTTTTAAAGTTTTTGTTTTTTTAACATTTATTCATTTTTGAGAGACAGAGCATGAGTGGGGGAGGGCAAAGAGAGAGGGAAACACAGAATCTGAAGCAGGCTCCAGGCTCTGAGCTGTCAGCACACAGCCCGGCACGGGGCTCAAACTCACAGACTGTGAGATCATGACCTGAGTTGAAGTCAGATGCTTAACTTACTGAGCTACCCAAGGGCCCCCTCTTTCTTCCACATTTAAAGATGCTTGTGATTATGTGGAGTCCATATGGATAATCCAGAATAATCTCTCTATCTTAAGGTCAACTGATTTGAAACGTTAATTCAATCCTCAACTTCAGAGCTCCCTTATCATGTAACATAACATAGTCACAGGCTCTGGGGATAAGGTCATGGGCAGTTTTGGAAGCCATAATTCTACCTACCATATTAGGTCCTTCTGGAAGACTTTAATGAGATGGCACTGAATTAGCCCAGACTTTAGAAACTAAATGATCTTGTGCCCCAGTGTCTTGTCCTCTTTTTGTAAAAGACATTGCTAATTGTTCTCAGCATGTTTTCTTACTGAGGCCAGGTATAGTCTCAGCATCCTTCTTAAGGTAAAGCTCCAAGTATACTCTAGCAATAGACCCAGGTTCTTACATGAGAGAAACCACTTTACCATTTCCATCTAGAGATAATTTTACTTCCTTTTAATGCAATCCCATGTTTACAAATATCAACAAAATAAATTTCCTGACACTTATTTAGATAGGAATTTTGTTCTGGTGAATACAATTTTACTTAAATCAGAGCCACAGAATTATATTTATTCTTGCTATATGTAGATCCTTATATTGGATAAGAAAGTTAAAAAAAACTGACAATACCAAATGCTGGTGAAGATATAGAGCTATAGGAACTGATTTATTGCTTGTTGGAATAAAAAAATGCTACAGCCACTTTGAAAGACAGTTTGCAAGTTTTATATAAAACTAACTAGACTTAACCATATAACACCAAAAACACATTTCTAGGTATTCATCCATTTGAAAGTAAACTTAGATTCATACAGAAACTGGGTGTGTATGTTCATAGAGGTTTTATTAATAATTGCCTCAAACTGGAAACAACCAAAGTGCCCTTCAATGGGTGAATAATTATATATCCATAAAATGGAATACTATTTAGCAGTAAGAAGGAATGGTCTATTGAATCAGACACCAAACTGGATAAATCATAAATGCATTTTGTTAAGTTAAAAAGCCCAGGGGCGCCTGGGTGGCGCAGTCGGTTAAGCGTCCGACTTCAGCCAGGTCACGATCTCGCGGTCGGTGAGTTCGAGCCCCGCGTCAGGCTCTGGGCTGATGGCTCAGAGCCTGGAGCCTGTTTCCGATTCTGTGTCTCCCTCTCTCTCTGCCCCTCCCCCGTTCATGCTCTGTCTCTCTCTGTCCCAAAGATAAATAAACGTTGAAAAAAAAAAAAAAGAATAGTTAAGTTAAAAAGCCCAAATTCAAAAGGGTACATATTATATTGCACTCTGGAAAAGAGAAACTGAAAGAACAAAAAACAGATCAGTGGTTTCTTTTTTTTTTTTTTTAAGTTTTTAATGTTTTATTTATTTTTGAGAGAGAGAGAGAGTGAGCGAGAGAGAGAGCAGAGAAGGGGCAGAGAGAGAGAGGGAGACACAGAATCTGAAACAGGCTCCAGGCTCAGAGCTGTCAGCCCAGAGCCCGATGTGGGGCTCAAACTCATGAACTGTGAGATCATGACCTGAGCCGGAGTTGGACACTTAACTGACTGAGCCACTCAGTTGCCCCTAGATCAATGGTTTCTAAGGGTTGGGGAGAAGGGAAGGTGGTTGATTACAGAGGGGAAACAAAGAATTTTTAGGGTGATGGACCCATACGATATGGTATTAAGGTGGTGAATATATAACTATGACTTTGTCAATATCCACTGAAATTTACATTACAGAGAGTAAACTTGAATGTATGCAAATTAAATGAAAAATCAGCCAGGAGTTTGGGATAAAATCCCAGAAAGAAATGTTATCTGTGATAAAAGGATCTATCTGTATTACATACTTTTGACATAATCTTTTTGAAGGAGATGAAAAAACAAGAGTGAAGTTACTCTTGAAAATAGATGTTTAACCAGAAATTATAGAGGCATTGACAAAATGAACTGAACATAAACTGTGTGCTCTAGTTGGAAAGGTTATTTATCACGGACATACAGGTTAGGGATTCCAAAAAATGCCTGTATACTGAAGTCAAACAAATAATTAAATAGATGTGGATGGTGGTGGGAGATGGGCTTCTCAATGTTGGTAGCAACGTTATAAAGCAAGGGGGCATGACTTGAATTAATTATGTGGTACTGGATTAGACTAGAAGATATTATTAACATATATTTAATTTATCATAGATGTAGATGAAGAGATCCAAGAATAATTATAGATAAATTCTATAAATAATTCTATAGATAAATTCTATAGATAGAATAAATATAGATATGTATATATACATGGGTTAGTTCACATACATAAATATCTTGGCTCTGTCCACCAAGCGAGACTAGAAACAGTGACATTCCAGTAGCAATGAGGAGAGCCAGGGCTCAGATCTTAGTTTCTACATACCATTCTCCAATAAAAAGTACCTGGATCTCTTGGAGAAATGTTGATTTCAGGACTGGGGAAGGGAAAATGCAACAGGAGCCAAGAGCTTCTTGTAGTGGTTAAATGTAAGAAAATGGTTGAAAATCAAAAGAATGAGGGCTTATCAAAGACTCACAAGAACACACTTGAAAGAGCTCCTAATGACCAAAGCTGGAAAAAGTTAACAAAGTTAATAATATAATATTAGATCCTAACACAAAGTGAAAACAAAATAAATGAATGAATAAATAAATGAGGGAGGAGAGAAAAGTCTCCCTTACAGAACAGTTCCAAATAATATATGTGAATACTACCCCCTCCCTCCAGCTAGTAGAGCTTAATCCCCTTAAGCCCCCACTTTGAACTATAGGCTGGACTCGGTGACTTGCTTCCCAAGAACAGAGTGTGGAATGAGAAAACAACAGTGAAGAAGTCTGCAATACTACTCTGGCCACAGGTGATCAAAGTTACTATCATTTGTAATAAATCATGTTGACAGCATGTACCCCAGGTAGGATGTGATGATAAGGGCACTTGACACTTGTGCTGTTCTTCCAAAACACTCAATACCCCAGACTAACCATGAGAAAAATAATAGACAAACCCAAGTTGAGGGACATACCACAAGATATCTAACCAACACTCTTCAAAAATAGCAAGGTAATCAGAAATAAGGAAAGACAGAGAAACTGTCACCAACTACAGAAGCCTAAGGACACATGATGATTAAACACAATTTGGGTCCCTGAAACTACAAAGTGAAGGACAGTAGTAAAAAAACTAATGACATAGACAGAATGGCTAAAATAAGAAACACAAGAAACTCTGAGTATTGGCCAGGAAGTAGAGAAAAAGGAACCTTGTGCACGGTTGGTGGGAAGGCAAACTGGTGCAGCTATTATAAAAAACAGTATGGAGGTTTCTGAAAAAGTTAAAAATAGAACTATCATATGAACCAGTAATCATGCTTCTAGGTATTTACCCAAAGAATACCAAAACACTAATTTGAAAGGATCGATGCATCCTTATGTTTATTGCGGCATTATTTACAAAAGCCAAATTATGGAAGCAGTTCAAGTGTCCACTGATGGATGAATGGATAAAGAAGATGTGGTATATATATATATATATATATATATATATATATATATATAATGAAATATTACTCAGCCATTAAAAAAATTAAATTTGGGGGCTCCTGGGTGGCTCAGTCAGTTAAACATCTGACTCTTGATTTCTGCTTGGATTCTTTGTCTCTTCTCTTTCTGCCCCATCCCTGCTTGTGCTCTCTCTCTCTCTCTCTCTCTCTCTCTCTCTCTGTCAAAAGTAAATAAACATTAAAAAATTATTTTAAATTAAACTTTCCCATTTGCAACGACACGAAGGGACCCAGCAGATATTATGCTAAGTAAAATAAGTCAGACAGGGAAAGGCAAATACCATATTATTTCACTCACAGGTGGAATTTAAGAAACAGAAAAAAATGAACAAAGAAAAAAGACTAACCAAAAGCAGAGTCTTAACTATAGAGAACAAACAGATGGTTACCAGAGGGTGAATAGGTGAAATAGGTGAGGGGGATCAAGAGTACACTTACCATCATGAGCACTGAGACTAATAAAACACTGTATATTAACTATACTGTAATTAAAATACAAAAATAATGTGACATACAAATAAGAATTTGAGTTTAGTTAATAATAATGTATCAGTTCTGCTTTCCTAAAATTTTGACAAATGTGCCATGGATATAAGATGTTAATAATAGGGGCAAGTGAGTGAAGAGTATACTTGAATTCTTTGCACTATTTTTGCAACTTTGTTGTAAATCTTAAATTACTCAAAGTAAAGCAAAAAGACATTGACGTAGCACCTTGTCAAAAAATATTGTGACCATAAAGGTGCTCCTGAGTGGCTTAGTCAGTTAAACATCTGACCTTGGCTCAGGTCATGATCTTACCGTTCATGAGTTCAAGCCCCGTGTGGGGCTCTGTGCTGACAGCTCAGAGCCTGGAGCCTGCTTTGGATTCTGTGTCTCCCTCTCTCTCTGTCCTTCCCCCTCTTGTACCATCTCTCTCTCTCTCAAAAAAAAAAATGAATAAATGTTAACTTTCTTTTTTTTTTTTAATATTGTGACCATTAAATGTCATTCTATTTATAAACTCTTTCATCCACGGACATGTCTATCTTGGGGCCATTTCAACACTGTCTTTGTTATTGTAGCTTCGTAGTAAGTCATTAAATCAAATAATGTACATTCCCCATCACTCTTTTTTTTTTTAAAGAAATGTTTTAGCTCTTTTAGATTCTTTGCATTTCCATACACATTTTAGAATCAACTTGTCCCTTTCTTCATCAAAATTGTGTTAGGGTTTAGATACTAGTTGTGTATATATCAACTTAGGAAGAATACACATCTTAATATTGAGTCTTGTAATTAACGAATATTGTATTTCTCTTTATTTAGGTCTTAATAATTGCAGGAATTTTGAATAATTTTTAGAAGTCTTGCACATTTATTGTTACATTTGTTCCTAGGCATTTATGTTTTAGGCAGTTTTTGCATATGGACTGTGTATCTACTATTTTTGCTAAACTCATTTATTTTATCAGTGTTCTCATAGGTTCTGTTCAGTCTTTCCACATAATCATGTTATCTGCAAACAAACATTTTTATTTCTTATTTCTCTGGTCAAGACCACCAGCACAATACTGTATAGAAATCATCAGCACAGACATTCTTTTGTTCTTCCCAATTTATGAAGGAAAGCATTCAATATTTCAATATTAAGTATGATGCCAGGTTTCAGGATTTTTTTTATATGCTCTTTATCAGGTTTAGCAGGTCTTCTATGATGTTTAATTTACTAGCAGTTTTTATAATGAATGCTGAATTTTGTCAAATGCCCTTTCTGCATTTACTGATAAAACTACATGGTTTTTAATCCCTTATTCTTTACTGTGGTAAAATATATTGATTTTCAAATATTGAGCTAAACTTGCATTTATGTGATAAACATCATTTGGTTATTTTGGATTCAATTTGCTGATTTTTAAAAATTACCTTTATTTTTTTCCCTTGTTGCTTTTATAATTTGCTCATTGTCTTTAGTTTCCATCAGTTTAGCCATGGTAACTTTAGATGTGAGCTCTTTGTATTCTGTTTCATTCTCTCTGAGCTTCTTTCATCTATAGGTTGGTGGGTTTTTTTTGTGTTTTTTTTGTTTGTTTGTTTTGTTTTGTCAGCTTTTGAAGTCCTTGGCCATTATCCCTTCCTCTTTGTCTCTCTGTTCCAGGATTGTAAATACATATGCATTAAACCAATTGTTAATGTCTCATAATCATCTGGTTTTCAACTCCTTTCTATTATTTTGGAGTTTCAATTTGGATCTCTCTTTTGGCCAGTCTTCAAGTTCTCACTTTTTTTTCCTGTTGTGTCTAATCTGCTATTCAGCCTACCAGAAGAATTCTTCATTTCAAATAGCAAACTTTTTATTTCTAGCATTTATTTTTTTTTAAATGTTTTTTAATAGGTTCCATTTGTCTCTTCTCTATGAAGGACGTTTAACTTTCTGGCACTTAGTTCATTTGGATTTCTTTGCATCCTGAACTCTTTGATAGTTTTTTTGTTTTCCTTGTTTTGTTTCCTTTTGCTTTGTTTTTACAAACTATGGTTTTATGGCTTATTGGGTTCATACATTTATATTGTTAAAGTGAAGATGAAAATCTCTCGGGATTTTCTTTCAACACCGATAGCAATGGAAATTTGTTTGCTATTTTGAAGGTAGAGTTTGTGGGACTATTGCTTTTATCCTCTGTGGGACACAATAAAATACAAAATTGTGGTGAGCACACACAAATAGCAAGGAATTGGCAAACTTCTTGAGGTGATCTATGTGCAGATTGCAACTAATATCTCAAAAATAAACTGTGTCTATACTTGATTTTTATGTAGTATGTATCATAAGAAGCTTTACTGGTGATGGATCCTGGTGTTTTAACTTTTTCTATTCAACAATTCTTTTCACTCATGTAAGGGGAGATGCTTGCCTCTAAACTTTGGTGCTGGAGACCAGCTCCAGCAACCAGGGGTTCCCAAAGGAAGAACGGCGTTGGTGAAAATAAAATAAAACTAAAATAAAAAACTGGAAAATAAAAAACTAAAATAAAAAACTAAAACTAAAATAAAAATGGACACAGACAACAGCAGTGTGTTGAACTGGCCGATTTATTGCAGTAAACGTGACATTATATAGGCTAGTGATTTCCTTGTAGCATACGTCAACTATGTTTTTCTAACATTACCTAATTTTGAAAATGTTCCTATGTATAAACGACCTTTAAGAAATAACATGGTGATTTTCCTCTAACTTTTCTGCATACCCTTTGATTATAGATTAATTTCTTACATTATTCCATTATGCATCTGCGTTTATCTATAATCTACAAAGCATTTGCTTTGCTGTTCTCATGAAGGGCCCTCCATTTCTCAATACCTCAAGTGGAACAGTTACAGGGACATGACCTCGTAACCACATGAGGCCAGAAGAATAATGTGTTTGCCTCGGTCCGAGGTGCCAGAAAGGGGCTGAAAAGGCCTTAGAAACCCATGCCTCATACATTCTCAGAGAGACAATGCACCTAGGAACCAATGAACCATTCTGTACCTTAACCCACTAGGTTCAGTCATCATCTGGAATGCCTCTGGCGGGGGGGGGGGGGGGGGGGGGCAGGTGGGCCTAGGGGTTGAAGTCACCTGTGCCCAGAGATACACTCCTTAGTTGCCAGAGTGGGGCTTTCAAATCCATATGTCTCTCCTATACAGACCCTCTTTGCTGGCAAAGGTATGAGGCTATCCTTCCTGTAAGTAGAGGAGTCTCCATAGGGATGGCAAGGGCTAAAAGTAAGGCCACAGAATTTCTTGCAGAACCTTATCTTCTTCCTACTGGTTCTTTTCCCAGGGGGCCTGCCAAGGGCAATTCCCCAACAGACAATACCCCAAGTAGTTTTAAGGCCCAATTACCTAAAAGTGGGAGGACAAGAAGCTTCACTGTCGGCGGGCCCTGCAGTCACCAATCCGTCCACAGCCCGGGCCCTGCCACTCAGGCTGGGATAGCTCGGCTTCCAGCACTTTGGTAACTAGAAGGCTAACTTGAACAATGCTTAGAAGAGTGTGTGGGCTTTGGGAATCACTTCACTTCTTATGCTTCAAGAACCACTTGCTAAACGGGATAATACAATTAACTTATAAGACATAATGTGTTTGTAATTATAGCAGTGATATGATAAAGTGAAATCAGCTGTATGGCCAATAGCAGTGGGACTGCATAGCTTCAATAAAGCAACGATAATAAAACACAATTCTTTAGAATTTAATTTATGCAAACATGCATAATCCCAAGAGGCAGATACTCCTATAATTATAGTTATTATTTATCTCTTTACAAATAGGAAAACTGAAAAGATGGGCAATTGAAGCATTTGTAGCAGGGAGCGTCTGTGATATTTTTCTTCCTAGCTTCAACTCACACTTCTTTCCTTAAAGTAGTAATAACATCCCAATTTTCTCTGGGGAAGCAAAACCACCAGTGTTTTCTGTTACTATGGTTTCGGTGAAGAGGATCCCACCCTGTGTTCAGCATTATGCATGTAACCCAGTCCAGGCCAATCAGCATCATGGGCCACTGTGATAGGTTTAAGGTGGGCATGTGCCTCAATTCTAGAAATGCTTTGAAGGTCTTAAGAAGAAGGAATCTTTTTCTTTTCTGGGACTGCTAGCAGCAAAGATGATGCACAGAGAGGAAAGCAGAATCGTAAGATGGGGAGGCAGGAGACCAGTCGCTAATAACATGCTTTGAGCCTTTGGATCCAGTTAAGCCTGAAGTCTTTTGGTCTCTCAGCTTCTCCCTAACATGTGCCAATGTATTTGCTTAAGTTGTTTGAATTGGGCACCCTTTCTTGCATGCGAGATTGTCTTGGTGAACATATTTATTCTTTGTAAGAAGTTAATGAGAATTGAGATTTGAAGTGATTTCAAGTGATTATATTTGTGGAACTGTGCATGTCACAACTTTGTTACCAAAGGTTCCTTGTGGAAATTTCAACCAACATTTCTTGAGTTAGGACATTATCTTGGTAACTGTGCATAGGTCAGGGGGAGAGCTAAATGTTAGAAATTCATTTGTTTAGTTCTCTATTCCCTTGGGTTGACTCTGGATTGTGATTAATTGCAGCTTTGGGCTAATTTATTGTCTAATATTCTTGTGTAAAACTGTAAATGTCATAATAGATTTAACTGGGAGAGGAAGGGGCTATCTTCCTGCAAGCCTAGAGTTGTATGAACTATGCAAATGAGCATTCACATAAGAATGCTGTGTTTGTCTTCCTCATTGCTGCTTTCCCTGCAGGGTAACTCTAGCTAATCTAGTAATTAGTGGTAGGAAGCTTGCAAAATCTGCAAGCTAATTTACTCATAAGAAAACCATGTTTAAAATGACATTAACTCACTCGGTTTCCATGTGGGGCTTGGCACACAGCTGTTTCAGTCCCTTGGCTATATCCCCTGTTGTACTTTGAAATGGGAAAGGGCATTAGAGTCTGCTTTGAAACAAGAGGTACAGAAAGGGGGTAGAAAAATCAAGACAGAAATTGTTATCTTTGGTGCTGCTGAAATCCTAATAGGCTGTGTTAGTGATTGTAGAAGGTGTTAACAGTCAAGCCCTAAATAGCAATGATGATAATTCCTCTCAATTATTGAGTGCTTAATCTGTCTTGGGCACTGTGTTTATGCTTTATATACATGATTACATTTTCTCTTCAAAAAAATGGTCATAAACATTATATAAATAGTGAACTTAGAGCTCAGAGAACTGAACGAACTAGTCTCAACTCATATTCACCAGTAGCAGAGTCAGGGTTCCTATATAGGCTTAACTTCTTAATTATAATGTTTGCTGCCTACTATAATACTCGGCGTTTGAGGAAAACTTTTATCCAGAATGTTACCGACATTTGGAGTAGAGTCAACCCCATTAGAGTAAAGCTTACTATCAGAAATCCCACAGGCATGCAGACATCCTAAAATCAGCTTAAAAGAGACATGAACCTATGTCCATCTTCACCTACTCCTTAATTTTACTATTTCCTTTCACAGAAAAAAAAAAAAAAACTTTGTGAAAGAGTAGTTTATACCTGCTGGTTCCTTATCTTCATCGCTTTTCTCCTGAGCCACTCCAGTAGAGTTTTTGTCCTAATATGAAAATGACTCCTATTAGGGTAACGATGACCTTTACCATCTTCTCATCCCCTTTTTTCTGTCAGCCTTTTTGACATGGTTAATTATGTTCTTTTTCTTTAAATGTTTTCCTCACTTGGCTTCTGGGATGACACAGGCTCCTGTTCTCTTGGCTACCCCTCCCGGCTGTATTTCAATTTCACTCATCTCCCTGGCTAATTTTCTACTTTATATCACAAGATTTAAGCCACCGTGGGGTGCTAGCAGAGGTTCAGTCCTTAGACCTCTTCTTTTTTTGTCTTTATACTCCATTCCTTGACATTTGTCACTCAGTCCTCAACAAATGTCTCAAGTCCAATATTTTCTCACTGCATCTCCTGTCACTTTCCTTGTCCCAGCCACAGTTCTCTCTTGCTGGAACTCTTGCTATAGACTCTACAGTGATCTCTCTTTCCTTTCTTGCACCCTTAAAGTTCATTCCCTCCATAGCAGGCAAAGTGAGCTTTTGAAAACACAAATCAGATAGCACATTTCCTCATGAAAATCTTCCCGTGCCTTCCTATCACACTTACAATACCATTCAAACTCCATGTCACGGTGAACAAGGCTACTTTAGATTTGCATTTTCTTCTTTCTCTTAATACATTTTTTTTTTTGCTTTCTCTTTTCCAGCCAAACTGACCTTGTTCCTCTTTGTTGAATAAACAGAGTTTATTTGCAAAAAATGGCTTTTGCACAACTAGTCTCTACCTTTGAGTTCTCTTCTCTTAGGTTTTCACATCGTAGGGTATTTCTTACCATTCTGATCTGTTCTTAAGCATCACTTCTTCAGAGACTGTCCCTATCACCCAATCTAAAACTGCTTCCAGCCCATACCTGGACTCTCTAATGTCTTACCCTATTTATTTTCTTCATTAAAGTAACTCTATCCAAAATTTTGAGTGTGTGTGTGTGCATGCGTGTGTGTGTGTGTGTGTGTGTGTGTGTGTGTGTGTATTTACTGGTTAATTGTGTATTTTTTCCACTAGAATATAAACTCTTTGAGGACAAGAAGTTATTGTTGTTGTTTTTTGTCTTTTTACCACTGTCTCCTAAAAACATAGAATGATAGTAAATAATCTAAAAATATTGGAATCAAGGAACGAATACATTCTAATAAAAACAATTTTTTTGTGTACAACTATTAAGCTCTCCTTCAACTTAGAATATCCTGCCTCTGTCCCCTATGGTGTACCATCTCTCTCCTATTTTTTGAACCTTTTCCATACCATAACTTTTTATTAAATTTGCCTGGAGTAGGGGCACCTGGGTGGGCCAGTCAGTTAAGTATAGGACTCATGATTTCAGCTCAGGTTATGACATCAGGGTTCATGAGTATGAGCCCCTGCACTATCAGTGCAGAGCCTGCTTGGGATTCTCTCTCTCTCCCTCTCTCTCTTTCTCTCTAAAAATAAATAAAAATAAATTTTAAAAAATAAATAAATTTGCCTAGAGTGTACTTTATCTTTCTACCCTTCATGGTGTTGCAGGATTTTTTACCTCAATACCCAGGGTTCATTGTCTCACCGATTAGAAGAATGGAGAGGTGAACACAAAATGAGCAGCAGGCAAAAGTTTATTAGAATATAAGATTAGAGAGGCTCCTGGGTGGTTCAGTTGATTGGGCATCTGACTTTGGCTTGTCATGATCTTGTTGTTTGTGGGTTCGGGCCTTGCATCGGGCTCTGTGCTGACGGCTCAGAGCCTGGAGCCTGCTTTGGATTCTCTGCCTCCCTCTCTCTGTCTCTCTATGTCCCTCCCCTGCTCTCTCTCTGTCTCTCTCTTAAAAATAAACATTAAAAAAAATAAAAACATAAAGAATATAAGATCAGAAAGAAGAACAGTAGGAAAGCTCTCTTTGCAGAGAGGGAGCATTCAAAAGTGAATATGTGAAGGACTATAGGCAAGTGTCCTTGTTTTATGAGGTTCTGGTCAGCCCTCCCTCTTCCGTTCCCCCTTGTTCCTTCTCAGGTTCTACCCTTATTGGTTTGATAGCTCTGGGTGCTGGGTTGTCCATTCCTGACTGGCCCAAGTCCATTGTATGAGGGGTGGTCTAAGACCATACTAAGGTCTTTTGCCAAATTCCTGAGGGAAGCCTGAGGGGGAATAGGTGGGGTCTTTTACATTCTTAAGAGGAACCTTATGCTTTGAGGGTGTTTGCTGTGGTCAGACACTCCCAGCATTGTTCCAAAATCTGTGTTTTCTTCCCCACCCAGGGATCTCATGTCATAATCTTTCCATCTCTGCCTATCGAATACTATCTTTTCCTATCATATTAGTACCTGATAAAGTGCAGGATAAATGAATGATGGGTGGAGCAAGCATTTTATGCCACAAATAGTCATTTAGTATTTGTGGTAACTCAAAATGTTAGAGGGGTAGGAAGAGAAGGACACAGAACAAAAATGAATGTCCCATAGGTTATATCAGATTATTTTATGAAAGTCTGGACTTAAAGTCTTTAATAACCAACAAATGCTTTTTATTAGGAAATTTGTAGCACTATGTAATTATGTGGTCAGCAGTGAAAGATAACACTGTTAGCAGTGGGAAAGAGTGACTGGGAACATAAAGAAATTACAGGCATGGAATCCAGGCTGAAGGCTATTGTAATACAGGTAAAAGAGGATTTATTTATTTGTTTGTTTATTTGTTTGTTTATTATTTTTTTTAAGTAGGCTCCATGCCCAATGTAGGGCTTGATGTCACAACCCTGAGATCAAGACTTAGCTGAGATTAAGAGTTGGATGCTTAACCCACTGAGCTACCCAGCTTCTCCAATGGTAAAAGGGGATGTGAACTAAAATAGGGCACTGTAAAAACAAGGAGAAAAAAGTTCAGTCAATCCATTGTAGGGTTAAATTGTGCAGGACAAAGTTAAAAATTAGATGTGTATGTTAGGAACATAAGACATTGAAGAAAGTTCTGGATATCTACCTAGGAATTTTATTGCCACTAATCTAGACACAAACATAAGGCTTTTGGAGGGGACTGTCTTTATTATAGAAATTCATTCTGACTTGGGGTACACAGGAGAATTTGTTTCAAAGACATGGAGTGTGATAAGAAGAATACTGCTCCTCAAAGAAGTCTATGTGTTTATTTCCAGAGCCTGTGAATATATTCTCTTTCCTGGCACAAAGGTCTTTGAAGAGGCAATTAAGATAAAGGACCTTGAAATGAGTTGATCTTGGAATATCCACATGATCCCGACCTAATCACTTGAATCCTAAAAGCAGAGAAAGTTCTCAGTTGAGATTAGAAAGAGATGTGACATTGCTGGCTTGGAAGGAAGAGGAAGTGACCATGAGCCAAGGAAGTGGACAGTGTTTAGAAGCTGGAAAGAACAGTAATTGGATTATCTCCTACAGCTTGCAGAGAGGAATAAGGCTCTGAATCCCCTTAGATTGTTACCTAGCAAGACCCACGTTAGACTTTTGATCTACAGAACTATCTCCGGAAACTCAAAGACAGGACAGTGGTTGGGCCTCATAAATAACCACAGCCTATAGTGGATATAATAACATCTTCCTACATACCATTATGCATGTCAACTTCATTCTTTTCTCTCTGGAGACTGGTTTCTCAATTTCTCCAATGATTAGGTCTGAGCAGTGACTCCTGAGAGTTCCTGAATGTTTCAGGTAATGCAACAGTCACCCAGAGAAACTCCTTTTCTTTCTTTACTTTACTTCTAAAACTTTTGTCCAGGAGCTATAATGGTCTATGCCTGATCAGCCAACAGTGGTCAGGTGGAGAGCTTATTAGAGTTAGTCAACAGGATGGTACCCAAAGTAACCATGTGGATGGACTCAAATTGAGGAGGATGTTTTCAAAAGAGGAGAGATGATGGCTGGACAGAAAAATAAACTAGCACAATAAAAGGACACAAGTTTCATGATTGGCATTACTCCTTTTTGCAGCCATTAGGTGTGAGGCAGTCCATGAAGTAGTTATTGAGTACCTGTTTGTGCTAAGCACTGAGATAGTCACTATGTGGCATTAGTGAACATAACCAGCAAGCTTAATGTCCCTACTACTACATTTATACTATTTGTGATAAAGACAGCTATTTAGTATATTTTTTAAAATGAATACATAATTACAACTGTGTAAATAGCTGTGAAGAAGCTAGTTTTAAAAGAAATGTCTAATTGAGGTGGGAGGTGGTTCAGAGAAAGGAGACCTACCTAATCTATGCATTAGAGAAACATTTAAAAAAGTTTTAATATTTATTTATTTTTGGGACAGAGAGAGAGAGAGAGAGAGAGAGAGAGAGAGAGAGAGACAGGGAATCAGCAGGGAATGGGCAGAGAGATGGGGAGATGAAGAATCTGAAGTAGGCTCCAGGCTCCGAGCTGTCAGCACACAGCCCAACATGGGGCTTGAATCCTTGAACTGTGAGTTCATGACCTGAGCTGATATTGGTCGCTTAACCAACTAAGCCACCCAGGCACCCCACACTAGAGAAGCATTTAAACTGAGAGCCAAGGATAAGAAGGAGTTGATCAGGGGGGAAAAATGGGCTTTCCAGGCAAAAGAAACAGCCTCTGTGATGGTATAAAAGCAGAAAAGAACATGTAGTTATATATATGCTGAGGGATAGTGTAGCTGAAGTAATGAGGGGAGAGTAATGTAAGAGGAAACTAGAGACATAAAGACCTAACATGTCCTTATCAGAGTGGAATGAATCATTTGGAATTTGTAAATTTGGGAGTTACTTATATGGCAGTGCTTCAAATAGGGCTTGCCTCAGTCTTCATATTCAAATCTTGAGCTTTGCCTATAACTTGAATCTAAATCTCTTGGGATAGACATCAAAGCATCTTCATTTTGGTGTCATCTCCTTATGATTCATGTGCACTTAAAACTATAACAGCTACTCTTCAAAAATAAATGACAGTGGTACATTTTTGTTATAACGTTATCATTAGAAAATTCAAGGTGGGTTTCATGTATCTCTCAAGGAAAAATAGGAGGACTAGTGAATTATATTCTTGCCAAATACAAAAGATGCAAAAGAGTTAATAAAGTTACAGACTTGTCAAGCTTCATTGATGTTCACATCAGCATATTGTAAGTTTCAATTAACCTACCGACCTCCATCTCAATATCAAAATGAAGAATGCTTTCAGTGGAAATACACTGTGCCTGGGTGTTCTTCAGCTTCAACCCCCAGGGAACTCTTGATATTTTGTTTATATTTATTTTGAAATATGAGAAAGGCTTTTATATGGGGAAGAACATGGGATGTGTGGGTTCACCTTTGCTGGATGCATTGTCTGTTCATATACCTCTAATTTGGCTGTAGTGTAACTTGATGAGATCTGACAACTGTTGGCTTTCTATCTACCAATTCCAATTACATTAGCACTCAACCAGAACAAACAAAGATATGCATAATGTCTACTGGTCGCAAAACAGTATCTTAGTTGTTAAAATCTTTGTGCATTACTTTGGAAAGTGTAAATTATCTTCATTTCCATTGAGAAGGCATAGACATTGGGGAAAAAAAAATCACTGGTTAATTGCCTAGACTCACTGAATGTTCTCTGCTGAATTGTCTCATTCCTCTTAAGGTAGTTTAGACTTGACACTTCAAGGCTGTCCTCCTTCATGCAGGGGTGGTGGTTGCTAAAGGCCAGGCAGGACAGGAATGTAGCGGTTGATTTGTTGAGTTACCTAAATCTGGGGACAGAGTGAGAGAGTTATGAAAACTCCCTAGGAACCCCAAAATGATGGTGGATATGCTGTTAGATGTGAAGATTTCTGGAGAATTAGCCCTTAGACCTCAAGCACTCCTGAAGGGGAAGTCCTAATTCTTCCCCAATGAACATTAAGGCCAAGGGTGAACTGAATCTAAGTAAACATGCAGCAAAAATCAAATTCCAATCAGCCACAGATTAGCTACCTTATAAAAGAAGCACCATGCCTTTCTGTAGGTATAATAGTGCTTTCTGTTATTCTTCCACATACATCTAGCATTAAATTAAAAAAAAACATAACACACACAAAGCAAGAAAATATGAAACATGGTAAAAAAAAGCAAAGTATCAGTAGAAGCAGACACAAAAATGATTCAGAAAATTGGAATTATAGACAGTTGAGGACTTCAAAATAATTAAGACAAATATGTTAAAAAGTATAATGGAAAATGTGGACAAAATGTGTGAACAGATTGAGAATTTCAACAAAGTAATAAACTATAAAAAAGTACCAAATAGAAATGGTAGAAATAAACTGTGTGCTAGGAAAAATGAAAAATTAATTTGAAGATCTTGACAGAAGACTGGACATAACAGAAAAGGATCAAGAAGCATGATGATTATCCAAAGGGAAGCTTTTGGAGGAAAAAAAAAAGAGTGAACAAAATGAACCAAAGCACTCAAGGTCAGGGGGAATATTAATCATTCCAATACTACCAACAATTTGACCTATTTGATATTTATAAACACTATGCTCTAAACCTATAGAATACAAGTGGTTTTTTTTTCAAATATATATAGAATATTCCACAAGGTAGACTATTTAGTGGACTGCAAATCAACTCTCAACAACTTGTAAATGATTGAAGTCATGTAGTGTGTGTTTTAGGTCACAACAACAATAAATTAGAAATCATCAAGAGTAAGATATGTGGAAAATTCTCAATTATTTGGAAATACAGCAAGGTCCTCAAAACAATTCATGAATCACAAAAATCATAAGAAAATAGTGTGCGTGTGTGTGTGTGTGTGTGTGTGTGTGTGTGTATTAAGGGGAGGGAAGGGGTGTCTGGGTGGCTCAGTCGGTTAAGCTTCCGACTCAGGCTCAGGTCATGATCTTGCAGTTGGTGAGTTTCAGCCCCCTGTCAGGCTCTGTATGGACAGCTCAGAGCTGGAGCCTACTTTGGATTCCTGTCTCACCTCTCTCTGCCCCTCCCCCACTCATGCTGTGTCTGTCTGTCTCTCTCAAAAATAAATATTAATTTTCTTTTTAAAAGGTAGGGGAATGTTATGAACAACTTTATGCAAATAATTGAAAATTTAGATGAACTGGACAATTTCTTTGAAAATCAGCTTTGATGCAAGATACAGACAATGCAAGTAGACCTGTATCTGTAAAAGTCACAAAAACAAAAAAAGCAGAAAGAAAACTTTCCTACCAAGAAAACTTGAAGTTCAGAAAGCTTCACTAGGGAATTCTTTCAAACTTTAAAAAGAAGTAATACCAATCTTACTCAAATTGTTCTAGAAATCAGGGATAGAAGGAACATTTCTCTACTTGTTTTCTAAGTTCAGTGTAATTCTGACACCAAAACAAAATAGACAACACGATGCTAGTAACACTCATGGAAAAAAAGGGCCAAAAGTTCTTAGCAAACTAGTAGCATATCAAATGCAGTGACATATTAAAAATATCATAACTAAATAGAATTTATTTCAGGAATGCAATTTACCACTTTAACATAAAAAAGGATAAAGTCATTGGATTATCTCAGTAGATAACGGGAAAAACATCTGACAAAATCTAGCGCCAATTCATGTTAAAAATTATCTGACAAACTAAAATATACCAAAAATATACAAGGACATTTTGTCAATTTGACAAAGGAAATCTATGAAAAAATCTCCAGTTAGCATCACAATTAATAGTAAAACATTGAATGATTTTCCTCTAAGATTTGGAACAAAGCATGAATGTCAAATTCTATCACCGATCTGCCACACTGTCTGGAAGTCCTATACAATGTAAAAAGATAAGCTATAGAAATAAAATGTTTAAAGGTAAGAAAAAGAAAATAAAAACCTCATAATTCACAGGTGACTTGATTGTGTACATAGAAAATCCTATGGAATGTACAAAAAATTCTAGTAATGATATGTGAAATTAGAAAAGTCACAGAATGCAGGACCAAATAGATAAAAAATATGGTATTCACTATACTAGCATTAAACAATTAAAAAATGAATGTAAAAATGTATGAGTACATCATAATTATACACCTAGAAATAAACATTATAAAATCACACACCTAGATATAAATATAATAAAAAATTTTTGAGAGAAACAAAAATGGAAAATTAGATATTTTCTGTTCATGAATTGAAAAATTCCATGTTACTAAGGTGCTCATTTTCTCCAAATTGATCTGTGGTATCAATTTTATCCTAGTCAAAACACAAGCAAGTGGTTTATTTAGAAATTGACAAGCTGATTCTAAAATGTATATAGAAATACAAAGTATATAGAATAGTCAAAACAATCCTACAAAAGAAGAAAGAAGTTGGAGAACTTATAATTCCTGATTTCAAGATTTGTAATCAAGTTATGTTGATTAATATAGTACATTACTGGCATAAAGATGGTCAAATAGATCAAAGAAACAGAAAAGTAACAAAAAGAGGAATACATATGGTTGAATCATGATTAAGGCACCAAGTGAATTCATTGGGAACTGCAAAGGTTTTTTGTTGCTGTTTTGTTGGTTGGTTGGTTTTTAACAAATGGTGGCATCATAACTGGATAATAGGAATGCAGGAAGAAAGTAAAATTTTGAGCATACTACAGCACTCTATACACAAAAGTTATTTTTTGATGGATCATAGATCTAAACATAAAAGCTAGAAACCTAAAAGTACTTAGAACAAAGCAGTGGAGGGTACCTTTGTGACATTAGGTTCGCTCTAGATTACTTTTATAGGAAAAAAAATCATTAACCACAAAACATAAAATTTATAAATTTGGCATTATTAAAATAAAAAAATGAATGTTCATCAAAAGACCCCATTAAGAAAATGATAGGCAGGCTACAAAATGGGAAAGAATAATCAAAATACACAAATCTAACAAAAGACTCAGGTTCAGAATATATGGAGAACTCTCCATATACCAGTAAAATTGCCAGTAAAATGACAAAAAATAAATAATAAAAACAGGCAAAAATCTTAAACATACACTGTTTAAACTACTTTCTTCTGTTTATTTTTTAGAGAAAGAGAATGAAGGGAGGGGGCAGAGAGAGAGGGAGACAGAGGATCCGAAGTCGGCTCTGTGCTGATAGCAGAGGGCCTGATGCAGGGCTGGAACTCACAAACTAAGGGATCATGACCTGAGCTGAAGTCACAGGCTTAACCAACTGAGCCACCAAGGCACCCTTTAAATGTGCACTTAGCAGCAGAATACATATGAATGACCAATGAGCACATTAGAAAGTGTTGAAAATCATTTGTTGTCAGTGAATTAAAGTACCTGTCATTTCTCAGGGTTCTTAGGGGTGAGAGTCTAGACTCCTTGACAGGACCTATATGGTCCGTTTGTATTTCTTTAAGTTGTCATACTCTTCTTCCAGGACTTAAAGTCTTCAAATCTGTGCACAGGCTCTAACCTCAGGCTTGCGCCATCCTCATTCCCTCCTCTGCTTTATTTGCATATCTGTATATCTGGTGTGTTTTCATTCTTCAGGTTACTGTTGAAATGCAGCCCCTTCAGATCCGCATAAAGAACATCTTGGATCAGTCAATGTAAGGCAGCCCCTCTTCATTCCATGTTTTATAGTATCTCATCCTATTTGCTACCTTTAGAGCACTTATAATAATGGAAAAGAAACTGATTTGTATGTTTTCTACCTCTACCGGGATATAACCTTATGAGCAGAGATTTTGTTTTTTTGATACCCACTGCATTGCTTGAGTGTCTAACAAAATGAGTGGCTCTAGTAATAGGCCCTCTAAAATATTTATTAATTGAGTGAATTGCAATAGGTTGGTGAAACTAAGCAATTTAAGATCTACGTCTGTGTATTTTGGACATCTCTGGAGTTTCAGCTGCATTTCTGCAAAGCCCTATCAGTAGGAACAGCCCTGTGCAGAAATAGAGATTTTTTTGCTTTAGTTTATAAAGCTGCTCCTGGGGGATCTGTGCTGTATCAGGCAGGTGCTTTCCCTAGGGAATTATCTGCTTTCACACAAGATGCCCAAGCATGAACAGCTACCTCTTCCATGCATGAGCCAGGAAGTTTCTGATGAAGCCAGCTACTTACTCTTGAAGGGTTTCCATGGAATCCAAAATGTTGCAAATGTTTTCTTGATAAGGACTTTTAAAAAGATAGGCATATATTCTGTAGTGGTCTGGATCAAGCTATTGCAACCCAATTCTTTTATCTGAGACATAGCTGAATACTTTGTTAAACTGGAGGAATTGTGTCAAAAAAAGGCAGAAGGCAGGTCAAGAGCTGGACAAGTATTTGTGGTATTTGATTCCTAAACACAACCATTCTTAGATTTTACTGACACAGGGACTACATTTCGTTTTAAAACAAGATGCCACGTGATGGTGGTTTAACTTTGGCTCAGTAGAACCAAACAGTTAAATTTTTATTAGGCTATCCCCCTGTGGGGGGTGGGGGGGAAAGAGGCTGTGTGTATGTATGTGTGAGTGAGAGACACTGAGGTATTCACTTCTCGCCTCTCCTTTCTCCCTGGAGTATATTTACATGGCATTAAACAAAACAGCAAAAGCCTGCTGAATACTGAGATCAGAAGCCATCTGCATAGAAATGTTTTTTTCTTTAGCCTTAAAACAATATTGGCAAATGGTCCCCCAAGCAGTAATGAAGGCTAGATATCTTTGGCCATCAAGCATTTTGCGTTGCTGCTAACTCAGACAGCACAAGTACATGAAGTGACAAATTATGTATTTGGGACATTTACCTCAGGGCTCATTTCTCAGTCTCTGCCACCAAAACTGTCATTTCAGGGATGCACGAGTGTGAGTTGAACTCCTTTGCCAAATCACCTTGTTTAAATCTCCATAAAACATTTCTGCCATCAGCAGCTAGAAACTTCGAGAAGCAATTTAGGGCTGATATAATTTGCAAGTAATTTATCACTGCAAGTAGATGGTTTTATTAAACAGCTGCAGGGTGCTGGTGTAAAAAACAAAAGAAAGGTTACATTACCTTTGTCCTCCCTCTCATCCTTTCTTGCTTCTACTCTTTTTGCTTTCAGATGTAGTTATTTAAACTTCTCCAAGGTTGGAGAATAATGAAGTAGACAACAGCCTAGCAAATATTGAACTAAAAAGATCATTAAGTATATGAGGACCTCATGAAATCAGACAGATTCTTGAGAACACAAGACTCGACAAAACCTAGACTAAGCAGAGAAAATTTGTGGAAGAGGTGGCTTTAAGTTGTATAAGAGAAGACAGAAGGAGGAAACTCCTTTTATATAGAAGAAGAGTGTGAGCCAAGGCCCTGGGGCAGGAGTGAAAAGGTAGTGAGGAGATACTCTGGCAGAATTTTATTTATCACTTTTTTCTTAATTCTTAACATAAGAAGTTGCTACATCTATACATTGGTGATTTAAAGTGCCTGTATCTTAGTTTTGAATAAATCTACATGTGATATATCCAGATCACTCAAAATTTCCAAGGCTATCATTTGTTCATTCAACCAACAGAAGCATAAGCTTCTGCTATATATCACACAGCAAGTTACAAATTAGGAGAAACAGGAACCCTCTTGAACTGTTGGTGGGAATGCAAACTGGTGCAGCCGCTCTGGAAAACAGTGTGGAGTTTCCTCAAAAAATTAAAAATAGATCTACCCTATGACCCAGCAATAGCACTGCTAGGAATTTACCCAAGGGATACAGGAGTGCTGATTCATAGGGGCACTTGTACCCCAATGTTTATAGCAGCACTTTCAACAATAGCCAAATTATGGAAAGAGCCTCAATGTCCATCAACTGATGAATGGATAAAGAAATTGTAGTTTATATACACGATGGACTACTACTTGGCAATGAGAAAGAATGAAATATGGCCCTTTGTAGCAACGTGGATGGAACTGGAGAGTGTTATGCTAAGTGAAATAAGTCAGAGAGAGAAAGACAGATACCATATGTTTTCACTCTTATGTGGATCTTGAGAAACTTAATAGAAGTCCATGGGGGAGGGGAAGAGAAAAAAAAAAAAGAGGTTAGAGAGGGAGGGAGCCAAAGCATAAGAGACTCTTAAAAACTGAAAAACTGAGGGTTGATGGGGGGGTGGGAGGGAGAGGAGGGTGGGTAATGGGTATTGAGGAGGGCACCTTTTGGAATGAGCACTGGGTGTTGTATGGAAACTAATTTGACAATAAATTTCATATTAAAAAAATAAAAAAAATAACAAGAAAAAAAAATTAGGGTTCCAAAGAAGATTGGACCAAATTGTATAATAGATCAACTTATTGCAATGCCATATCTTAGTGGAATTTAGTGTTTTAGTGGAATTTCTGACTTGAAGTTCTGTGTAGCATAGCACAGAGTGAGACATTTTGATAGGCATCAGCTTAGAATGAGGAAGGCCAGGCTTTTATGAGTCTTTCATAACTCTTAACACATTGAAACCCAAGTGAAATTGCTCTGAGAACATAGAGCGGGTGGGACCGGCCTGAGTGAGACACAGAAGGCTTTTAGGGGTGAGCCCAGGTTACCATAACACAGGGATTAGTGACCTTGGAATAATTAGCACCAACAGATGGCATGTTCTCTTAGTGTGCATTAATCCAAGGGGATTTAGGTATGGTTGTATGCATATATTTCAGGAAACACGTTTGTCTCCTAGTTGATTACTTGGACTAAAAATGTAAAAATGGATAAAATATAAATTTTTAAATGAATTATTTGGGTCATAAAAAGGCAGCCAGTGGAGAGCAATCAGCTAACAAAATTAATGTGGCTATGCAGAGAAAGAATGTCACTACTGAAAACCTGGTGCTGATTTGTATGCAAAACCTCTATCTCCTGACCATAGGACAGTCATCTGGCCTCCCTGTCTGTGGAGACATTGTGACTACTCTGCTGAGGAACCGAAACAAGTATAAACATGTATAAATAAGGCCCAGTCACTAATCACTTTCTAATACACCAGCTCTACTAAATTCAGTTCAGGCTGCAAAACCAGATAATATTCCCTGTTCCAGTAGAGATAAAAGATGACTAACTATCTTTTTGAAAGAAGAGTATGATTAAATGAAATAGACATGAATTATTTGAAACATATAAGAAAAGCTGATTTAAATGTTTTAGTATTTTTTTTCCTAGTTTGTTTCCACATGGGATATACCCAGAAGGAGATTTTTTTTTCTTCTTCACCAGATAAGCAATTAATAAGATTTGTTCCAAGTTATTTTCTTTTAATAAAGAAACTCATAGGTCTTGGGGTGCCTGGGCAGCTCAGTCTGTTAAGCGTTCAACTTCAGCTCAGGTTATGATCTCGTAGTCCGTGCGTTCGAGCCCCGTGTTGGGCTCTGTGCTGACAGCTCAGAGCTGGGAGCCTGCTTCAGATTCTGTGTACCTGCTCTCTCCTTGCCCCTCCCCCACCCACACTCTGTCTCACTCTGTCTCTCAAAAATAAATAAATGTTTAAAAATTGATTAAATTAGCTCATAGGTCTGAATAGTTCATCTCCTAAGGCCACATGTACACAAACACACACACTCAAATACAATCAAGTTATCACCCTCTAAGAAAATGGTACATAAATATTTTCTGGGTGGTTTTTGAATATGCCAAACCCATAGGAAACATTGGAGATTCTAGGAATCTTGGTGCTCAAATTTGGCCTTGTTCCCCACTAATCACTCACTAGTCAAGCAGCTTATGGTCAAAGTACAGAGATTTGGCCATCTATCCTTCATCAACAGTGGGTACAGCTCTTCAATGCCAAAGGGAATGGATGGATGGACAGATGAAGGGTGGATGGATGGTTTGTTGGTATGTTGGTTAAGAGCCCAAGCAAAAGAGCTTTCTTTTGATGTGCTCTCTGGTTTTGTCCCCTGGTCAGATTTGTACCTAGACAACAAAATAGGAGCAAGGACAGTAAATCTTACAGCTGGAGCCACTGTGATGAATGAAAGAGGGATCAGTGTGTCAGGAAAAGACTAATTTCATTGGGTCCTCAATCTCCTTTCCTCTATCTGATAATTCTGGTGGGCTAACTCTGGGTTGAAGGGGGATGGAAGTTTAACCTGAAGATTCTTGATAAGTTTGATGGCTGTGTCATCATAGTTGATTACTACTTAGTAAGTGCGTGTTTCATGGCCAACACTCCACTTGCATGTTCTTTAATTAGGGGGGAAAAACCATTGAGGAGTATGTGTAAGCACTTCTTTTTTTCCTATCTCATCTCATCTCATCTCATCTCATCTCATCTCATCTCATCTCATCTTTCTTATCTTATCTCAAATAGGAGAAACTGAGGTAGGACAACAAAGAATAACCAATATACCCTAGGACTTACTGATGGTTAAGAGGCAGGGCTACTATTGAACAAAGGTCTGTGTAGGGCTGACTTCTTTGAAAGCTTCACTTCACACAAAGGCCTCTTTGACAAATAGGTGTTAGTTCAAAGCTAGATCAGTTGGGGATTATTGGTCTCAATATCACTTTAAGTTATTTGTATGATATATCGCTAGAGCATGGAAGGAGGGACAAAGAAAGAAAGTATTAAGTGGGTTAACAGTGTTTTCCCTCTATCTGAGAGGATGGTTTAACAGCTTAACACAAGAAAACAACTCACTACATTGTCTCAAATTAACTCACTCATAATGTGATATGAGTATGTTAGCATGTACCGGCTAAGGAAAGTCAAGAGACAAGTGTAAGAAGAACTTTGATCTTTAATTGCTTTGAGACACAATCAGGGCCCTGTGGTGTCTATCATTTTTACTTGCACTGTGTCTTCAGAGGTCCCCACAGGAACCTCACAAATGAAAGCAAAATTCCAGCCCAATAGCAAATGAATTTGCATGGATTCTTTGTGCATTTAAGTCTATGATAAAGTAGACAGACAAGCTTCTCTTAATAACAGAGATGAATATGAATTATAAACCAACTAGGTACAAAACTAAATGAGTAGATTTTTTACTTTGGAAGCAAAAGTCCAAGTATCTTAGTTCTCTATGATGTAATGACTAGAAACATAAGGTTTGTGATTGGATATTTATAGGTCCTGATATTAGATAGCTCTGACTTTTCAGAACAGACTTTTCTATGCCTCAGTCTTGTACAAGAAAAATGGAGATAAGGGTAGCACCTACCCACCCATGAACTAATAATGAGGATAATAAAGATGCTGCAGATATGCAAGGCCTGGCCTGCTGTGAACTTGGTAAGTTTTAATCATTGTTAGAATTTCTACTACTATGATTATGACTGAAATAACATGTAGGAAAATGGGAATATTTTGAGACAATTCAAAATTGAATATAAGCTGGAGTTCTAATCCATTCTTGTATCACGAGTCAGATCTACAGGTGAAAAAGCATTTTATTTATATTGAGTCTTCTCAAAAGATGCAGATTGACTTTACATACACTCCTTAAATCACAGAGTAATGACTAAATCCTTTTACCCAAAAGCTTTGTCTCATAATAACTACTCAACAAATACTGGATAAATTGAGGTGGTTTTCCTTTGTATTATTTGTTCTAGTGTAAGAGAGGGAAGCATATACAATAGATCTTTATGAGCAAATCTCTTCATCTGAGACTTAAAATATTTACACAAGATTTGTAGATCGCTATCATGAAACTATTCAACACACTGACAATGATTGCATTTTGTTAAATACTTGCATTGCAATGAACTTGTCCTATGATGTGACAGAATAGATACCCTGATGTTGTTTAATGACTCAGTATACACTAAAATCAAGGAATGTGGTCTATTAAGCTGCTACTAGAAATGCCAGGGCAGAAGTACACCAGATTTTCCTAACCTTTGTTTCAGTAGGTACGGAAGGCACTCATTCATTCATCTGACAAGCCATGTATTCAGCAGCTTCTATACAACAGGGGCTGTTCCAGGCTTTGGGGATAGATAGGTAAATAAGATATACTCAGTCCTTGCTTTTTTGGACATGCATTCTGATGGGCATAGTTAAACAATAAATATGTAAAAGAGGTGATATGTGATATGTGCTGTAAAGAAAATTAAATGGAAAGAGATCAATGGGCAGTGACTGTGATGTGGGCGTGTTTCCTTTGGACTGATCACTAAGGAATTCCCCTCTGCTCTTGTGACAGTTAGTTATTCTTGGAAGCATTCTTGAATTTTCTTGAAGGTGGCAGTGGTGGTCATGCAGTTTGTCCCCAAATTCTCAAAATGAGAGTCATTGTCAGAGTCTAGAAAGGCTGTGATTGACTGGGTTTATTTTCTTTCAGGATGTCAGTAGGCATCAAAACCAGGAAGTTCCCTCTTCTTTACATGCTTGCCGCCAACTCTTTGATTACTTTGGTCCCTTAAAACTCAAATTGAACATTTCTCCTGGGAAACATCCTCGATATCCTGAATGTGATTTTCTATCCCTTTTGTATGCTTCCTTAGCACATACCCCTTTATAATACTATATTAAAGAGGTTCGTATACTTGTTCTTCCCACCACCCACTATCCATGTATCAAACCATAAGCCCCTTGATGGAAAAGATTTGTCTTATTTGAATTAGTATATTTAGTACCTGGCATAGGTACAACTTTACTTACAAGTTCATAGTGGGTGATACACGAAACACAGAGCATTTTATATATCATTGCTAAGTGTCATCACTCAAGCATTTTTATATTCCATACATGTGTTTTATCTCAAGTGATCTTTCTCCTATGTGAAATTAACTAGCTTGTATAACCACAGAAAAGGCATTATGTTGTAGAACCAATTATTTGATGTCTTCCAAATCGTAAGCAGGTCATACAGTTAATAAATAATACTTCATAGTTAGAAAAATTTTCTTTTCATGCCATTTTTTTCCAGCGCTCTTTTTTCTAATCAAATGAAGTAACTCACTTCCTCCCATAACCAGTATACAACCCTTCATCCCTCATCCAAGACATCTCTTCTTCCAGGCCTTAGTTCAGATGTGGATTTCTCGGTTGAAATGGATTTTGCTGTGTATGCTTGCGATCCTTGGAAACAGTTGTGGAAGGGAGGTGCCACACTACAATGGGATGGTACTGAGGAGGGGTGGGCCGAGAAACCAATCAGTGGAGAAATTAGTTTAATTTCTAGGGACTAACATCATGCTAGCATTTTCAGTAAATTAGGATCAACCCTGAAGTGGAAATAGTAAATGAAATCTTTAATATGTTCAGCTCTGTCAGCTTCAAAAATCTTTTACTTCAAAGTTATTCATGAAGTTTTGGAATTTTGAACATTTTTGTTCAAAGCCCCGGTACTGTGAAATTCATGTGCAGATCCAAGAAAAAAAGGATCTCTTTGAGGGAATTTGAGGTGAGCTCTGAAGTTTTATAGTGCTATATAAATTATTAAATACATGTACTTTTTTTCACAATAGAGATGTGCTACTTGCTACTGGGTATTTTATTAGAATAGATACACAGCAGCAGGTTTGGGGCTATACACAATGTGAACTCTCAATAAATGCTGTTTGCTGCTGGAAGAAGTGTAGGCTAGGCGCCTATGTTGTGTATGAGGTTGTAGAAATAGATCTTTCCAAGGCAGACCCACAACACCAGTTTCAGCACATGGTGGGGTTTTGTTAGGAAATAGGGCTTATTATTTCACAGCTTGGTGTCCTGTTTGCTCAGTGCTTTTCATTCTTGCCATCATCACCCTTTTCTCATGTTATAGGTAAGAGGAATGAGCTATTATAAATATATTTGAGAACTTCTTGTTATCATTGCTAATCAACTGCTAATTCTACTGGTTTTATTTACTGTATATTCTGTATACTTGTCTACTTAGCTTAAATCCTATCCCCTCTCCTCCTTCCCCCCCCCCCCCCTCTATTCCAGGCCTTATATCATTCGTTAAGCTAGATACCATGTGCCTGGAACATAATAAGTACCTAATAAATGGGAGATGTGGTATGTTTTTGAATATCTCTTTTTCCTCTTCAGTCTGTTCTGTACATTATGCTCACATAAATCCTCCTACACCAGCATTGTAATAATGCCACATCTTTGCTCAAAATCCTCAGTGATTCCCAAATGTTTGCAGAATAAGATGCAGACTCCTTATTTTGGTATTCAAAGACATCTTGGCCGGGCCCCAACTGGGGACTTTAAAACCTTTTTTTGATCATGAAGCCTATGTTCCTGCATAGTGTTTAAGACCTTGGACCGTGGAATCAAATTAAAATGGTGGCTCCACACCCTGAAAGCTACATGGCCTCGTGTACTCATATGTAAAATGGGAAAATGATATTAACTACTTCATTGGGTTATATAGTAATGATCAGGATGATGACTCTGAAGCACTTAGCACTTCTGACATGTGTTTTAGCTCTTAGTATGTACCTGATCTATAAGTTTTCAGAGGTTTTTTTTTAGTATTAACTTTTAGCATCCACTTTATGCAGACTAATGTATTATGTTTTTATGATGGGAAAATATGAAAGTCATAACTGAGAGACCTACTCTTCCTTCAAACAGTAATGTACTTTCCATCTATTAGCAGCTTATTTAGTGCCAAAAAGGCAGATGTGTAATGGCCAAGGGGAATTGAGAAGCTTTGGCTTAGCTGATAATGTTCTTTATATAAGTTTTCTGTTAGTCACGCTCATTGAATGAACAGAAATAACTCCCCTAAGGAGAGCAATTTTCCTCCATAATAATTTCTATAGAGTCCCTGAGAATAACGGTGCTACTGGGAGTATCCTATGGATTTCATCAATGTCCTAGATAAGGGCAGCACATACAGAGTGAGATGGCAGGCTAACCTCACCCCTCCTCCCCTCTCTCTCTCCCACATGTTTAATGCAATGCCTCCCTGCCTGCCTCTTGCTCCCAAGAGGCCACTGGAACTGAATGCTTTTAGAAATATCTCATTTATTCTTTCTACATTGGTGGCCATCTATCTGGGAGATCGTACAAGAATACACACAGAATGAAAAATTTGGAAACTAACATCTGACCAGTGTTCTTAAAAAGCATGATAAAATTACTTATTTTGCCATGTCTACCATCATTTTTACCTTTGTTCCTTCCATTGTCACTATTTTCCCAAAGAATAGCTTGTGTGCACCCTTGCCCTTATCTCCTTGGACATCAGCCTTTTAATTAATGTGACGCCTATCACATTGTACATCAATCTGGTAATTAAAATTCCAAGGAGAGTCATTCAAGAGTCAAACAATGTCACCCAGTGCCTCTCAGTCAGAAGGGATATTACAAGTAAACTATCAAACTTTGTTTAGCTTTTTATAGCAATGATTATTAGAAAACTCTGACTTGTAATGTATGACAATGGAGTATTAAATATGTGTGATAGGCATCATCCTTTGAGAGATTTTACAGATTATAGTACCTGGCCAACAGAGCCTGAGGGCATTCCTCATACATAAACCCATATTTGGAACCATGAGATCCCCTCTCCTGGCCAGATGTTGTTGACATCTGAGATACTCTGGGCCCCAATATTAGATGGTCACTAAGAGATCTACTCAGATTTTGTTAAAGTCCTTTGAATATGAGTAGATGTTTACTCATCACATGATCTTTTATTGAGTATCCACTGTGGATTTGCTCACTTCTTTTGTTTCCATACATTTTTTACCAAGCTGGGAAAATTTTCAGCCATCATTTTCCTTGTTTTTTTTTTAAATATATTTTTAGCCCCATTCTCTTTCTCCACTCTTTCTGTAACTCCGGTGACACAAATGTTAGATCTTTTGCAATAGTCCTACAGGTCTCTGAGGCTCTGTTTATGAATTTTTAGTCTGTTGTCTCTCTATTGTGTTTGCTGGATAATTTCTGTTCTATCTTGGAGTTCACTGATGGTGATCTCTGTTCGATTTGGTTGTTGATCTCATCGGTAAGTTTTTTATTTTGGTTATTTTACTTTTAAGTTCTAAAATTTTCATTTCATTCTTTATTACATTTTTTCCCATCTTTTCCAAGACTGTTTTTTCCCATTATTTTTAAGTACGCCCATCATTGCTCATAGAAGCATATTTTTGGTGTTGCTTTAAAATACATCTCACTTAATTCTAACATCTTGGTCATTTCATTGTTGGCATTTGTTTTGTTGTCTTTGACATCTTTCTGCTTCTTTGAAAGATGAGTGATTTAAAATATTTTTAACGTTTATTTATTATTGAGAGACAGAGAGAGACAGAGCATGAGCATGGGAGGGGCAGAGAGAGAGGGGGAAACACAGAATCTGAAGTAGGCTCCAGGCTCCGAGCTGTCAGCACAGAGCCTGACGTGGGGCTTGAACTCGCATACCACGAGATCATGACCTGAGCCGAAATCGGATGCTTAACCGACTGAGCCACTCATGCACCCCGAAAGATGAGTGATTTTTGTTGTTGTTGTTGAATCCTGTACATTTTATATATTAGGTTATGGGACTCTTAATCTCATTTAAGTATTCTGCTTACCAGCCCCCTCTGAGGCTGCTTGGTGGGCAAAGTAGAGTACCACCTGGTTGTTGTCACTTAGGGTTGAAGTCCAGGTTCCCCACTCAGCCTCCTTGACATCCTGAGCGGGGTCATGTCTCAGCAATCTGGGTAGAAGACAGGAGTTCACACTCCTCCTATCATTTATGGGGATATTAGCCTGGCTGGGAAGGTTAAAGATGCCTTGTTGCTATTCCCATATGACCTTCACCACATAACAAATTCTGGCCTTGTTATGCATGTTCTATGCCATTCTGCATGAGAAAGAACCAAGAAGATTCTTGGAGCAATGGCTGATTCCATGATTGTGGTAAAGTGAGCCCAAAATATCTTATTTTATCAAAAAAGTAAGGAAGAGACATGTCAAAAGGACATAGGAGCCAGTTTGGGCACTCAGTGATCAAATCTTGAATACTTTGAATGCCTAAGAAATGAAAGCAGTGAATTATAACCCATTAATTAAACAATTATATGATTTTGTGCTTGCAACAATAGGAAAATCTCTTTCTTATAGTGGGATTATAGCTAATATGTTTAGAAGTTTAAAAACCATCAATGGAAACTAGAATTTATAGATCTAATTTTGATAAGGAACATGAAACTGACATAGTTTCAAAAAATCTCTCCCAACTTACTTACTGATTACAAAGGGAAAAGATAGTACCTTTATGATGAAAAAACCTGGCATACACTGCCTTACTCAAGTGATAACAGATAATATTTAATATTACCGACACTGATACAAATCAACATCAAGTGCCTGCTGTCATGACGCGCTGAAAAGGATGTAACGTTTCTTCCTCGGTATATGAAAGAAAATGCCTATAATAATAGAATAACATTCACCTAATTAAGAAGGCACATTAGGCCAATCCAAGTTGAGAGATAATCTACAAACTAAGTTGCATGCACTTTTTAAACATATGAAGGTTAGAAAGAAAACTGAAGTATTGTTTATTTTAAAAGAGACAGGACAACTAAATGTAATGTACTACCCTGAATTGGGTCCTACACATGAAAAAGAAATAGCTATAAAGGATGGTATTGCAGGAATTAACAGAATTTTGAATATAGACTATGGATTATAAGAGATTAGCAAACTACAGTGTGCGAGCCTGATCTATCCCAGTGCCCGTTTTTGTAGTATTTATGAGCCAAGAGTGGTTTTTACGTTTTAAAATGTGAAAACACAACCTCCCTCCGCAAAACAAAGAAAGAAAAAAAGCCGCCAAGATTTTGCAGTGTAGAGTTGATGAAGCTCTCAAAGCCTAAAATATTTATTATCCTGTACTTAACGGAAAACAGTTGGCTAACTCATGGACTAGAATACTGGTAAAAATATATTTTATTTAAGCTCCTAGATCCAGGAAGATGTAGCCCTTGCCTTTGCATTTACATGAGCCAACAAATCCTATTTGTTCTTCTAAAGCCATGTGAATAGGATCCTAACACTTGTAGCCAAATCATCTTGACTGATACAAAAACCTGCATTACCAAGGTAATGTGCCCTTGCTCTCCTCTGTTGTGTTTGCTAGTGCAGACCACATTTAAGCTGATGAGGTTCTTCACAGGCCTCATCAAATCTCCAATCGTGGCTGGCATAACCGCACAGGTGTAGAATTTTCCATTTAATCTGGTACACATGTCTCTGCAAGTGCCATTATACATTCTGCTGCTCTTAGAAGAAATATTGATGAAATGTGTCCAATGTAATTAAAAATGGATTCATAATGGAAATGCCAATTCAGTGAACGTAACTAATAACACTGTGGGTTCATATAATTACTTTTTAAATGGTCTAAAGATCTGATAGGAAAAGAAAAAAAAAGACTTCACTATCATATTACACTGTTTCATAAATTTACATTTCAGAACATTCATAAAGCAATTCTAAAGGGAGAGAGAGAGTTGAAGGGAGAGAATGAAATGTAAAAATGATTTAGAGAAAGAAGAACTTTTGCTTCACAGAGTTAGTCTAGAATCCTTCATTTGTTCTCCTTTCCATGCGTCTCAGTCAACATGTATTGAGCATGTAACGTGTGCTGGGCTCTGTGGCAAGTACTGAGGACATAATAAGATGCAGCCCTTACCTTTGAGTAATCACAAAGTGTCAGAGAAGGGAAATATTATCATATAATTGCAATGCCATCTGATAAGTGAAATGGGAGTTATAGATTTCAATGTTATTGTTTGGAGAATTCAGAAAAGTATTCTTTAAAGAACAGAAATTTTATTGGGTATTGAAGGTACATGGGAGGTTGCTAGGATAATCGGGACAAATGAGGAGAGATTAAACAACATGAGTAGGGATCTAAAATAATGGAAAATCAGGGAAATTGTTATGGACATTTAAAAATTCAAGAAAGTTTTACATTCAGGATGAAATACCTGAAGATAGTAAAGTAAAAAAGTTGAACTCAGAAGTTTCTAGAAGAAAATCTTGAGTTTAGAGGAAGCCACCTTGGACAAACAAATGCAGGACAGGAAGCTGGGGGAAAATGAATAATAAAGAAAAAGGGAATTGGGAAGAAAAGAGAGGGAGAGAAGGAAGAAAGGATTCAGCCAAATGTGTGTTTACAGAAGTCCCAGATGAGTACATACTAGGAGATGGCCACATGCAGACCTTACAGGACTAAGTAGAAATAAGATGTGCTGTTTCTTCAATTTGTGTCTGACATAAGCTTTGAAGTTCCAAGTCTTAACCAACCCATTAAACCTTTCCAGAGCTGTGGATTTATCTACGAGAGAAAGTATAGAACCGCAGAAGAGCCTGTAAATTTGTTACAAGTAAGGAGCATGTTATGCTGCTCTCTTTGACTCTACACTCTATTTCACTTGGACAATGATCTCTTCCATGTGTTTGACTGAGCCAACTTGACCCCTACCTATGTGTTCTATGTGATCAAAGGCTATATAATCAAAACCTTGAATCCCCAGTCTTTGGTGATTAATTTAAAAATGTGACTCAATTATACTTTGGACTGCTGGAAGAAACCTTTTTTATTTACTCAACTCTTAATTATAAAAATGAAAGCTTGAATCTTCCTGGAGTCACTACTACTAATAAATCACCTGAAAAAGAAGTCAACAGAAAGGAATAGAGAACCATGAAATGGGGTAAGATAAAATCCTACCGTAATTGTACTACTGGGTCTGTGAGCAATGGGTCTTCTCAGTTATTATATCTTTTCTGGAAATGTCTTTGTCCCTTATTTTTGAGGAATATTTTATTAGGTACACAATTCCAAGTTAGTGATTTATTTTTGTCATTGTTCATCTATTTTCTTTTAGCTGGTTAAAAATGTCATTCTATTATCATATTGCTCCCATTATTTCTGTTACATAATAAGTTGTTGGTTTTATTGTTGATGCTTAAAGCTAGTATCTTTTTTTCTCTCCAATTAAGATTTCTTTTTTGTCTTATCTTCTGCAGTTGGACAATATTGTGCCCAGGAATGATTTAATTGTGTTTATTTTGCCAAGGGTTTGCTGAGCTTCTTGAGGCTGTGGGTTGATTTTTTTTTCTTAAAAGTTTTAGAGAATTCTCAACCATTTGACTTCAAGTATTTCTGGTATCTCATTCTCTTTCCCCTCTGTATGTTTCCCCTCTGTATGTTACTATATGTTACTCCAGTAACATATAAGTTAGACCATTCCCAAACATTTCTTAAGCCCTTTTCTTTCTTTCTCTCTCTCTACACATATACATATACATATACATATACATATACATATACATATACATATACATATACATATACATATACGTGTGTGTGTGTGTATAAATCTCTGTTCTCTGTGCTTCTATCTGGTGTTTTATCCTGACTTACTTTCTGGTTCACTAGTATTGTCAGTTATCAATCATATTCTTTGGTTTGGGGATACCATTTGACTTTTTTGTTAAGGGTATATTTCTCTGTGAAGAGTCTTCATCTTATCTATTTTCTTGCACTTATTAATCATAGTTATTTTATTTTATTTTATTTTTTATTTAAATTTTAGTTAACATGCAGTGCAATATTGGTTTCAGGGGTAGAATTCAGTGATTCATCACTTACATATTCATAGCCATTTTAAAGGCCATGCTTGATAACTGCAAATGTCCGGTTACCTGTAGGCTTGTTTCTATTGCTTTTTTTGTCTTAGCCACTTTTCTTGTCATGACTGGTGATTCTTGAATAAATATTTGTAGGAAAATTGTAGAGGTTCTAGATGATGTTATATTCCTCAAAAACATTCTTTATCCTTGCTTTTGGCTATTAGCTAGTGTAGGGTATATATATGTAATACTAGAAGGAGAGAGTTCCTTGAAAAATCAATGTAAAAATCAGTATTCCTAGGATGTAGGTCTTCAGGGGTTTTAACTGACTGCCTGGAGTTCTTATTATGGCCCCTCTTCCTCGGGATCCTGAACTCCAATTTTGTTACTGAAACTGCTGAAAAATCTGTCCTGTTTTGAGCATACAGAACTCTTGTTCTTAAAAGGCAAGAAAGGTTTGGTACTCAGGGATACCTTTCTTCTTTAGATGCAGCGTGCACTTTCTAGCTCACTGCAAACTCTTCTACTCACTGTTGCTTTGCACCCAACTAATTTTTTTTTTAATTTTAAGTGTTTTTTTTTTTGACAGAAAGCACAGAGGAGTGGGGGAGAGGGGCAGAGGGAGAGAGAAAGAGAATTTTAAGCAGATTCTATGCTCAGCGGGAAACTGACGCAAGGCTGGATCCCATGACCCTGAGATCATGACTTGACACAAAATCAAAAATCGAATGCTCAATTAACTGAGCCATACAGGTGCCCCTAATTTAAAATTTTTAAAAGACATATTAATTCAGGAATAATTAGCAGTGTTATATTCATTTCAAGTGTACAACATAATGATTCAAAGATTCTATACATTACTCGTTGCTCATCAAGATAAGTGTACTGTTGATCCCCTTCACCCATTTCAGCCTTCCCATTACTCCCCCATACCCCACAACAACCAATTGTCTATTTTCAAGTGTCTGTTTTTTTCTTTTTCCTTTGTTTATTTTGTTTCTTAAAGTCCATATATGAGTGAAATCGTATGGTATTTGTCTTTCTCTGACTGACTTATTTCACTTAACATTATACCCTCTAGATCTATTTATGTTGTTGCAAATGACAAGATTTTTTATGGCTAAGTAATATTCCTGTGTGTGTGTGTGTGTGTGTGTGTGTGTGTGTGTGTGTGTACCACATCTCCTCTATAAAATTCCTAGAAGAAAACATAGGCCATAATTTTTTTGACATCAGCCCTAGAAAAATTTTTGTAGAGAGGTCTCCTCTGGCAAGGGACATCAAACAAAATTATACTGTTGGGACTACACCAAAATAGAAAGCTTTTGCACAGAAAAGGAAGTGATCAACCAAACAACAAGGTAACTGATAGAATGGGAGAGAGGATATTTGCAAATGATATATCCAGTAAGGGGTTAATGTCCAAAATATATAAAGAAGTTATACAACTCAACAGCAAAAAATAATCAATAATAATAATCCAATTAAAAATAGGCAGAGAGGGGCGCTTGGGTGGCTCAGTTGGTTGGGCATTCAACTTTGGCTCCGTTCATGATCTCAAAGTCCAAGCCCCGCATCGGGCCCTGTGCTGACAGCTCAGAGCCTGGAGCCTGCTTTGGATTCTGTGTCTCCCTCTTTCTCTGCCCCTCCACCACTTGCACTCTGTCTCTCTCTCTCAAAACTAAAATAAAATAAAACATAAAAAATTAAAAAAATAGGGAGAAAACACGAATAGACATTTTTCTCACAGACACATGAAAAGATGCTCCTCATCACTAATCATCAGGGAAATACAAATTAAAACCACAATGAAATATCCCTCACACCTGTCCTAATGGATAGCATCAAAAAGACAAGAAATAACACATGTTGCTAAAGATGTGGAGAAAAGGGAACCCTTGTGTACTGTTGGTGGGAACACACACTGGTGCAGCCACTGTGGAAACAGTATGGAGGTTCCTCAAAAAATTGAACATAGCATTATCATATGATCCAGTAACTCCAGTACTGAGTATTTACCCAAAGAAAATGAAATCACTAATTTGAAAGGATATATGCTCCCTATGTTGAATAATTCATTCATTTTTATCAGGTGCATTGTCCTTCTCTGCAATCATTTGATTGTTGTCTCCTAAAATCAGGTATGAAAATAGGATATTCTCTCCTTAACAGAGGAAAGAAGCTTTAGTAGCAGTAATATGGATTTGTGTCAGACATAGAATAATGCATAGCTTAAGAATTGGCAAATGCTTCAAAGTAATACATACTGAGTTTTAGGCTTATGACTCTACCTTCCCTTCCTTCAGGAATCTTGTTTCCTCTCATTCTAAAAACGTTGGCAGCCCTAAACTTAAATTTTGGTCTCCACGGCTCTGGAAAACTGCCAGAATACTCTGTTGCTGGCTTATCTCCCTCTTTATAGTTGCTTCCTTCTCTCTTTTGGCTTCTCAACCTGTCATCTCAAGCAAAAAGTAGCAAATTCTTCCAGTAGGAAAGTGATGTTCAGAATATACACCTCACCTCAGTAAGTTTCCACAAATCCTGACTGCATTGGCATTTTTACTATGTCTTCAGATTGTGTGTGTGTGTGTGTGTGTGTGTGTGTTTGTATTTTTTTTATGTTTTTATTATTTTTAATTTTTTTAAAGTTCGTTTATTTATTTTTGACAGAGACAGAGACAGCATGAGCATGGGAGGGGTGGAGAGGGAGAGAGAAAGAATGCCAAGCAGCCTCCATGCTGTCAGCACAGAGCCCAGTGCGGGGCTTGAACCCATGAAACCGTGAGGTCATGACCTGAGTCAAAACCAAGAGCCGGACACTTAACTGACTGAGCCATCCAGGAGCCCCTGTGTGTGTTTTATTTGGATTTTTAGTTTCTCTTAGTGAAATGTGCTACTCCATCATCACTTGAAGCAGAAGCATTCTTACCTGCATATTATTTTAGACATCAGAACATTTCACATGAAAATTCACATTTTTTTTGCACTTGAAAATAACAAGCCATGGCAGCAGAGAATCCTTACTCCTTTCAACTCAGCAGGCAAGTTACCAAGACACGTAATCTTCACCACTCTATATTGTCCTTCACTCTTCCAGCTTCACTCACCGCTGTCCTCTGTATACCCCTCTGTAATCATTTGATTTTGCTTTTCGTGAAGTATATGGAGAGAATAGTATATTTCCTGTTCTTCAAAGCCACAGTACAGGAAAGGAGCATCAGTGGCAATAAAAAGGATTTTTGTTAGACATAAAGCATCTTTCCATTACAGGCACTTTCTAGTAAAGGCAAGGCGTTTCTAGAACAAGCGTACTAGATGCTCCTTATATGGACTACAGATCATATTATGTCAGAAATTTGGAATTACTGAAAATTAGACTTATTAGGTGGACTTGAGGACTACACCTTCATTAAGAAAAGGACAATGTGCAATGATTCATAATAGAAAAGCCTGTATAGCAGTCATTCAGAGAGTTACTATAAAAGCCTGCCATTTTTTCAGGCATTCATACATGGAATATTTTTGCAGATTACTATATGCTAGCCTAGTTTCTAGGCACTCTGAATCAATGGTGGGCTTTCGTATTAGCAAGATGATAAAGACAGTAAATTCATAAAGAGACAAATACGGTAATTTCAGATAGTGTTAAGTATTTGTGGTAGGCAAAATGATGGCTCCTAAAGATATCCACGTCTTAATACCTAGGATCTGTGAATACGTTGTTTTACATGGCAGAGGGGACTTTGCAGATCTTATTAAGGCTAAGGACCTTGAGCTGGAGAAATTATCCTGCATTAACCTGGTAGTCTTTAAAAGCTGAGAACCTTTCCTGGCGGTGGTCAGAGGGAGATATGACTACAGAAGAAGGATCAGAGAGCTTTTACATTGCTAGCTTTGAAGATGAAAGAAATGGACCATGAGCCAAGGATTTAGATAGCCTCTAAAAACTGGAAAAAGAAGAGAACGGATTCTCCCCTAAAGCCTCCAGAGAGAAATGCAGGCTTGCTTACACCTTTATCTTAGCCCAATAAGACACATGCTGGTCTTCCAATCTACAGAATTATAAGAAAATCCATCTGTGTTGTCCTGAGCTGCTAGGTTTGTGGTAATTTGTAGAACATTTGTAGAAAACTACTACAATACCATTAAAAAATACAGATAGGTTGTATATATATACTTACTATGTATGTAGTGTGTACATGCACTACATCTATAGTGATGTAGAAAGTGGTGGTGGTGGGGCTCCTGGTGGCTCAGTCAGTCAAGCATCTGACTTTAGCTCAGGACATGATCTCATGGTTCACGGGTTCAAGCCCTGCCTTGGGCTCTGTGCTGACAGCTCAGATCCTGGAGCCTACTTCAGATTCTGTCTCTCTCTCTCTCTCTTCCCCTCCCCTACTTGTGCACTCTCTCTCTCTCAAAAATAAACATAAAAAAAAAAGGAAAGAAAAGAAAGTGGTGGCAGTGGTGGGGAGGCTGTGCTATCTTGGGTATTGACTGGAAACTTCCCAGAGAGGAAATAGGGTGAGTAAGTGAGAGGACAGTGTAGGCAAAGTTTGTCATCAGAGAACTGGAAATAATACCAGTATAACTGGAGCTTAATAGAGGATGGAGGTGTGTGCCTTTATGATGGTGGAGGGCAGTGTTGAAGGGATGGGAGATGAGGAAGGAGAAACAAGCAGTTGACAGATTGTGTAGGACGTTGTGGGCCTTCATAAAGAGTTTAAATCTTATTTCATTTTGTTTAGAGAGTTTTTAGAAGGAGAATAATATAATTTTATTGACATTCTTGGGCCCATCCCCCGAGAATCTGATTTATTATGTTAATGAAGGCATCTGAGGATCTTCACTTGTTCAACTGCCACAGAGGTAGACTTTGGATCACACTGTAACAAACATTATTTCAGTTTCTGTTATCTCTTCTGGAATTTATTCTCTGGCTCATGCACATGTGTTTATTCCCCCCATTTCTCTTTCTTAGAGACACTGGCAAAATACATCATCTCAAGACCACGGGATATTTTTTAGGTGCTTCTATGTTGCTCATGGAGCATAGCCCAATTCAGGACGTCCAAAAGCTATCTCAGTGCAAAGTTACTTAATTGAATTGAACAATATTTGTATACTATTACAATTCTAAGTCACTATTTTTCCTTTTTCAGGTTGAAATATATATAATACACTTTTAATGATGCATGTATCATTGAAATTCTGTTTCTCTTGCTCTCACCTCAAGGAATATGCTGTATTTTATAAGAAAACTCCTAGTAAAATGAGTAGGCCTATAGCTAAGCTTGAGAAAGCAATATATTGTCTCTTGTGTTGAGGAATAGGGTGTGAGGAGAATAAAAGCGGAGACGTTAGGCTATGGAAGAATGTTGGTCTAAAATAGCTCAAACCTAGAAACTGCATTTAGGAAAAGAGCCTACAGTTTGGAACACGACAATATGGAGATAACTTTCCACCTTTAGACCTTTTCTTCTGTGTCAATAGTCATGCCTCTTGATTTAACCTTTCCTTCTCTTTTTCTCTCTTTCTCCCTCTCTTTCTCCCTCCCTTCCTTCCTGAGAAGGCACAAACAAGTGAGTGAGAGGCAGAGAGAAAGAGAAAGAGAAGCGGGCTCACCTGAAGCAGGTCTCGTGCTTTTTACCCAAAGCGAAGATCGAGTTCACCTGAGGCAGGGCACGTGTTCACCAGAAGCAGAAGCAAGGGCTGGAGCTCAATGGAGGCGGGGCATTTGCTCACCCAAGGAGGTACTTGTGCTCACTGGAACGCCGGGCAGGAGCTCTTGGAATGTGGGACTCAGACTCCTAAACCGTGACCTCAAAGTCAGATGCTTGAAGGACTGAGCCACGCAGGCACCCATTGACCTTCCTATTTCTTTAAAAATAACGCTGCAAAGTTCTTGCTTATTCTTATTTGACATGGAAGTTCCTCACCGCTCCTAATAACTACCCCAGACAAGCGGGCAGCATGGAGAGGAGTCACTCCTTTTAGAGAGGTAACCAACTTTATCTGTCTTAATGTACACTTTGTGGTATTGTTGAAAGCCAGCGATATTTTTAAATCATTAATCTTTCTTGCATCATAAGTATGTTCATTTGTGGGGGCTGATGGTTGCCAGGCGAGCTTCCTGTTTAGGGTGCCTTATTTCAGGTGTTGCACCAATTGCCTTTGTTTGTATGCAGAACGCGGCAGCTGTATGTAGAATTCTTTTCTTTCTAGTGTTTTCTTTTATCTCTGACTTGGTTTTGGGATTTGGCTTAGATTTTTTTTTTCTTACCACAGAGGAATTACCATTAAATGAAAGCATTAAGTCAAGTGAATGAATGTTTTTAGGTAATACAATCATGAGGATGTATCTAACGGAGGATAATTGAGGTAACTGTTTGGGTAATCCAGACTTTGGAACCCTTTCTGTTTTGTATACCGGTGTGGTCTAAATGCTCTGTGTCCTCCTCTGTCCCTTTAACAGCTGTTCTTACATAGTGTTGGGAACTCTCTATGTATCTCTTCACAGAACAATTTGGAAATTCCCGGCTCTGAGTACATAAAGAGCACCAGAATAGGTGCTCTCCAATACCACACTGGACCAGAAGTCCAGCTATCCATAGTTTGTGCTTTCTAATTCATAATTTGTACTCTTTACTAAAGTGATCTCTGAAAAAAATACAGACTTGTTCTCGATATTTCTCCCTCAAAACCTTCACTGGTAATAGAAATTCTTACCTTTGGGTAAGAAATGATAGGATTGCCATATAATTCATTGTCCAAACTAGGACAATTGGAGAGTAAAAGGAATGCTGGGAATAATTTTGCTTGGGCAACAGGCTCAAACAACTCATGTCCCAGGCGAATGGGGACCCTAGGTTTCACTAACTAGACTGCTATCTTCAAACTCATTCTCCATCCTTCTTAGTCCCTGTGCTCCACTCATGCTGGGTACTTTCACTTCTTTAAAAGTCACTCAGTGAGATTCGTCTTGTCCAAATTCCAGCTCTTAGAGAGGGGTACTGATTGTCCCAGCTTGGTTCAGGTGACCTACTCTGGTACAGTCAACTACGGCTAGGGTGATGGATCAAGTTATATGAGCATCCATGCCAAGAGCACACATTTTTGGATGGGGACAATTACGGGGTGGGAGTAAAGGCATGTGCCCTAAGAGTTGTCTGAACACATCACTATGTGGTTTCCTTTATTAGGTCTGTGGTTTCCCAGAGAGGATTCTGGTGCTATGCTTTTATTTTTGCCCTTTGCTCTTTTAATTTCTGAATATCAGGTGACATATTTCATTTGGTTCTTTTGAATAGACTAATTTGGAATTGTTGTTTCTCTGATTTGTTTGAATTGAGTGGTTGTTTTTGGCATCATGTAGATGACACACTCTGATTGAATCTAATGAATCATATATTTGATCAAAACATATGTACCAAACCAGTATTCTGAGATTGACCCTTGCCATGAGGCCAAGGGGTTTATTCTGACATTGGGTGTTTTTCTTTGGTAATCAGAGGGATTTTTTGGTAGAACGTGTTTATTTTTCTGCATTACAGATTAAAATCAAATGCATGTTATAATTCTCCTGATTTAGTAATTCAGTTAAGCAGTTGTCTTCCCTTTGGTACAAAAAGCTAATTGAAGATAGACTGCCCCCCCTCAGAGTTAGGAGGCTTGAGTTCTAACTCTAGACTGAATCCTGTCCCTAACTAATGGTATAGTAGTAGGAAAGTCATTTAGCCTGTCAAATTGACCCTCCCTCATTTGTTAAATAAAAGAATTGATTAAAATTATTTCTAAGTTGTCTTTCAGACCTCAAATTTGGATATTCTATAACTGCCTGAGGAGGGGTCATATTATTTTTTGACTAGCAAAATTAACTGTGAATTTTGAAAATTTTTTGGAAAAAAAACTGTGAATAACCTACTTTAAGAGAAATTTTTAGCGGAAATTTGGGGAGGATTTTTTTTTTTAATAATTAAACATTATAAGAGGAGTGACCCGAGTCCTGAAGTCACTGAATCTTTTAGAAGTCTGTTTTCTCTTCAGTAATGAACTTGAGTGCCATCTTGCTCCATTTTGTCTGGGGATGAAGACAGAAGAAAAGTGTCCAAAATGGCCACTACCCTGATTTTTGTTCAGAAAACTCAATTAGAGGGCAGAGCCAAGGTGCAGATCAGAGTAAGAGTCATTATTTTTTACAGCAAAATAATTTTGTACAGCCCCTGGCCGGGGAAGGAGACCTACATGTGATGTCTATTTCTGTGGCACATGGAGGGGACTGTAGGTGCAGAGAATACTTCAGGGAAGCCCAAGGTTGTCAGTGCCCTAGATACAACTAGCAGTGATGCTCTTGAGCCTGTAATGCTGAGGCCTCAGAGCCCCCATGTGTGAAGGGAAGATGGACTGAAAGACAAGACCTTGGATGAACTGGAAATGCAGAACCACCTGGAGGCCATTGACCGGATGGCCCTGGAGTCCCTTGAGGTCCAGGCCCTGCAGCTGGAATGAGAGATGGCTCTGGCCACCAGCTGGAGCCTGGTCGAGTGCAACCTGGAGTTTCAAGGTCCCCTGGAGATAAGCTGCTCAAACCTCTTGGACATGTACCAGGAGCTGCGGAAGCTCGTGGAGCTGTGCCAAGAGCAGAAGGTGAAGCTGGAGAAGTTTGCTTCAGCACTGAAGCCAGAGACCTTGTTAGGTGTTCTGCAGATCGAAGGCACGAAGATTGAACAAGAGTTTGAGGCCATGGCCGAGAAGTTCCTGGAGGGCGAGGTGCCTTCCACCTTTCTGCCCTGTAAATGTGCTGCTTACAGTCATGTAACATATGGCCCAACACAGAATAAGGGAAATTAGAACAGTTGTTGAATAATAAAGGCCAGAAACTTCCAATGATGGCATCTCCAGGAGCATGAGGGAGGCCCTGACCCAAGCTCTTCCCTGCTTGGCATCTCCCATAATGAGAATAAGGACTACACCAATTGTACAGCGACTTCCCTGGGAACGTCTCTCACGGCATCTGTTCACCACACACTAATGACATGAGCAGTATTGTTCCTGGTATAGTCCTCCCATGAGGGATGTGACCACATAGTGCTTCTTTCTGAAAGACTTCTGACAGCACTTAGCAATTCACAGACGTTTAATAAAGAGATCCTGGTGAAATGAGAGTCATTAGGATACGTACTGTCAGCTCAGTTCACATGTTTCTCTGCTTCCAGATCTTCTGGATGTACTTTAAGTGTTGTTTTGGTTGGCTTCAGTTTTCAATGATGTCTCCTAATGGAAGGGAGTGGTTAATTTAAAACAGCAGATTTTTCAAGAATAATCTTGGCATCACTGCATATTTTGATAGCTTTTAACAAGGGTGTGCCTGATATTCTATCAGTTCAGACCAAGACTCCCCCACACACAAAAAGATGAACTGTGAAAACTAAGATGTTTACTCTTTCCCCTGAGAGCCTCCCAACTGAGAACTATTTTACCTTTCAAATTCATTGCTGAGAAAATAGAAAATCATATCATGAATAGGAAGAGGGCCGGCCTAACACATTGGTAGCTTACCTTTCTCAGAGTCTTTGAAACTTTGTACCTTGTGTCCCGTTCAACTCAACACACAGCACTTACTGAGCACTTACTGTATATGAGGCATGGAGTGGGAAGAGACAGATCTTCTTGCTCTCACAGAGTGGACAGTCTACTGAGTAAGTAATTATAACGTGTTGTGACAAAGGCAATACAGAAGCTCAGAGCAGAGGTGAGGGTAGGGAAGTCCAGGAGAGCTACAGAGAAGATGAAACATTTGAGGTAGGTTGGAAGGCTTATTAAAAGTGTGTGAGGCAGACAAAGGGTGAAGAGGTGAGGGAACACCATGAACATAGCCATGGAGGCATACAAGTCAGCAACTGATTAAAGAACAGAGAATAACTAGAAAGAGAATAAGTGTAATGTGAGCAAAATCAGCAATGTTTAAAATCCCTAAGCAGTTGAGTAGACCCCATGAAAGACATGAATGCCTGTCCTCACAGAACTTAAAAACTAGTTCGAGAGTCAAAAGCTAGGCATGTGAGAAAGAGCTAAGGACTCAAGGTACCAGATGCTAATAGATAGTGAGTACTTATGAAACATATGAACATTACATGCTACAGATATTTTGAGGACTGAGGGATTCAGGGCTCCCGGAGGGCATCTGTGGAGGCAAAGGGGAATGGGAGACAAAGCTGAAATGAGGATGAAAGACATAGTTTCATGATTTTTTTTTTCTTTTCATCCTTAGAGACAGAGAGCATGCACATGAGTGAGGGAGACGGGCAGAGAGAGAGAATCTTTCTTTCCTTTTTTTATTTTTCTTTTAACGTTTATTCATCTTTGAGAGACAGAGAGAGACAGACAATGAACAGGGGAGGGGCAGAGAGAGAGGGAGACACAGAATCAGAAGCAGGCTCCAGCTTCTGAGCTGTCAGCATAAAACCCAATGCAGGGCTCGAATTCACAAACTGTGAGATCGTGACCTGAGCCGAATTTGGACGCTTAACCAACTGAGCCACCCAGGCGCCCCTGCTTTTTTCTTTTTAATGGTTATTTATTTATTTTGGGAGAGAGTGCAAGCAGGGCAGGGGCAGAGGGAGGGAGAGAGAGAGAATCCCAAGCAGGCTGTGTGCTGTCTCACAGAGCCCAACCTGGGGCTTGATCCCCCGACTGTGAGATGGTGACCTGAGTAGAAGTCAGGAGTCAGACACTTAACCAACTGAGCCACCCAGTTGCCCTCAGGCAGATTTTCATAATATATCTCCTCCATTTCATAGGTTTTAATGTTGAGATCACCACATTTACCTGGGACCCAGGCTGTTAATTTACACAGCATTACTGTGTCTCTCCACACATGCAAGCCCAGTTTTAAATGTTCTTTGCAAAATAAAGAAATGCATAAAAACATAAGGAGAAAAAAGGATTCATTTTATACCTTATAGAGAAAATTAGTATTAATATTTTGTGTATACAATTCTAGATTTCTTTTTTTTTAATTTTTCAACGTTTATTTTTGAGAGAGAGAGGTAGACACAGAAGAAGACACAGAATCCAAAGCAGGCTCCAAGCTCTCAGCTGTCATCAGAGTCCAACATAGGGCTCAAACTCATGAACTGTGAGATCATGACCTGAGCTGAAATCAGACACTTGACTGAGTCACCCATGTGCCCAACAATTCCAGATTTCTTACATAAACATGTTCCTCTATATAGAAATTTTAAAACAAAGATGAGCTTATAAATAGATTTCTTTGAAAATGTATTTTTATATTATGTTTTCCAGTTAAATACTTTGGATATCTTTCCAGGTCAGTAAATATTTACATCAGCATTTAAAGAAGCTGTACTGTATCACCTTACCATATTCAATGAACTATGGGCTCTGTGCTCTGTTCCTTTCATCTGTGTCTTTATTTAAACACCATACTTTTGATTCCTGTAGTTTAGTAATATATTTTGAATTCAGGCAGTATAATGCCTCCATCTTTGTTCTTTCTCAAGGTTGTTTTGGTTATTAAAGGCCCTTTGTGGTTTTATAGAAATGTTAGATTTTTTTTTTATTTGTGCAAAATTGCCCTTGGGATTTTGATAAGGAGTGTATTGAATCTCTAGTTACCTTGGTGTGGTATGGACATTTTAGCAATATTAAGTCTTTCAACTCATGAATGTGGAATATCTTTCAATTGATTTGTATGACTTTTAATTTCTTTCATCACCATTTTGTAGTTTTTCTTGTACAAGGCTCTTACCTCTTGGTTAAATTTATCACTAAGTATTTTATTTTTTTCTGATGCTCTTGTTAATGGGCTGTTTTTATATTTTCCATTTTGCACTTTTTGTCATCGTTACTATATAGTATACAGAAACTGATTTTTTTGTATGTTCATTTTGTATTCTGTAGTGTTGCTAAACTTATTAATTGTGATACTTTATAGAATTTTTAGGGCTCCCTACATAAAGGATCATGTCTTTCATTGAACAAAGATAATTTACTTCTTCCTTTCCAATATGGATGGTTTTTGTTTGTTTTTGTTTGTTTTTTTTGTTTTTTGCCTAATTAGGAGTTCTAGAAGTGGTGGGAATGGGCATTTTGATGTGTGTCAGGCTTAGAAGAAAAGGTTTTCCTTTTTCACTGTGGAAGCTAATGTTAGCTGTGGATTTATAATACATGGCTGTTACTTTGTTGAGATACATTCTTCTTAGATAGTGTGTTGAGCATTTTTATCATGAAATAATTTTGAATTTTGTTAAAGGAATTTTCTGCTTCATATGATTTTGGTCCTGTGTTATATTCACATGATCATCTAATTTATTATGTATGTTGAAACATTCTCAGATCCCAGGGATAAAGTCCCTTGATGATGGTGTATTATCCTTTTAATGTGCTGTTAAATTCAGTTTTCTAGTATTTTCTGGAAGATTTCTGGCATCTATGTTTATCAGAGATAGTGGCCTATTATTTTCTTTTCCTGTCGTGTTTATGGTTTTAGTCTCCTAAAAACAAGTTTAGAAGTGGTGACTTCTCCACAAATTAATGGAGGAGTCTGACAAGAAAATGCATTAATTCTCTAATAAATGTTGGGTAGAATTCACTAATAAAGCCATCTGGTCCCAGGCTTTGCTTTGTTGGGAAAATTTTAATTACTGATTGAATTTTCCTATTTATTATTGGCCTGTTCATGTTTTTATTTTCTTATGATTCAGTCTTGGTAGATTGTATATTTTCAGGGGTTTGCCTGTTTCTTTTAAGTAATTCAAGTTTTTGGCTTATAATTGTTCATAGTAGTTGATTATAACCCTTTTTATTTCTGTAGAATCATTTGTAGAGCAAAAGCACTTTTGCTCTTTTTTCTTAGACAAATGTTTTCAATTATATATATATATATATATATATGTATTTTTTTTAAACATTTTATTTATTTTTGAGACAGGTAGAGACAGAGCATGAACGGGGGGGGGGGGAGGTCAGAGAGAGAGGGAGACACAGACTGAAACAGGCTCCAGGCTCTGAGCTGTCAGCACAGAGCCCGACGCGGGGCTCGAACTCACGGACCGTGAGATCATGACCTGAGCCGAAGTCGGACGCTTAACCGACTGAGCCACCCAGGCGCCGCATATATTTTTAAAAATTTAAGTTAGTTTTGTTGATATTTTCTTTTTCTTTGGCGTCTATTTCATTTATTTCTGTTCTAATCTTTATTATTTCCTTTTTTCTACTAACTATGGACTTACTTTGTCCTTCTTTTTCTAGTTCCTTGGGCTGTAAAGTTTGGTTGCTTTCTGATAAACCACTTGGTTATTAAAAACTGTTTTGTCTAATTTCCATGTTTGTGAATTTTTAGTTTTCCTTTTGATACTGATTTCCAGTTTTATTTTGGTTTGTCAGATACCTGTCAAGATTTTAGTCTTAGTTTTGTTATGATTAGTTTTGTGATTAACATGTGGCTTTTTCTGTAGAATGTTCCGTGTGCTCTTGAGAACAATATGTATTCTGCTATCTGGAGGAATGTTCTTTATATGTCTGTTAGATCCATATGGTCTATAGTTTTGTTCAAGTCCTCTATTTATTGCTTTTCTGCCTGAATGATCTGTCCATTATTTTAAGTTGGAATATTGAAGTCTCCTACTATTATTGTATTATTGTCTATTTGGTCACTTTAGTTCTCTTTGCCTCATGTATCCATGTGTTCTGAGGACACGTGAATATGTGCAATTGTTATATCTTCCTTGTGAATGACTCTCTTACCATTATAATGTATCCTTCAAGCTCAAGTCTATTTTGTCTGGTGTAAGCATGGCCACTCCTGCCATTGCTTACCATTTTCATGGAATATGTTTTTGTATTCATTTACTTTCAGCCTAAGTGCTATCTATCCTATGTCTAAAGTGAGACTCTTGTAAACAGCAGAGTTGTATTTTTTTTAAACCCATTCAGCCACTCTATGTCTTCTTATTGTGGAGTTGAAACCATTTATATGTAAAGTAGTTACTGATAGAAGGACTTACTATTGCTATTTTGTTAATTGTTTTTCTTACAACTTTTTTGTTCTTTTTTTCCTCTCTCTTCCTTTGTGTTTTATTGATTTCTTTTTAGTGACATGGTTTTATTGCTTCCTACTGTTTTGTATATTCTACAGTCATTTTTTTTTTGTATGTTCTCCTTAGAGTTAAGGCAATCTATTTTAAGCTCAACACAACTTGAGTAGCATACAAAAATCTACTCTTTTCATTCTCTTCGCCAATGTGTGTTATTGATGTCACAAATTATGTCTTTTATGTTGTGTACCATTAACATATTTTTGTAATTAAAATTGTTTCTTTATATTTGGCCTGTAACTTCTATGCTAGAATTCAAAGTGATTTTCTCACCTCCATTGCTGTAATACAGTATTTTTTGTTTCTATATTTACCTTTACCTGCAAGCTTTATACTTTCATATGCTTTCAGTGTTGCTCCCTAGAATCCTTCTGTTTCAACTTAAAAGACCCATTTTTAGCATCTCTTATAAAATGGATCTAGTGCTGATGAGCTCCCTTTAGTTTATCTGGTAATGCCTTTAATTCTTCTTTGCTCTTGAAAGACAGTTTGCCATATATAGTATTCTTGGTTGGCAGTTCTTTTATATCAGAATTTTTAGCATATCATCCCACTCCCTCAGAATTTTTAATATATCATCCCACTCCCTTTTGTCCTGAAAAATTTGTTGCTAACCTTACGGGGATTCCTGTATGATAAGTCCGTTTTTCTTGCTGCTTGCAAAATTTTCTCCTTGTCTTTGATTTTTGACAATTTGATTTTAATGTGTCTATGAGTAGGCTACTTTAGGTAGGTTGTAGTTGGAGTTTACTGAGTTTCTTGAACATAAATGTCTTTTTACTTCCCCAGATGTGGAAAATTTTTAAGCTATTACTTCTCCAAATAAGTGTTTCTCCCCTTGCTATCTCTTTTCTCCTGCGATTTTCATAATGTGTACCTTGGTCCTTTAGGTGGTATCCCAGAAATCCCTTAGGCTTTCTTCCTCTTTTTCATTCTTTTTTTTTCTTTTTGTTCTTCTGATGGAAAATTTAAATGGCATGTCTTTGAGTTTGTTGATTCTTTGTTGTGATTCATCAAGTTTGGCAAATGCCTGTAGTGAAGGTTTCAACTCAATTATTGTATTCCTAAGCTCCATTGTTTCTTTATAAAAAAAACTTTTTTTCTGCTTATCGATACTCTCATTTTGTTCATGGACCATTTTTCGAGCTCATTGCACTTCTTTATGATGGTTATTTTGAATTATTTGTGAGATAATTCATACACTTCCATTTCTATAGGGTTGGATTCCGGAGATTGATTTTATTCCTTCGATTGGGCTTTGTTTCCCTATTTCTTCATGTGCTTTGTAACATTTTGTTAATATCTATGCTTTGAAAAACAGCCACCTCTTCAAGTCTTTAGGGAACTGGCTTTGTACAGGGCAAGATTTTTACCATTTATCATAGCTAGCGATTCTGAGGGTCTTTCAAGTATTTTCTGTTGATGCGACTTAGCTGGAATTGTATGTGTAAATTCCCAGTTAGAGAGATGAGTTGGTTTCTTTTTGGTGTTCATAATATCCTCTTCTCTGTGGTATCTGTCTGTGGTACTGCCTTTTCTTTGGAGCTGCTACATAGGTCCTTTGTTCTCAGTGGTCCCGTGATTCTTGATTCTGCTGGACCGCATCAGTGCTGTGACAGGTGACACAAAAACCAGTCTGTCCACTGCCCCTCCCCCTGGGAAAACCCAGAACTTTGGATGTGTAATCTACTCTTTCTTTGCCCCCAGAGAGAGCCTCCTGAACTGTATCATTCTCTGTTTCTGGAACCAGAGGGATTCTGGAGCATCAGTAAGCTCCCCTGCTCTCTTGTTCTCATTAGCCTCCAGGCAGTGAGAATATGTCTGTCCCAGGCAGCATCCAAAACAAATGAGACAGAAACAAGTTCTTTGAGCACTTGTCTGAAAAGCTGGAATATTGGATGTCTGTTCCAATTCTTTGCCTCCCCAGGGAGAATCTGGGACTTGGGAGGTTTTCTGAAGCTCATTTCATACTGACCCAGGGGTAGGGACTGTGATGAGTGGGGATGTATTCCAAACCTTCACCTTTGTTTTCTCTAATCCCTGATCTGGTACCCTCTCCTGTCAGCACTTAGATTCAGATAAAATACACGTCAGTCCTTCAGGCAGCCTCCTGAGAAGCCAGAACATTGCACATTTGCTTCAGTCTTTACCATCTCAGGGAGATGGTCCATGCTTTGTACCACAAATTTTCCTACTGGTTTCAGTGTGGCTGTTTTCACATTCATCTGGGGTGCAGGAACTTCTTCAATGTTTTCTGAAATGCTCACAAAGAGAACTCCCTATATTGTTGTTGAATTGATACTTTCGTAGGGAAAAAGAGGATCTGGGGCTTCCTCGTTGACCATCTGGCTGTTTTGAACTTGAGTCTTACCCTAAATCCCCAGTGTTGTGAATTTTTAAGGGCTGGGACTATGTAAGACTTATTTCTGTTTTCTATGGCCGCTATACAGTAAGTGCTTATTAAATTTTTGATGGAGGATTATAAAGTACATCAAGCTAGACATAATAACATGGCTGTGTACGTACCATTGGCATCCTATCCTCACTTGGATAGCATGAGTCTTTGAAGAAGTACCTAAGAGTGGTATTTGCCATTGTTAAGCTATTTCATCCAAGTTCATCCATGATTTTTTAAAAAAATGTTGATGTTTTCAGACTGATTGAACAGGAACTCAATGGGACTTATTTTATTAATTTTTTTTAAATACACTAGTCATTAACTTCATGTCATTAACTTACAGAGCTAGGATCACAGGATTATTTGGCCAACAATTTAAAGATCATCTAGCCAACTACTCTTACACTTAATTTTACAAATGAGGAAACCAAGGCCTGGGGATTGTAAGGGTTGTTCAGAAATGTCACTGCTAATTAGAAGAGAAGCAGTTACTAGAGCTGTGGCCACCTTGAATCTGGGTCTTTCTAATGTACTCAAACCATGTCTCAAGTCTGGAATAATTAAGATGTGCAAAAAATGCCTCAAATTGGTTGAGTACAAAATGTACTTCAAAGGTGAATTTAGTATTCGGAGATCATTATTTCAGATCTCCAGCTGTTACAGAACAAGTCTGCTGAAAACTCCAGCATTAACAGATGTCTTCTAAGCAGTTACTACTAATAATTGAAATAGAAACAACAGTGCTCAATTAGTCTACAAGAACAATACACACACCCACACTTTTTTTATCCTCACTTTCATAGGTATCGATGCATCATTGTGGCACATTGAATGAACATTCTGAACGAGAATATTGAGGAAAAATATTTCAAATAGAATATGTGCTGGGGATATGAGATTAAACTTTAAAAAACATTAACTAAATGGCACATTTGGATTAGTTATTTGGGGGAAAATATATTTGTGAGTGCAAAGAAATAAAACAAAGATGATTTTTAGTAGGCTGTGTGTTTACATGGTAAGGTTGTATGAGAGATTTGGTACTAGGGAAAGAAAAGATGAAATGACTGAACATATTCAATGATAGTGAACACTCCTTCACTATCCAGAACAATTCAGGGCTAGGTGGTTCATCTCTGATTTTGATCAAGGTTAGATGTTTACTGATCTAAGCAAAAGCCTTAGTATGTCTTTTCATTTATTTAGGCATTTCACAAATACTTACTGAAAATCTATTATTTTCTAATTACATATATGAAAGGTGAACACATGATGTGATCTGATATCACCATTTTATTTTAAAACATAAAAAAAGTGTTGAGTGTTAGGTATGTGCCAAGCATTTTGCCTATATGATCTCACTTAAACCTTAAAAGGAACCTTATACAGAATTTTCTATTATTGATACTTGTAATTCATAGGAGAACTGATAAAGAGATTTTATAACTTGTACAAGGTCAGATAATTAGAATTTTAAAAAGTAAGAATGAAACTAAGAGTATGAATCCAGAATATGTTCTCTTAACTACTCTAAGATATAACTCCCCTAGGTACACCTAGAAAGTAGACACTGGCTCTTAAATTGTAGCAAGGGGGGGCCATCATGAACTCTTTTTGGAATACAATGAAATGACACTATTGTCTTGTAACCTAGAAAAGAAATACGATGATGCACATATACATGCATTTGAAATATATTTCACTGAATGCTTTTGAATAGATTGCATATTCAAGGAGCTTGCATAGGATGAGAAGAAATGAAGCTCTAATGTCTAAAGTTGAGGCCACATGAGGGAAAAAGCCATACTTGAGTTCATTTCAATACCTGTGTTGTTATACATTCGGCACTTCCAGCTTTAACATCTATTCCAAGGTCACTGAGGAAGACTATAACTTCTCCCTCCATCACAAGCCAGTTCTCCCTACATCACAAGCCAATTCTCCCTACATGTCACTGAATGGCGAACCCTGTTCGTAAAGATAGAACACATTTAAGTGAGTCCAGGTCAATGAATCATCAACAGGAAATCATAAATGAATTATTTTAGAAGGAGAATGAGAAGACATGGAAAAAGAAAAATAATGAATTTTCTTTAAGGACTAAGAAAATATTTTGACATTAATGTACTTCTATTTGTTTTCAGACTTTGTTAAAAAACAATAAAATTTGAAATCTATGTCAGTATAATTATTTATAATTTAGTTTCTCCAGTTTAACTATTTAAAAATAACACAGGACTCAATGGATTCCTATGTTTTTCACTTTGATCCTGGGGAGAAAAAAATATATATATTTCTTAAACTTTGTACAACCCTGAAAATAATCCATGGATTTGTTGTTGAGAAAAGAACTTAAAGAGAATGTTTATCTCTTTTTTCTACATGAAGTAATCTGTTTAAGTCTATTATTTATTGTGACATTTAGGAACTTTTGAGGACCTTGAAAGGAAATTCTAACATTAACACACAGAAAAATCAATTTGATGAATGCAGGGTTTGGATTCATTTTATTTTGGGGTGGAAAATACATGTGAAATATGAGCTTGTAAGTTTTATTAATCTTTTTATCCTTGGGGCCTAAATGCTGACATTACTCCATTAGGCACTTTAGAAGTTACAGTGATGGACAATCTGTCAGTGGGCCTCAGGCCATGGGCCCTTCTAGCAGCCTACTGGTCTAGTGATCAATATGATATAACTTAGTGAATGCTCCTGCTGATATTGTCATCACATTGTAACTTGGAAAGAATACAAATCTAACCAGTCTAATTTGCTGTGATATTTATTTATCCTCAGGTTTGCTTTTCTTGGAAGGTTTCTTTTCCCCCTAGTTCCTAATAAAATATCTTATAAAGTTTATACAACACAACATAGCAAAACAATTATGGTATTGGTGTTTGGAATGAAAAAAAAAAAACCCAGCTGTGTGAACATGGGCACATTACTTAGATATCTGTCTGAGTCTGTTTCTCTAAATCTAAGAGTAAGACTTACTAGCCTAAAGTTGCTGCAAACATTAAATGTGCTAAAGCATATAAAACAGTGCAATGTATGACACCTAAATGGTGTTCAGAAAATGTTGTCTGTCATCGTATTATTCTTTCTAAGTTAAAAAATATATATATGTGTGTGTGTGTGTGTGTATATATATATATATATAAATGCCTCCAGCAGGACCCTTTAACATGAAATATATTAAAATAGTGTGTGAGATAGAGTGCTTGACTTCAAGTAAAAAATTTAGGGTTCTTGCCTCAATACTATCATTGATTAGTGGACTATAGGATCCCAAACTAGAAAGTGAGGTAGTTATGCTAGAGGCATTCATTCAAAAATATTTGTGGAGCCCTACTATGTATGAAACACTGCACTAATCACTACAGATTCAGCTCTGAACAAGATAGACAGTGTCCTCCCTGCCCCCATGAAGCTGCCATATTAGTGGGAGAGACAGGGAAACTGTATTTAAAAAGTACATAAATAAGATAATTTTAAAATAGAAAGTGACAACTACTGCAAATATAAGTAGATTATGAAAATTGGATAGGGTAACTATGGGCAGGAGGATTTACATTAGATACAGTGGTCAGGGAATGATTTTGTGAAAGTGATATTTGACCCATTGACTTAATTATGAAAATGGTCTGGCTGTGGAAAGATCTGAGGAAAGAGCATGCCACACAGAGAAAACAGTGGGTGTAGGGGCCCTGTGTCAGAAGTGAGTTTGCCACAGTGCAGAAACATAAAGAAGATCATTGTGACTGGAATAGAGTGAGTCAGGAAAGATGGTAGATGATCAGGTTGGAGATATGACCAAGATCTGTCGATGACTGAATTCGCTTACTACTTTTATTTTGAAGTTCATAAGCATGGTCAGTAACTCTGATTTTTTCCATAACTGAGAAGGGAATGAGATGGTATATTATTGATAAGAATTCTGGGCTTACACCAAGTATTTTTAATTCCTTTATGTGCCATGAACAGAGATAGAAAAAAGTGCACCATAGAATTTTTTTTGTTTTCTGCTACATTATAATTATTAAGTGGTACACTTATTTCCATTATCATCAAGACTAAGAAAGGGACCATGTCCCATAATTTTTAGAGCCAAAGAGAGAGAGATAGAACTAGAGTAATTATAAATTTACTAAATGATTAAAATATATTCCTTTCAAATACATTAAAATGTATTTAAGTCTTGAATTAAGACTTAAATGTATTTAAGTCATGAATTTAAGTCTTGTTTCTGCTATGTAGAATGTTGCTTCTTTTACACTAAGAGATTAATCTAGTGATGTCTATAGATACAACAATAACTTGTTAATGAGATATTGATTTTTAGAATTAAAACCATAGTAGTATCATATTTTCAATCTAAATTAATGCTTCATTAAACTAATTAATAACAAGAATAACTTGAACTTTTAGCGATTGTAATTAATCATAATCACATAGTATTCCTGTACCAATCCATAGGTGTAATATGATCTTATAAATCAAAAAAAATTACATACAAATAAAGTAAGCTGTCATTTTAATTATTTTTTTTTCTTTATCTCTAACACTTAAGCTCTGCTACATGGTCCTTAACAGATCACTTCCTATCTCTGGACAATAGTTTATTCCAGAAATAAGAGACTTGGACTAAATATCTAAGATCTCATATTTACCTCTAAAAATGTTGTTTTGAGAAGATGGCATTGCTTAGCAAGAAAATGACCCCAGGCATACCCACTGTTTCTTTTAACATCTCTATGCCTGTAGTCTCAAATATGTATCTGTGGTGACATTTAGTCTTCCTATCTAACAATTAACTGTATATTTCACCCTAGATACATTGCAGATGCCTGTATTGCAACTTGACTAAAATAGAACTCTTCATCTTTCTCATCAACTGTATTCTTCTCATTTGAATAAATTAATAGAACCAACAGTCATTCAGCCTTTCAAGTCAAATATCAAATCTTCTTGTCCCGTAGCTAATTGCTTAATCTTATAGATGATGTCTCCCAAATATCTTACCAAGCCACCCATAATTCTCCTCACTGTCCTACCATTAGGCTACAACCTCATCTTCTGTTACCAGGGCATCCAAAAACCAACTAACAGCTTTCACTATCCTCCATCACTGCTCTCCTACATTCCTTTCTCTTCACCATCTCCAAAGCAATCCATTTGGAAGGCAAAACTAATGATGTTACTTTTCAGCTTAAGCTCCTTTTCTGGCTTCTTACTATGCTAACATCCCAAATGTTACAGGTGTCCTTGATGGCACCCCAACTTGGTCCGTGCCTACCTATTAAGCTTTATGTTTTGCCACTTTGTTCTTTAGTACTGAGATCCATCCACCCTCACTCTTACCTGGGATTGTGCATACTGTGGCTAATCTTTTGGGGAAATTATTCTTCCCAACAGTTTCTTCTTTTTGCCTGGGATTTCTATAATTTAGCTTTAAAATTAGATAAATCATATCCCATATTAAACTCTCTAATGGCTTCCCATTGCAATTAGAATAAGATATATACTATTTCATTTTATAGAATAAAATGCATTTTCCTGTAAGGGTCTACATGTTCCTGGCTTAGTTCTATGGCTGGTCTCATAAAATAATCTCCTTTAACTACAGTTATATAGAATATACTAGGACACTTGTGAAAGCGAAATGAGATGACAAAACACTTTTAAAAATTAAATTATAGGGGTGCCTGGGTGGCTCAGCCAGTTGAGTGTCCGACTCTTGATTTCAGCTCAGGTCATTAACCCAGGGTTGTGGGATTGAGTCCCACATCCGACTCCACACTGAGTGTAGAGCCTGCTTGAGATTTTCTCTCTGTCTCTGTCTCTGTATCTCTCTCTGCCCCTCTCTTCTGTTTGGACTCTTTCTCTCTGAAATAATAATAATAATAATAATAATAATAATAATAAATTACATGATAAAGTATTCATTTATTGACCAACAAAATGGGTTCATTTTATTTTTTAATTGTTAAAATATTTTTATTTAAAAAGATTCAAAATTAAAAATTTTGATAGATGAGACATCAGACTAGCATAGTCATCTTACTAGTTCATTGTCTTCTACTCACACAGCCTTTCTTTTATGCTTTCCACAAATTAGTGCCTAATTAACATCAAGCCCTCTTTTGAGCACTTGAAATACATAAATAAAAAAGCTAGTACAAAAATTCCCTGCCTTAATGGATTTTAAAGTGGAGAAAAAAATTAATGAGTAAACAAATACAAGATGGTAAGTGCTCTACAAGGGATAGAGTAAGGTAGAATACCATTGTCCAGTAGAAAGTTCTGCAATGATTAAAATATTCTCTGTGCAATCCAACAAAGTAATCACATTTGCAAGTGGCTAGTGTTACTGAATAATTAGATTTTTATTTTTATTTAATTTTAATTGAAAGTTAAATATATGTTTGGCGGTTTTCATATTGAGCAACGCAGGGTTTGGACAATTCTTTGAAGTGTTGGTAGTATTTCAGATACTCTTGGCCATAGAAAGTCTCTTTAAGGAAGTGACATTTTGACACATGTAATGAATGTGGTCATGGAATTATCCCTGGAGGGATCTAGTAAGAGGCTGGGTAGGACAAAAACCAGGAAAAGGGAACCAGGAGGAAGTTCTTGAGGAAGAAGCAGCTGTTACATTTGAAGGAATACAGGTCAATACAGCTGGAATATAAAGAGCAAGAGGAGTGTTCCATGAACACCAGAACCCATTCTGGCACCAGGGTTGCCATAGTTCTTCCTTGCAGAAATATTCTTAACTAAGATCTTCATTCACTTGGCTCCTATACATCATTCTCATCTCAGTTCAAATTTACATGATCATCCCACCACTAGTCAAGGTCTCATGGTTTAAGAGTACATATCACTATCTGAAATTCCAGTATCTATTACTTTCTCACTTGTTTACTACTTTTCTCCCCACCTAAATTGTAAGGTTTTTTTTGTTTTTGTTTTTTGTTTGTTTGTTTTTTGCGGGAACCTCATCTGTCTTATTTAGTATCATCCCCTAGTTTTTAGGATAGTTTCAGGCGTATAATAGGTACAGAAACAATATTTGTTAACTAATGAGTGAAATTCACCACTTACACCTCACATCCTAGGGGAAGAACTCCCTAATTTCGTGGATAAAAAAAACCAAACAGCAGTATGTTCCTAAATTACAATTTCCATATTTATATATTCTTTGATATCCATGTACCACAGTTGTAGTTTTTAATAGCTTTATTGAGATGTGACCAATGTACAAAGAACTACACATATCTAATATGTACAGTTTGTGAAGTTTAGATAAATGCAATCAACTGTGATAATATCTCCATGGTCAAGGTAATAGACAAAGCCAACATTTTCCATCATTTCAATTTGTGTTTCTTTGCTGGTGGTGGTAGTTTTTTTTTTCTTTTCATATTTGTGTTGTTTATTGTTGTTTTATAAGGCCACCCGACATTAGATTTACCCTCTTAACAAATTTTCAAGTGCACAACACCATGTGGTTAACTGTGGGCACTATGATAGATGCCAGATCTGTAAAACTTGGTTATCTAGCATAACTTCCACTTTTTACCTGTTGAGTAATTCCCCATTCCCCTACCTCCAAGCCCCTGCAACCACTACTGTACTCTCTACTTCTATGTTTGATTGTATTAAACGTCATAGAAGTGGTATCATGCCATATTTGTCCTTCTGTCACTGGTATAATGTCCACCAGGTCCATCCATGCTGTCACAAATGATAGGATTTCCTTCTCTTTTAAAGCTGGATAATATTCTATTCAATGCATGCACCATATTTTCTTTATCCCTTGTTCTATTAATGGACATATCTTGGCTATTGTAAATAATATTGCAACAAACATGGGCATACAGATACCTCTTTGAGATCTGTACCCAAAAGATGTATTACAGGGTAAAATGGTAGGTCAATTTTAGTTTTTTAAGGAACCTCCATACTCTTTGCTATAGTGGCAGCACCATTTTGCATTTGTACCAAAAATGTACAAGGGGTCCAGTTCCTCTATAATAATAATAATAAATATCCATTCTAATAGGTAGGTGGGAAGTAATAGCCTATTGTGGTTTGATTTAGACACATAGGTGCTAGAATTTGTATTTGGAAGAAAAAAATAAAAATAATAGGAAATAGCAAGATTAAGGAGAGGCTGGTGGTTAATGGAAGACAGTGTAGCAAATTCGTACAGAGAGGTAGAATGGTCCTAGCTTCCTTTGCTTCCTGTCAGCTTTCCACTTTCAGTAATGTTTTATTGGACACTGATTCTGTATGGTGGTCTTTGCATGAACTCTTATTCACCGTACGAAGGAGCATCTGAGTAAGTCTCTGTTGTTGGCAATGATTCATGCCTTAGCCAAATGAAAGATTTGGTTTGCTCAAATGATTCTGGATGATAGATAAACAGAACTTGAATTCATGAATGTCCTAACTACTTCCCTTCTTTGGGACTTAATGTTTGTTAGTTGACATGTTTATTCTTTAATATCTGTAGAAGCTGCTTAAGGAGATCTTTGCTACTGTGATCTAATACCACCAGAGAACTGGCTTCAGAAATAATATTAGCCTTTGTGAGTTTGCAGCCTGTCCAGCTGAGTGGGATTTAATCCCACTTCCCCTAACGTGGCACCATGGTTGTTTTCTCTCAGCATGGGCTGCCCCAGTCTCCTGCAACTGCTCTCTTCACTTTGGGTTCTGAGCGTTTCTCATGGAGTTTCAGCTCCTGACTTCTGAAGTGCTGTTTTTCTGCTAACTGTAATCCAGTCTTCCTGTAGCAACAGGTTGCTCATGAGCCAAACTAATATTTTCCTTTGCATTCCTCAGAAATCTAGAAGAGGCTTTCATTTTAGCCATCCAAAGCACTTTGCAAAAGAAGATTTTTTTGTTAGTTCTCTTAGCTTATATAGAAAAAATCTCTTAGTATCAAGTAGGAAAAATTAGGCAGGAAAAAAAGAAAGTGAATCATTTAGCATCAGGTAGAACCAGAATCAGAAACTTACTTCCCTTTTGGTAGTCTTAAACTATGTTCCCAAGCTATGTTGCATACTTTATTTTTATAGTGGGTAAATGCCTGGGCTCTGAAGACAGTGGCCTCACTGCACTTCACACTCTGTCACTTACTAGTTGTGCTGACCTGAGAGAAATGGTGAGGTCCCCTCACCCTCACTGTCCTCATTGTGGGGTGAGGATAATGAATGTAACTGTTTCAGCTTTTGTGATGATTAAATGAGATAGTATATGTAAATCATTTGGCATAGTGCCTAGTACACATTAAGTGCTGAAAAATATTTCCTATTATTGTGGTAGCAGTGCATAACATGATAAATGGCTCATTAAAGTTAAGTCAGGTCAAATTAGTAATGTTCAGTTAGGTGCCTATTCCTAGTACTTGGCTATAAGTCTCCAGAAAATGCAAAAGAAATAGAATACGGCCTTCAATTTCATGATGCTTGCAAAGGAATTGGGTGGAAAATGTTACCTATAAAATGTTGCTCAATAAATAATTGAGTGTCTTCTAAGCCTTTATGATAAAACAAGGATTCCTACTCTAGTAGAGTTTACAGTCCAGCTTGGGAGACTGGTCATGATCAATAGGCTTAATAAAGAAGTTATTTCTATAGTATGAACAAATTCGATTAAAAAAAAATGGATTGGAGGAGTGCAGTTGAAATAGAACAGTTAGGTAGGGCTCAGTGAGAACATAGGATTTGACAAGACTTGAATGCAGTGATGTAGTTAGTGAGGCATTTATAGAATCTGAGGTTCGCTGTGTGTTAGAACATCCAATCTGTGTCTTGTGTTTCCTGGAATAAGTAAGGACTCAAAGGAGAATAGAGACAATAGCACAGTAGAGTTTTAGGCTCATTTACATGTTCATTAAACAATGGTTTATAGAGTGATTAGTGAGTACTAGTTAAAAGAGAAGGTTTTAAGGAGAGAGCAGTATCATGAAATAAAGTCGATCATGTGACTCATGGACCACTGTGCCTTTTTCCCTTTTCTGCATCTGTAACAAAAATTATTAATAGATTATATCAAGCATAGAAGAACCTCAGAATCCCTCTTAATATATCATTCCAGGAAACCTAAACCAAACATTTCACAGTTGACTTGTGAGATGAGGTTTATTTTCAATCTCTGTGCTGTAATTCTGCCAGGCTTTATCTACATTTAGGACAGATCTGCTATCAGGAGTCTTCCGACATTCTGATGTACGCATAGGTATTTTATGTTTTTTCTTGTACTTTTATTTTATTTCAATTCCAGTATAGTTAACATACAATGTTATTTTCGTTTCATGTGTGCAATATAGTGATTCAGCACTTCCATACATCACCCAGTGCTCATTACAACAAGTGCCCTTGTTAATCCCCATCACCCATTTCATTCATCCTCCCCATCCACCTCCCCTCTGGGAACTGTCAGTTCTCAACAGATTAAGTCTGTTTCTTGAAATATTTATTCTTGTATTTATAAAATGTTCTCCAATAGTCACTTGCCACAGCGATTTTAGACCATGGAATATTTTGTTCACTGAAAAATGAACCTCCAAAATAGGGTGCCTGGGTGGCTCAGTTGGTTAAGTGTTGGGCTTTGGCTCAGGCTGTAATCTCAGTTTTGGTGATTTCAAGCCCCAAATTGGGCTCTCTCTTGTCAGTGCAGAGCCCACTTCAGATCCTCTGACTCCCTGTCTCTCTTCTCCTTCCCTCCTTGTGCTAGCTCAAAAATAAGAAAAAGCATAAAAATTTAAAAAAGAAAAACATTAGAGCATTGTGCATAAATGTAGTGAGTGACTGCCCACATGATGTAATGAAGAATACCCATATCCAATAATCTGTATCATAGATATTTTATGATAGCCAACACTTCCACAATTATAGATCCATTTATTTATGTTAATATGTTTTAACATGGCTCAGTGCTGTGTGGTTTGATATCCTCTCCATTAGTGCACCTGACTTAGTAATACTATGCTTTCTATCCATATGCTCTCAACCTAGAAGTTCCATCCAGCTCCTAAAGCAGTGATGTTAGAATCCTGGTACCTTATGTGCCTTTTTTTTTCATGTCCTTAATTACTTCTTTCATCCCCACTTGATGGAGTTAAAAAGCAAGCGGCTCACCTCCTGTACTGCCTAAGTGGCATGTGAAATTGCAAGAGTTCCCACAATCTGTAAATAATTGTTCAGGACAGAAAATGCAGCCCTGTATTACTGATTCAGGGGCTTGGGCTTTTTAAATATGATATAAAAAATCAAAAGTGAATCAAAGTCAATTGCCTTCGAAAGAAAAAAAAGTGAGTTACCTCATCATTATGGAACATTAGGAAAGAAAAGGCTTTTTTTCAGGCTACAATAAGGTATTTGGTCCAAGAGGGGGGAAAAAATGTTTACCACCAGCAACAAATTTCATTAAGTGAATATCACATTTATGGGAGAACTGAGTCTTTACTGAAGCTGTTGCCCTCCTTCCTGCCAGGTTGGACTATGGAGCCTAAAAGCAGGTGTTTATGGCCTTTCTAGTCTCGACATGGCCTCTTTAAGTGGTCACAAACTCAGGAATCACACTTTGTAAGGGATTGGCTTGGTGGGGAGCAGTGTATTGGAAAATATTTTGGAAAGGGTTCACAATCCCACAGGAATCAAGCTTATATGGCAAGGACACTGAAGACCTGATCAATCCTTGAGGTAGTTGTGATGATCCTGTGTTTCGTGTATGCATAAGTGGAAGCATGAATTCAACTAAAATAATGCACACACAAATACACATCCAGGTGTACACAAATACACATGCACACACAAATACACATACAAATACACACACAAATACACATGCATAAGTGGAAGCATGAATTCAACTAAAATAATGCACACACAAATACACATGCAGGTTGATAGGGAGGGAGGGAGAAGGAAGGATTCTACAGGCAGAATGTAAAACAGATGAGTAATGATTATATTTAAGTCAAATCTGAAAAACAGGAAGTCTATCATTGGCAAAACAAAATGATGAGTTGTAAGTAGACTAGCTTAGATGGATATCAAAATGCAAGTGTCTACGTATACGTGAGTATGTGGTTTTCCAGATAGGCTCCAAACTACCACTGGTATTTAGAAGGATGTTTGGTTTATGTCCACAGGCTCTGGAGGAAAGGCTTCCAATTACATAGAGAGTTCACAGTATTGGAAATTAGAAAACGTGGACTTGCCTTTGCTTCTGTTATCACCAGGTTGTGTTATCTGGGGCCATGGTCCTTTTCACTCTGAGCTTCTGTTTGATCATTAGTAAAGTGAGAGCTTATGGCTGTCACTATCCTTAGAGCTCTAATTCTAGGTTCTAATTCAAAAATACGTGCATACATATACACATTTTTATTTTCAGGCAACTAGGGAGAACTTTGTATCCTGGCAAAAGGCCTGTTTAGCATTTTCTCATGTAATTGTTAAAATAACCATTTGGGTGAAATAGTACTATCATTCTCATTCTGCAGGTTAGGAATCAAACTCGGGCAGGCTGTGTTATCTTGCTTGTGGTTAATCTGTTACCAGGGGGTGCAGAGGAATCTTAAATCTAAGCTCCTAACATAAAGATAGTACTTTCAACTACTGCATGCTTCTGCCCCCTGTACTATTATCTGCTGCTCTCAAGATGACATTTTGATATGGCCCAAACCTCTAAAATAATTTCTGTAGCCCACTGGGGTATAAAACTTGGTGTAGATTTGACCTAGGTAGCTCTGGTGAGACGTGTATATATTCAGTACTGCTGGTATAAATCTCTTAATTTGGGAAGAATCAGGAAGTAATGGTCTTGCCATTCTGTGGTGGCAGAGCTGAGGGATGGAATGACTAATGATTAAAGAATGATTGTCAGTCTTTAGCCACGTCATGAGCAATTCACTCCCTATATATACACTGCCTGTGCCTCTCTATAAATGTATTAAAAGTCAGTACCTCCACCAGAAAAATCTGTTTGCACCTACG